>NC_058131.1:527453677-527484491 GCF_016433145.1 Gracilinanus agilis | reverse complement strand
CTCCTTCTCCCTCCTCTCTTTCCCACCTCTTTCTCTCTCTCCCTCCCCCTCCAGCTCTATCTCCCTCTTTCTGTCTCCCATCCCCCCTTTCCCTTGCTCTGTTTCTCATCCCTCTTCTCTCCCTCTTCCCCTTTCCTTCTCCCTCTCTTCCCTTCCCCTATCCATGTCTTTCCTTACACCCCTCCCTTCTCTTTTTCTCCTTTTACCATCTCTGCCACCCCCTCCCCCAGGATGCCTCATTAGGCTTGGAGGCCGAGACAACAAAAGTTCCCTGTAAGTCTTGCAACTTTCCACTTCTCATCCATCTTTCTCAACCCTTTCCCCACCTCTGCCCCCATCTCTACTTTTGTCTTAAAAAAAAAAAAAAAAAAAAAAAAAAGCTGATCCTGTGATTTCATTGGTGTACTGATTCTTCCAATGTGGAGTTTCCATCTAGCGCTTCCCACTCTATGATCCTAGAGAGCTCTCTGGGGGTGGGGGTGGGGGGCAGTGAGAAGGTAAATGCCCAGATTCACACAGCTGGTTATGTGTCAAAGGCAGGATCTGAATCCAACTCTTTCTGATTTAGTGCGGTACTCTATCTACTATACTAGGATGCCTTACTATAAATATATCTTACTTTTGGCTAGACTTGGTATTTTTATGGATGGGGAAATTTCTAATTGCTGAGTGAATTATTCACCTGTAATTTGTAGTCTTAGCAAATTGCCTGAGAGTTTGAATGACTTGTTTTGAGGTTATATGGAGATAATGTGTTTGAGAGGCATGACCAGAACCCAGGCCTGCCTGACCATATGACTGGCTGACCCTCTGCCCACTACACCAGTCTCCTCCTCTCCTTCTCAATACACCCACTACTATTTGTGCCTCCTCTAGAACCCTCTTGAGCCCAGATCCTACTTGGTCACCACACTGATGAGATAGCAGATTTTGCGCTCCAGCACCAAGATCTCATGCAGGGTTGACTGCAGGGAATGGTGACTGCTGCCCACTGAGGCCGCTGGCATCATAGACTCTAGCTTCACCACCATATCCTGAAGCTGGGTCTGGGTGGGTCCACACTCCTGCAGGAAGCTGTGCACGTCCGCCATGCTTGCCAGATGGGATCCCTTCTCCTCCTTCAGGGCCTCCAGCTGCTCCCATCTATCCAGAGAACATAACCTGCGGCTCAGCTTTAATGAGACATCTTGTCCTCCCTTGCCTCCTGGACAGGCCCCATTCACCAGAGGATTCCAGGCTGACCTTCTCCCCAACTCAAGTCTAACCTGGCTATCCTTTGCCCCAGCCTCCCATTGGTCTTCCTCAGACCAGATACCCTTGCATACTGTCTCAGTCATAGATTTCCTCTCTTAAGTTCCTTGAGATGGTTTCATTTTTTGACTTTGTTTCCCCAGCATCAGTGCTTGGCATACAGTAGGCACTTGAAAAAGACTTGTTTGGGGGCAAATAGGTGGCTCAATGTTAGAGCACCACCAGGCTTGGAGACCAGGAGGTCCTGGGTCCAAATCTAGTCTCAGACCTTTCCTAGTTATGTGACTCTGGGCAAGTCATTTAACCCCATCTGCCCTCTCTTGTGGCTTGGAACAGATACTTCGGATCAATTATTATTATTTTTTAAACCCTTCATCTTCCAACTTAGAATCAATACTGTGTGTTGGTATCAATACTGGGTATTGTTATTTCAAGGCAGAAGAGTTTGAGGCCACATTTGTATCCAGGACCTCCCATCTCTAGGCCTGGCTTTCAATTCACTGAGCCACCTATTTCACCCCCCCCCCCCATTTAGTATCAATTCTAAGACAAGGTAAGGGTTTTTAAAAAAGGGGGGAAATACTTGTTGATTAGTTTTATCTTCTTTCTCTCTGTTTCATCAATGCCCCTTGTTTTATTTTTTTTAATTTTTTTTACTTTCTTTTTCATGCAAAACACCCTTCCTTATTGGACATTGTTGTAAGAGCAAACTCATACATAACCAGAACCCCCAAATAAAACCATAAATACAATGATGTGGAAGACAACTACAACAGTTCTCTCTCTAGAGGTGGATAGCATTCCCCATCATAAGTCTTTCAGAATTGTCCCAGATCAGTGCGTTGCTGAGAATAACCAGGTTTTCACATATAATCATCATCCAATACTGCTGTTATTGTGTACAGTGTTTCCTAGTTCTGCATCAGTTCCTGCACATCTTCTCAGCTTTTTCTGAAATCATCTTGCTCATCATTTCTTATAGCACAGTTGTATTCCATCACCAACATGTACCATAACTCATTCAATCATTCCCCAATTGATGGACATCCCCATAATTTCCAATTCTTTGCCACTAAATAAAGAGCAGCTATAAATATTTTTGTACAAATAGATCTTTCCTCATTTTTTATTATCTCTTTGGAATACAGACACAGTAGTGGTATTACCAGATCAAAGGGTATGAACAGTTTTATAGCCCTTTGGGCATAGTTCCAAATTGCCCTCCAGAATGGCTGAGCAGTTCAAAATGTCCCTTGTTTTCCAAATATGTTCCTCCTCACATCCTCTACCAGCGAACATTCCCTCATATAACAAAGTGTTAAACAAAAAAAATTTGGCAAAACCAACCAACACACTAATCTAACACAGACCTCATCCGGCAGCATATGCAACATTCCACACTCATGAAAGAAAGAGGATGCCTTTTCTCTTCTCTCATCCATTTTCAAGCTTGGAAATTAAAAGTTATATAGTTTCAAAGTAGAAAAGTGAGGACACTAATAAATACACTGTTGGTAGAGCTGTGGATCCAACCATTTTGGAAAATAATTTGGAATTATACCAGAGAGCTATAAAACAGAGACTCAGCAATGCCATTGCTGTATTTCTCAAGGAGATCAGGGAAAAAGGAAAAGAACCCATATGTTCCAAAATATTTCAAGCAGCTCTCTTTGTGATGTCAAAGAACTGGAAATTGAGGGGATGGCCATCAATGGCTGAATAAATTGTGGTATATGATTGTGATGGAATACTACTGGGCTAAATGAAATGATTAGCAGATTAATTTTTTTTAAACTTGAAAATAACTACATGAGATAATGAAGTGAAATGAGTAGAACCAAGAGAATATGAAATACAGCTAAAGAATTAATATCTGAAGGATAACTTATGAAGGTCCACCTCCAGAGAATGAACTGAGAAGTGGAAACAAGAAAGACATAATCTATATATTGTGCCAAATGATACTTTCTATAGTGTGGGGAGGGAAAGGAGAGGATGAATAAAAAAATAATAATAAAATTTAAAAAATAAAATTATATAGTTTTGCTCTTCAATTTCAAGTCTTTTGATTCCACTCCAGAGGTCTAAGTGAACAAGTACCAGAAACACTTTGTTTTTTTTTTTTTCCTTCTCACTTTGAACTCCCACTCCTGTCTCACCTCTGGCTGAGTTCCTGTTGCCACTGCTGGATCCTGGCTGCGTGATCAGGATTTTTCTGCCTCAATTTTTCTGCTGAAGTGCTGATCTCTGCCAAGTGGCCTTTCCCCACAGCCAGAGCAATGAGGAAATTCTGAGTGAGGGGAGAGTAAAGGGTAGGGAGAGAAGGGTTGTTCTGAATGGGTTATTCTTCCTCATTTTCACCCCTACAACCCCTAGTTCCTAGTCCTGGAAAATAAGGAGAATTTCTTCATTCCGTGCTGTTTCACCATGGTGATACTTTAGTTCTTAGGTGAGTTGTTTTTCAGGTGTGTCTGACTCTTTGTGACCCTATTTGGGGTTTTCTTGGCAAAATTTTTGGAATGGTTTGCCATTTCATTCTCTAGCTCATTTTACTGATGAGGAAATGGAGGCAAACCAGGGTAAGTGACTTGCCCAGGATCATATAGACAACTTGGTGAATGAAATCCCTACGTGTGAAATCACCATTTCCATGACAGTTATGTCTGCAGTTGGGAATATTATGGGAATAAAGACCCTTCATTCCTGGGTAGCACTCTCTGTCTCTCTGTCTCTCTGTCTGTCTCTGTCTCTGTCTCTCTCTCTCCCCTTTCTGTCTTAGTTGTCTAGGGTCACATAGCTAGAAGTGTTCAAAGCAAAATTTGAACTCAAGTCCTCCTGACTCCTGGTCATTGGTAAATTTTTAATGCGAGCATTTATATTTTGGAAATGGGCAGATGCTAAAAATCAGGGCTTGATTTATTTTCTTGTTGAACATCTAGACTGGTGGTATCAAATTCAAGCAGAAAGAGAGCTCTGCAGACCTCATAGTGATTTAAAAAACCACAAATGAACATTATTTATGTTGTATGGTATTTTAAAAAAAACTCTTACCTTCCATCTTACAGTCAATAGTGTGTATTAATTCTAAGGCAGAAAAGTGTAAGGGCTAGGCAATGGGAATTAACGTCCCCAGGATCGCATAGCTAGGAAGTGTCTAAGGCTAGATTTGAATCCAAGACTTCCCATCTCTAGGCCTGGCTCTTTATCCACAGAGCTAGCTGTCCCCTGTATTGTATTTTTATTTATTTTGTTAAACACTTCCCAATTACATTTTTAACTGGTTCCTTTGCACTTGAGTTTTGCTAGTTGCTTGAGGTTAACTGGCTTTGAGCCTGACACCTTTAATCTAATTCTAAACTAAAGAAAGTGACTGAGAATATGCTAATAATGCAGACTAAATTTGAAAGTGTGTCCTGAGTTTGTTGTTGTTGTTTTTTTTTTAATAGAGAGCATTTACTAGCATGACTATGGCCTTACCTCAAATTTATGCTTGTCAGCCTCCACATTCTCAGGCTGGGGCTTCAGAGTCTGGAACAACACTGTCTGGTCCTCTAGCCAGGACTGGAGTTCTCCACAGGAGTCATAGAAGCAGAATAGGGTGGACATTTCTTCTAGCCGTCTCCTGCGATGCTAAAGACAAAAAGACTCAGGGTGCCTCTGAATGAAGCCAGAAGCCTGAAACCACAGAGAAGGCAGAGCAGTGTCCCCTGTCACAGATCCCTCCATGCTGCTGAGATGAGGTCAGATGGGAGAAATCAGCAGTTTCGCAGGTCCTCAGTCCTATCTTCCTTGAGTCTCCAAGTCTGATGGTTCAAGACCCTGGTCTCTTTCCCAGAATGCCATGCTTTTTTGGCCTCATCTGCAGAGAACTAGATGGTCTAAGGGTTATGGACAATGAAAAATGAAGGGTAGAATGAGTGATGTCATAGAGCAGTTTAGCTTGGCCTTGGCCATCGATCAGCAGTGATCAAAGTTTGGGATCTCTTTCTCTGGGTCTTAAAAATTATTGAGTTCTTGATGAACTTTGAATGTACATTGAAGTACAATTTTCTCTATTTTTCTTGCTTTTTTTGCAACATGGCTAATATGCAAATATGTTTTACATTATTTCACATGCAAAACTGATATTTTACTTGTCTTCTCAGTAGGTGGGAGAGCGACAGGAAGGGGAAAGAGAATTTGGAACTTAAACCTCTAAAAAAGAATATCAAAAAGAAATAATAAGTTAGAAAATAAAAAAATTCAAAATTATCAAGTTCTTTAGAGATTTTTGTTTATGTGGGGTATAATCTATCGGCATTTGCTGTGTTAGAAACTAAAATATTTTAGCATTATTGTGAAAATAAATGTGATCTTGTAGACCTTCAGAAATTGTCTTAGGGGCTCACACTCTGAGAAGTGCTGTTCTAGAGGTGGCACTTTCCAAAGACATAAGCTGAGTACCTGTGCCAGGGCCTGTAGACCCTGATATTCCTGGTTCAGTTGGCCTTGGGTCTTGTGGATTGTTTCAGGGTCAAAATGCAGATCTGGCTCCAGCGGGCTGGTGATCTCCTGAGTATCCCAGCGGACAGATCGCCATGAGGATCTCTGCCTGGTTCCCTGGTTCCTTGATCTTTCGCATAAAGGGCTCATTAGTAATGCCACCTGTAAAAACAGTGTTTAATGTGACCACTGACGGGCTTTCTCAGAAGGATGAAGTTTTGTGATCCTGTACGTTATAGTAGATAGATTTGCTGTTGTTCAATCACGAATATTTGTTTTCATTTAACAAGTCTTTATCCGCACCTCGCCCCACTCCCCACACACACCTTAATCCTCCTCACTCCCCAACCCCTCAAGAGAACAAACTGAAAAGAGAAAACAAATACTCATAGTCAAGTAAACAGATTCCCTCTTTGGCCTTGCCTAGAAATGGATGTCTCTCAGAATGAGGATGGGTTGGGTTTTTTGATTTGTTTTATTGAGACTAGCCCTCCTTATCTGGGCCAAACTAGAAGTGCAGAGGTACTCATGGAACCAGCCCCACTGCTGACTGGCACGTTCTGAGGAAGCCAGTCCAATGGCCCTGCTCTTGTGGGTTCACCATATTGGTGCCAGGCTTAGAGCAGACTGACCAGATCGGGTTTTAGCCCTGTTGCAGCTCAGAATTCTGAGCTCCAGTGATCCTCCAGCCTCAGCCTCCCCAGTATCTGGAGTTCTGGGAGTGACCCCCAAGAGCAAAGCAGGTCAAAGCCCTGGTGCCAATCACAATTGGACAGAGCCCATGGGTGGCCCCTACACTTTAAGTCTGGGCCAGAAAAGGAAGCCCGATTTCAAAAAAGCAAAACGAAACAAAAATGCAACCTTATTCTTTTTTTTCTGCTTTCTCATACCACGGTAATTTATTCAAATGTTTATAGATACAAAAACACACATTAAAGGGGAAAATGCTTACAATCATCCTTCTAAGTATATCAGCACCAAACCCTCCAAATTTGAAGCAAGAGAATGAAAAAATTTCTCTTCCACATGGGAACCTCAAAGAAGCACTGTGGGAGTATTCAGCAGGTAGCTTCCAGTTTCCACTTCCATCACACCTTCATGGTCCTCTCACCCTTACCCCTAGGTGCCCCAGTTACACCACAGCTACCTTCAAGGCCCATAATGCTGATGTCAATTCATCTACTGGGTATGAGGTGGAACAAAATGGCAGTTTCAAAGGCTCCCCTTACAAACAATTGAAGACATGTCCACTGCTCCAGGGGCCCCCAAACAGCTGGAGAGGTCATCAAGGGAGAAGAGAGGTGATTCCCAAACAAAAAGGCAAAGCCTCAAACACTGGATACAGTGATCTCTTTGCCACAATCTTGTGGCACACGTAGGTCACTACCAGTGCTTCCTTCTATGAGAAACCCATTTCTAGACATGACCAAAGAGGGAATTTGCTTGATGTGATCATGGGTATTTGTGCACAGAATGAGGTTCAGAAGGAGTACCTGGGAAGGCTCAAGCTCTGTAATGTAGCTTATTGGCACCTCTGCCTGGCATCCTTCTGGGTCCTTCAGCTTCCAAGTAGAAGGACTTGTTTTGGCAATCAACTCCAGGATGTGTCCCCGTGTCCAGGTGAAGTTCTCCCCTGGAGAGAGAAATGTTCTGAGTATGGCATGAGGTGGAAGGAAAGGGAAAGCAGAGAGTCAGTAGTTCCTCTTTTTAGTCAGCGAAATAATCTATAAGTATTTATTTACCAAAAAGAAAAAAAAATACTCAGTCAAGCAAGCAAATTTCATCTTTGGCCATGTCTAGAAATCGATATCTCCTTTTATGTCTCCAACAGAGTACTGGGTGCTGAAGTGAGCATCCCTAACATGAGTGTTGCACATGGCCCTTGTCCTGGAGATCACAGTCTCTCCTAGTTAAGGAGTCAGGCTCCCTTTTCCCAGGGCTCACACTATTCTTGAGGAACTGGTGTAGAGGGACACAAGTGGATATTAATTAACCAAACAACAAGAATGCATTAAGCCTCTACTATGTGCCATAATCTGGCTTAGTAATGGGGATATAAAGATATAAATGACATATTCACTGCCCTCAGGGGCCTTATATTCTATCAGAAAAACAAGTGCACATAAAATGTGTAAAATAAATACTAAGTGATTCGAGTTGGGGAAAGAGTACCCCTAATCCTAACCACAATGCTTGATACATAGAAGGTGCTTAATCAATGTTTATTTTATTTTTACTTTAAAAAAACCCTTATCTTCTTAGAATCAATATGGCATATTGATTCCAAAGCAGAAGAGCAGTAAGAACTAGGCAATGGGGCTTAAGTGATTTGCCCAGGGTCACACAGCTAGGAAGTGTCTGAGGCCAGATTTGAACCCAGGGCTTCCTGTCTCCAGGCCTGGTGCTCCATCCACTTAATCAATGTTTATTCATTGATTGATAGTAACTGACAGTGGGGAATGGAGCATGGATAGGCCTCCATGAGAGATGGTGCTTGAGTTGTTTGGAAGGAAGTTGGGGATAAACATTTCTAAGGATGGGGGAAACCTCCCAGTCAGGTTTTTGCTCTGAGGTGGTATGAGAGATGGGTTATCTCTTTCATTAGAGATAGGGGAAACATCATGCTTTTTTAGAATCCCAAGTGCAATAATCTCCCACTCTCAGATCTCCTCCAAGCTCCAGAGGCAGCAGAGACATGTGGGCCTCAGGCAGAGGGGTTAAAGCAGAAGCTGTTTTTCTGTCCAGATAGGGAAGGAGCCCATGGTACCTCTGTATGTGAAACGCATCCGGACTCGGGGGCCTTGGAGCTGATGGCTCTGCTGATAGCCAGCCATTGCTGAGTTCTGTGCCCAGCCCTGAGACTTGTTCACTCCATCCTCATCCACCTGACGCCAACCTTCTTGGCTCTCCACCTGGAAGTGGGGCAGCTCTGATCAGAGCTCCAAAGAGAGTTCTTGTCCTTCACCATCTCCTGGGCTGAAGCCTATGGAGAGCTTTCTCTGTCTGTCTCTGTCTTCTGTCTGTCTCTCTGTCTTGTCTATGTCTGTGTCTCTGCCTTTGTGTCTGTGTGCCTCTCTGTCTCTGTCTGTCTCTGTCTCTGTCTGTCTCTGTCTCTGTCTCTCTGTTTCAATCTCTGTCTCTTCTTCCCTTACCCAGGAGATTGGTGATAGAGAAATTCTAGAACAAAGTGAGGAGCTGAAGAGGCAAGGGGCTATAGACTATAAGTAGTAAAGAAAAACAACAACAACAACAATAATAACAACAACCCTCAGAGCAGCTAGTTGGCATAATACAGTGATGGCAAACCTTTTAGAGAGGCGGATGATATGGGAAATGTCCTCAGGCATCTGTGGAGAGAGGGAGAGGAGAAACTCGGCCCCTCATCCCTCTGGTTTTCTAGTAATGAACTCTGGTGACCTCTGTGCTGGGGTCATGACACACCCACCCACAGAGAGGGCTCTGAGTGCCCCCTCTGGCATGCATGCCATAGGTCTGCCATCATGGGAATAGTGGATAGAGTCTTACACTGGGAGTCAGGAAGACTTAGGTTCATATTCTACCTCTAATATAAGCTGAGGGGTCCTGGACAAATCGTTTAACTTGTTTAAGCCTCAGTTTTCTCCTCTGTAAGATAAAGGGGCTTGGACAAAATAATCTCTAAGGTCCCTTAAAAAAACAACCCTTAACTTCCATCTTGGAATCACTACTAAGCATTAGTTCCAAGGCAAGAGTGGTAAGGGCTAAGTAATGGGGTTTAAGAGACTTTCCTAGGGTCACATAGCTAGGAGGTGTCTAAGGCCAGATTTGAACCCAAGACCTCCCTGTCTCTATATCTGGCTCTCAATCCACTGAGTCAAGTAGCTTCCCCCCTCCTCTAAGGTCCTTTTGCAGCTTTAAATCTTCAGTTCTGTTATATTGTGCAAGCTCAGTATCTAGCAAGATTTTGAGCACTTTGGGGATAATACACTAAACATGTAAGCAGAGTGGAGAGAACTGGGCTTTAACCCAAGGTGCTGGCATCTGCTGGGGAAGGGCATACACTTTCTCCTCTTACTTTGCTTAGAAATTCTCTCCTGACCCTCAGTGCTCCTCAACCAATAGATCCATTGGTCCTGGACAATAGGACAAGTGTGACCCTATTACTTTGGTGTCCCTCTCCTAGGGGATCCCAAAGGAATCATGGACCAAATGTTCAGGAATTGAGAAGTGGACCTCTTTGTTGCCCACCACCGAGGACAATCTCCCCCTCACGTCTAATGCAATTTGGTCAAGAATCCCTCATTATGATTTTGAGCATAAAGTATAGTACTGGTCCATAAGGAACTTATAGATCTTTTGGGAGAAATAAGGGTTACACATGGGCAACTGGGTGACATAGTGGATAGAGTGCTGGGATGGAGCTAGGAAGACTCATCTTCTAGAGATAAAAATCTGGTCTCACACAATTCCTAGCTTTGTGATCCTAGGCAAGTCACTTAACCTTAATTACCTACTCCTAAGACAGAAGGTAAGTATAATAAACAAACAAACAAACAAACAAACAAATAAAAGAGAAGGCTCAGTCTAGACCTCAAAAGGAAGTAAGTTAGACCATCAAGAATAGTGAATTCAAAGGTCATAGAAGCAGAGATTTAGAGCTTGGAGGGACTTTTGAGGTCACTGAGTCCAACTCCCTCATTTTACTAATGAGAAGGATGAGCCTAGGATGGATGGGAACCCTAGGTTTTCTCGAGTCTAAATTCAGTGCTCTATAAGTTGTGAGAGAAAAGAATTAATAACTACTAATAACCCACATGCACATAGATAGCACTTTAAAGTTTACATGCTCTCATTTATCTTGTGAACCCTTTACTTTGAGAGATAGATGCGTTTTCTGTAACCTTCATTTTACAAGTGAAAGTAAGGCAGATGGAGGTTAGGTGACTGTTACACAGGTAGTGGGTCTCTGGTGGAATCTGAACTCAAGTCTTCCTGGGGTGGAAGAAGATTGATAAAGGTATCATGCTTTGATTATTCCTGGAATCAAAAGATTATTTATTTCAAAATTATTGATTTCAAATTTCAAAATTTGATTTTAAAAATGACTTTAGAGATGATCTAGTCCAACCCCATCATTTTATGGATGGAGAAACTGAAGTCTAGAGAGGGAGGTCTCACAAAGGGAATCAGTAGTTGGGCTGGACTTTGATCCTAGGACCTTGACTCCAAATCCAGTTTTCATTCCTTTCTATTAGGCTGCTCCATTGTGAATGGTCTGTATCCCTGAAATAACTTCCCAGTCCTCCTTGGGCTTGAGGAGTGGGAATCCAGCCCTTGATCTGTTCCATCCCATATTCTTTATTCCCATATCAACAATGCCAAATTTATTACCAGAAGTGGGGCTTGAGTGGCAGCAGTCTGGGCTTGCTCCTCTAGCCTCCTCAGTTCCAGCCCACAGGCCCACATTTCTCGCTCTAGTCTCTGGTGACGCTGGAGCAGGACGGACACACCGGCCTCATCCTTTCCATAGTCCTCATTGGCCAACAAGGACTGCTGCTCCTGCAGCCAAGACTGCACCTCACTCACATCTGCAAAATACTAGGGTGGTGGGAACCCAGAAGAAAAAGGAAGAGATTTGCTTCAGGCCAAAAATGTGAAAGAAGTCCTCCCTTACCATGGGATGATCCTTTCCAGCCCATTCAGGGCAACCCACCTGCATTTACTCTTTTGCCTTGTGTGGGGATGGCAGCCCCAGGATTCTTTTGCAATGGTGACCTTTTTCCTAAGGTCTGCCTTCTTTCACCTCTATGGCTCCTCCCTGGAATCGTGAGGTCAAGCACTATTGGCCACACTACAGAATGGCTTCTCTGGGGGCTGACTACCCCTTCTCCTGGATTGCACTTGAGGTTGACCCTTCTCTAATAACTCCGCTCCAAATTAGTTTCCCCTGGCACAAGAATTCCTAGTTACAACTTGGATTGGGGAAGGAGAGGAAAGGCGGGGCGTTCTTTCACCAGACCTTGCAGTATAGGCTCCATGTTATTCCCTAGTCTCTCTTTCCAGTCTTGGGACCTCAGATCCATAGTACCCACCTTTCCCAACCTTTCTCCAAAGTCTGTACCTGCTTGATGAACAGGGCAGCCTGGAGACGGGCCAGGAGCTTTGCCATGGTGTCCCGGAGGTGCTGCCACTGGCTGTGGATAGCCTCTGCCCGCTCCTGTGGGTCTGGCTGGCCTGGGTGCCACTGGGGGTTCAGCTCTCTTGCCTTCCTAGTGATTTCCATGCACACTGCTTGATGGGAGTGGATTTCAGTCTCCAGGGCCTGACCAAGTAGAAAAGACAAACAAGAAGGGAGAATCAGGTCATGTAGTGGGGGCATGGGTTGAGGAGAAGAAATGAGGGCATGGAGAGGTAGGGGAAACATACCAATCATGATTCTAACAATGTTTAGAATATCTAGTACTCAACCACTCATCTGTAAAATGGAAATAATGAGAGCATCAACCTCACAGGGTTAGTGTGAAGAGCAAATGAGATAATGTATGCATAACACTTTGCAAACTTTAAAGCATTATATAAATATAGAAATTCTAGCTATAATAATAATAATAATAATAATAATAATAATAATAATGACTAGAGGCATCTAGGTGGTACAATGAATAAAGCACCAGGTCTGGAGTCAGGAAGAACAGAATTCAAAACCAGTCTCAAAAACACTCACAGTGTGACCCTAGGCAAGTCACTTAACCCTGCCTGCCTCTGATTCCTCATCTGTAAAATGAGCTAGAAAAGGAAATGGCAAAACCACTTCAGTATCTTTTGTCAAGAAGCCCCCAAATGGAGACACAAAGAGTTGGACACAACTGAAAAGACTCAACATATGATAACTAGTACTAATAACAATTCATATCCACATAAGAACTTAAGGTTTATTACTTGTATAGGGAAGGCTGTCAATGTATGACTAAAGGGAGGCAGAAGAGATAATCTCTAGCCTCTTCTCCCTATACCTTCTCTAAGGAAGACTTTCATTCCTGCTGGAGGAGGAACAGGAGATTGGGCCTAGAAGCTACCAATCTGCTGTCCTCAGAGAGTGGGAGTACCCGACTAGAATTATATCTGCTCCCTAAATACTGCTATTTTAGGAGCTATGATGGGGTTTAATCTAGCTTTTCATAGTAGTTGTTGTTTAGTTGTCTTCAATCATGTCCAACTCTTTGTGACCCCATTATGGGGTCTTTCTTGGTAAAGATACTGGAGTGGTTTGCCATTTCCTTCTCTAGCTCATTTTGCAGATAAGGAAACTGAGGCAAACAGGATTAAATGACTTCTCTAGGGTCATACAGCTAGTGTCTGAAACCAAATTTGAAAACTCTTGAAGATGAGCCTTCCTGATTCCAATCCCAGAGCTCTATCCACTGTGTCACCTAACTTCCCAAAGCTCTGTCACTATTGTGGGGAAAGAAGACCCCAAGTTCTGTATCCAGGACTTGACCTCTTTCCCATCAAATACCAGTTCTGCAATAAATACACATAGTGGGGGCAGCTGGGTAGCTCAGTGGATTGAGAGCCAGGCCTAGAGACAGGAGATCCTAGGTTCAAATCTGGCCTCAGACACTTCCCAGCTATGTGACCCTGGGCAAGTCACTTGACCCCCATTGCCTACCCTTAGCACTCTTCTGCCTTGGAGCCACTACACAGTATTGACTCCAAGACGGAAGGTAAGGGTTTAAAAAAAAGAAAGAAAAAATAAATACACATAGTGAAGAGCAAAGAAACCCATTTCTCCAAATCCAAATCATAACAAAACAAAAATCAAAGAAGGTATACATAGGAGAATATATCCCAGACAACACAGAGTGAAGATGCTTCTCCATTGGGATCAAAGCCATGGCTCATCTAAGAAAGAATGTCTTTGGTTTCACCCAAGGGGAAACGTCTCTCAGGCTCTGGGTAGTGAGCTGGGAATAAGGACATGATAGAGATTGCCAGCTCCGCCAGAGTCTTTTCCTTCAGCAACTTGAAATGAGATTGGCCCTCTTCCATTTTCTCTCTACAAGATGGAAGCCAGAAGCTCCCTAGCTGAATTCTTGAAGAGTCCTGAAGTTTGAGGAGTCTCCAAGAGAGTTGGCCGAGAACCCAAGTTCTCTCCTTGTCTCCGACTCAGCCCTGCCAAGGGGCCACATCTCCCACATGAAGGGCAGAGTCCCACACCAACAGGCCTTGGAACAGGGGTTACATATTGCCTATATTAGCTCATTTGACCCTCACAACTTTGTGAGGGGTCTGTTATCTAATACCCTCATTTTACAGATGGGGAAACTGAGGCACAGGGCTTTTAGGCAACTTGCTCAGGCTCACAGAGATACCAAGAAGTACCTCAGACAGACTCTGGACTCAGGTCTTCCCAATTCCTAGTCCACTATTCTATCCCCTATGCCTTTCAGGAGATGGTGGGGTGAGAGCTGAGGGACTAAAGCACAGGAAAGAGACTGAGGTAGGAAGAAAAGAAGTACAAAAGAGGGAAAGAGACCAGAGAGAAGAGAGGGGAAGGAGATTAAGAAGTAATTAAGAAGTAAGAGAGGAGATTGGGGTAGGACAGGGAGCCACAGGAAGAGGCTAGGACAAGCACCTTATATTTCCAGAGAGCTGCTGTGATCTGGCCCAGGTCCCGGCCTAAGGTAGCCACCTGAGAGAGTTGTCTCTTCTCTCTGAGCCAAGATTCTTCTTCTTCACAGCCATTTAGGAACTGAGCCTGCTGTAGGGCCTGGTCCAGGAGGGCCCTCCTGGGAGAGAAAGAGGAGTCCAGGGGGGGCTTAGGAGTAGCAGTAGTAGTCACAACAAGCACCATAATAATAATAACTCACATTTATATAGCATTTCAAGGTTTGTAACACACTTCACATATCATTTGAGGTAGGTCCTATGATTTTCCCATTTTAAAAATGAGTCCCCTGAGTCAGGGAGAGACTAAATGACCTGCTCAGGGTTACACAGCTGGGAAGTGCTAGAGGCAAGATTTGAACCCAGATCTTCTTGACACCAAGTCTAGAGCCTCAGCCCCTGTGCCATTTAACTGTCAACAGAGAGAAAGGAGCATCATAGGCAGGCAGAGTTGTCTCCCCCATTCTTGGAAAGATTACCTTGCTTGTTTTTTGTTTTGTTTTATTTTTTAAATTCTTACCTTCTGTCTTAGTATCAATTCTAAGACAGAAGAGCAGAAAGGGGTTGGCATTTGAGGTTAAGTGACTTGCCCAGGGTCACAGAGCTACAAAGTAGCTGAGGCCAGATTGGAACCCAGGTCCTCCGAACTCCAGGCCTAGCACTCTATCCACCATGCTACCCAGCTGCCTGTCTTGTTAAAGGCACACAAGGAGGGAAGTACCCAGGGAACCAGAGCAAGTGGAGGGAGACATGCTTAGGGCACCAATGCTGGCGTGCTCCTCAGAGTGCCAGGCCAGCTTTAGTTGACAAATGAGGAGCTCTGACGTTGGTCAAGAGTGTACCAGGGTGGGTTAGGGGAAGGGTGGAGAAGGCATCCTCACCGGGCCCTAATGAGTAAAATCAGGCTCTGGTAGACCTGCGACAAGCCCCAGGTTCGGATCTGCAGCCCATCCAGAGGGGTGCCTGTGACGGTGCTCAGCTGTGCGGTCCTTTGGACAAGGTGGCTCACAAGGGCACTCTGGGAAGAAACACGGGCTTCCAGCAGCTCGTGTTTCTGCAGCAGCTCCACTACCTCGGCCAGAGACTGCCCACAGGCCGGGGAGCTGGCCAGCACCTGGGACCAGAAAGCCATGGTCAGTGCAGTGCCTGGCAAGGGGCTCCCAGTCCCCCTGGGGGTCAGCATTTTGGGTAGGTGATGTACCCCTTGCTGGAGTGGGAACCAGTGAGTGCCCTAGACCAGTGCCTTCCCTGGGGTGATACCCAGGACGCTTGTTGGAGCAACAACAATAGAGAATTCTCATCCAGGGTGTTTCAAAAGTCTTACAGCTTTTTTTTAAAACCTTACCTGTTAGAATTAATAGGGTATATTGGTTCCAGGGCAGAAGATTGGTAAGGGCTAGGCAACAGGGTTAAGTGACTTGCCCAAAGTCACATAGCTAGGAAGTGTCTGAGGTCAGATTTGAACCCAGGACCTCCCATTTCCAGATCTGGTTCCCAATCCACTAAGCCCCCAGCTACCCCCCTCCCACCCCTACTGATGTTTTTAAAGCTTTATTAGCTTAAAGGGCTATATCAATATTTGGGAGTTGGTATGGGGCAGCTAGATGGTACAGTGGATGGAGTACTGAGCCTGGAGTTGGGAGTTCAAAGCTGGCCTCAGAAACTAGCTATAAGACTGGGCATTTAACCTTGTTTGCCTCAGTTTCCTCATCTGTAAAATGGACTGGAGAAAGAAATGGAAAACCACTCAATAGCTCTGCCAAGAAACCCCCCAAGGGGTCATGAAGAGTCAGTCGTGATTGAACAACAAATGAAGAATGATATTAGTATTATTTTAGATTTAGTTTTACACTCTTTTAGCTTAAAAGTATATTAAGAGGGAGCAGCTAGGTAGCTCAGTGGATTGAGAGCCAGGCATGGAGATGGAAGGTCCTGGGTTCAAATTTGGATTCAGATTCTTCCTAGCTGTGTGACCCTGGGCAAGTCACTTAATCTCCATTGCCTAATCCTTACCACTCTTCTGCCTTGGAACCTGTAAATAGTATTTTGTTCTAAGGCTTTTGGGACGCCCTGTATCATACTTTATGGCTCACAAAATACATAGATTATTTCATTTGACCCTTACAGCAAACCTGTAAGGTAGGTCTTATTGTTATTCCCATTTTACAATGATGAAGCTGAGGCATGGTGAAGTTAAGTGACTTGTCCATGGTTCCACAGTTGGACAGTGTCTGAGGCAGGCTTTGAACTTGGGGCTTTCTGTCTTTTCATTGAGTGATTAAGATACTATGGGTTTAATGGGGTTTTGTTTCATTAGTTCCAAGGATCTAATGATTCCCTGAAGGGGATTGCTGGGACCTTAGGACACAACCTGTACTTCCTTCAGCTCTTCAGTAGCAGCGTCCACTTCTTGAAGCAGCCCCAGTGCCACCTGAGAACTTGCCAAATGTTCCTTCCTTTCTTGAAGTCCTCCTAAGAGCCGTTCCCAGCGCTGAGAGATCTCCGTCTGCCTGGAGAGGATACAGGAAGAGATGTGGGGACAGGAGGAAGCCATCTGGACCTAGAGCTAGGTGAAAGAGTGGAGGGGGCCTGCTATGGTCTGCTGGGGCTAGCACAAACTCTGGGAAGGAACACCTCAAAGTCAGAGGAACTTTACTCCCTGATTGTGTGCCCCTTGCAATGGGTTGGTAAAACTGTTCCTGGATGAAAGCCCTCACCTAGAAATTGAGGATTCCAGGATTTGAATTTGGAGCATTAGAGGTGAAGGCCAGGGGCAGCTAGCTGGTACAGTAGATAGAATGCTGGGTCTGGAGTTGAGAGGACTTGGGTTCAAATTGGATCTCAGACACTTCCTAGCTGTGTGACCCTGGGTAAGTCACTTAATGGTTTGCCTAGCCTTTGCCCTTCTATCTTAGGATAGAGAGAAAGTAAAGATTTAAAGACAGAGAGACAGAGAGAATCAGAGAGAGAGGAAGTCCTAGAGAAGTTAAATAACTTAGCTGGGGTCACACAGATAGTAACAAAACTGAGACTCCCACCTCAGGTTCCCTCAAGTCCAACTCCTTCCTAATTTCTGCCTGAGTAATTTTCTCATCTGCCATCTTGTCTCATGCCCTGGATGTCTTAACTCTATCAGCTCCAAAACTCCTCTCTGGGTCCCTCATTGTCGAGGGTCTCTCCTGGCTCTTGTACTTCAGGTGAAGCCAAGTAATAGTTTTACTTTCCAGGGCTTCCTTCACCTAAGTAGTGATCTCCCCATCAATGGAACAAGAATCAAATCTGTCCTTCCTTCCCTGGTCACCAATATGTGCTATCTTCCCCCTATTAGAAATGAGAACAGGATCTAGCTCTGCTTTTTTTTTTTTTTCCAACCTCCCTCCCCAATGGTTTAGCTATAGTAAAAGCCTTTAACAAATGCTTCCTTTTCTTTCTTCAATTCACTTATTCATTCATTCACTACACCAGAGATGAGATCAGGGATAGATTAGACAATGGAGATAGAGAAGTCCTATTGGTCTAAACCTGTGTTGGGGTTCTTATTTGTCAACCAGTGGGTCCTGAGGAATTTCATGCAGAAGCTGAATGGTCCTAGGCATCATGGGTATAATTTGTCCTATGTGTCCTGGACCCTCTCACCAAATATACCTTTCCTCTAAGGTAGGGGTTCCTGACCTAAGATCTGTGAACTTGATTTTAAAAAATATTTTGATAATTGTATTTTAAGATAATTTAAGTCTAAAGTTTCCTGTGTATTCCTATATATTTTATTTTGCAGATGGAGCACTATTCCTGGAGTCAGGAAAATTTTTGTTCTAATTCAATAATGAGGTAGTTACTAGCTATGTGACCCTGGGCAATCCACTTAACCCTATTTACCTCCGTTTCCTCATTTGTAAAATGGAGATAATGATAGCACTCACCTCTCAGGGTGGTTGTTAGGATCAAATGAGATAATAATTGTAAAGTGCTCAGCCCAGTGCCTGGTACATAGTAAGTACTATTTAAATGTTAGCTATTATTATTAGCTAGTTATTTTTGAAAAGGGGTCCATGGGCTTCCCCAAACTACTAGAGGGGTTCATGACACACACACAAAAAAGCTAAAAACTCTTGCTCTAAGGTAAGAGACTTGGGCCTTCTTATTGGTAGTCTCTCTTCTAATAAAATTATTCACTCTGAGGTGTAAGAAACTTAGTGGATGGCCCCCTTTCAGGGTATTTTTTTAATTTAAGGAAAGCTTACCTATAGGGTGACAGCTAAGTGACTCAGTGGATAAAGCACTTGGTCTGGAGTCAGGAAGGCCTGAGTTCAAATCTAGGATCTGATACTTACTAGCTGTGTGACCCTAGACAAGTCACTTAACCCTGTTTGCCTCAGTTTCCTCATCTGTAAAATGAGCTGGAGAAGGAAATGGAAAACCACTCCAGTATCTTTGCCAAGAAAACCCCAGCTGTGGTCATGAAGAGCCAGACAGGACTGAAATGACTCAATAAGACCTAAAGGGTATTGTCAAAGGAACGCCAAAGAATGGTGAAAGAACAGCGATATCTTCTAGCAAGGATTCCATTTTGGTATGTTTGGGATTAGACAGCTGCTGAATGAGTATGAATTTCGGGCATCCATGGGAGAGATATTTTTAGGGGAGTTTTCCTAGGCATCGGCCCAGTTCATTCCCCAAGTCTGCTGCTTACCTTTAACCCTCTGAGAATTAACCCGCAGTGTTGGGGGCGGGGCCCGGAGAAGCGGGCGCCGAGGCCTGGGGAGATCTGGGAGCTTGGGATAGAACTGGGGTGAACTGGGCTTGGGGAAGGGAGAGTCTGCCGTCAGAGAAGGCACCTTACCTTCGGGCCACCTCTGTCCAGCCGTGGTATCGCTCCTGCTCCAGGAAGGAGGCGATCTCAGCCAAGGCCTGGAACCGGCCCTCCTGGGGGAGCACCTCGGCCTCCAGGGTCCCCAGCTTCTGGACGGCGGCGCCCAGCAGGGCGGAGCTGGGCACCGGGGCACCCAGCTGCTTCAGAACCTGCTCCGTGTCCACCAGGAAGCTCTCCCGGAGGGCCGCCTTGCGCAGGAAGCGTCGGGCCAGCGTCTCCAGCCTCTCCAGCCTAAGCAGCTGTTGCTGTAGGGCTTTCTCCCGACAGGCCTCGGCCTTCTCCAGCGCTGCCCAGCGCCTGGCCAGCTCCCCGGGGCCCAGGCCCTCAGGGGGCAGGAAAGGCCGCCGGTTTTGGGCCTGGAGGGCAGCGTTCAGGTGGAACAGCAGCGCCTCAGCCTTCCCTCGCTGCTCCAGCCCACGGGGCTTCTCGTCCTTGCGGAAGGCGGCGAAGGCGGCCAGCAACCTCCGCGTGGCCGGAAGGGTGTCCGGGAAGTGTCGCTCCTCCAGCCGGGCCTCCTGCTCGGCGATCCAAGCCAGCAGCTCCGACACCAGCTGCTCGTACCGGGCTTGTAAGGCGGCCGTGTCCTGGAGCTGCTGCAGGATCTGGGGCAGAGGGAAGGCAGAATGAATGGGCTTGAGAGGGGCTGGGAGCTGAAGCCGGGGCTCTTCAGGAGGCCTCCGTTCCCTCAGGGGTGGCCACGCGAGCTCCCCGGAGCCCACACCGCGGCCTGCTCCTACTCTTGAAATAGAAACATTTCTGTAAAAGCTGTCTGGCCCACAGACCTGATGCCCCATTGTCCTGTTGGGTCACTGGCCGCCCCTCAGGTGTGGGGAGGCCCGCTGGGAAGCTGGGGAGAGGGGTTGGACCCTTCTTTATTTTCCCGGATCCCCTGATCCTTCCGCTGCCCGTCTAGACCCTCTGCCCTGCTTACACCTTCCTCCGCCTCCTCCCCCCCTCCAGCGGCTCAACGCCTTGAGTCGCCCCCAGGGACACCCACTCTGGCGACAGCAGCCCCGGGCCTCCCGCTCCGCCATCGCCCCCAGCAGCTCACGGGGCCAAAAAGATTCATGGCTTCTGTTCAGGGAGGGGGCTTTCCCCTTCCCTCTCGCCCCAGAGGGGGCACCTTGTCCTTGCCGACTGTCCCTTTTACTTTCTGCCCGATTACCCTCTGCCAATCCTCTTAGGGAATTAGTGACCTGGGGCGGAGGAGGGAAGGGGGAAGGGGGGAAGGCCTCTACGGAGCAATCCCTGAGAAATCCCCCACTCCACAGGGACCTTGGCCAGTCTCTTCTGGATGGTCTGTCCCTGATGTAGGTGGGAGAAACAGTGATAGTAGAGAGAGACGTAGGTCATGATGGAGCGCTCCTCCGGCCTTGGGACAGCAACGTCCTCAGGATCCAGCAGCCTGGAGATGCCCAGATCTCTGTGGGCCACTTCAAAAGCATTCTCCAGGTTGTAGAGGGGCTGGCTGGGCTGCAGAGAGCTGTACCTGACCAGGTCTGGCCTATGGGAGATTGGCAGGAGACAGTGACTTAGGGAAGGCCAGGAGCAGAGCCCAGAGAAGGCAAGGGAGGAGGGGGATGGGCCTCTCTTTTCACCTAAATATGAGATAAGTCACTCTATTACAGATTTAGAATTTTACATTTAGATGGGACCTAGGGAGCCATCAAATCCAACTCATACCTGAAAAGAAATCCCTTCTATAAAATAGTAATAATAATAACTATTATTATTATTATCATTTATATGGTGCTTGGGGATTTGCAAAGCACTTTATATGTTACATCATTTAATCCTCACAACAACCCTGTGTTATTTAATAGATAACTATTATCTTCATTTTGCAGATGAAGAAACTGAGGCAGCGAGAGCTAAAGTGACTTGCATAGGGTCCCATGGCTAATAAGTATTGGAGACAGGATTTGAACTCAGGACTTTTGGATTCCAGATCTCACACTCCATCCACTGCACCTCCCCTCTCCCCCAGCTACCCTACTTGACAAGCGGTCATAAAAAACCTTTGCTTGATATCCTCCAGTGAGGGGAGAAACAGAAAAGTGAGTAGGTGTGTGCCAAAGACAAATTTTGCCAGCTTCACACTGTTGCCCCAGGGCAGACCCAAGTCATAAGATTGAACTGGGAGCCAAGGCTTCAGATAGTGATCACCTCCCTCCCTCTCCCACCTCTTACCTCTGTGCTAACTATTGTCACATTTCAGAGTGGACAGAGTGCTGGATTTGGAGGGAGGAAAACCTAGGTTCCATTTCTGTCTCTGACACTATCAGACCATGAACAAGTGACTTAAACCTCTCAACCATCCATTTTACAGATGAGGATAATGACACCTTTTAGGATTATTGGGAGGCTCAAATGAGATAATGTTGGCAAGATGCTTGGCATATTTTAAAGTACTAGACAAACACTGGCTATTATTAAACTCTTATCCCTCATACTTCTGCTCCCACACCCAGTCTTCATCCAATGACCAGACTGTGCAACAAGGGAGGGTCAGTGGAAGAGAGGCTGCTGAAAGACAGCGAGGCATTTTCCTGGGCACCTCCTCTCCCTTGCCCTACAGTGCCCACTGCTGAGCCAGAGGGAGTTACAAACAGTTCTGGAGTCTACTTTGAGCTGGGAGAACAGGGTACCCATTTTCTGACCTGTGGGCATGGATGAGGGCATTAAAGCCTAGCCCGTCGCTCCAGCTTTGAGAGAAGTCGGTGATGTTCACGTTGGGATAGCCAGCTGTCTTCCGCTGGCACCAGACCAGCAATGCCTCCTTAGCAGACAGCTGAGCTGCACTGGCCCCAAACTCCTCCTAGCAGGAGAACCGGACCAAATTCAGAGGAGTTGGGGAGAGCCAGTGTCCCTCTCTTCTTGCCCCTCTCCCAGCCTTATACTTGGCAGAAATACTTTTCTTTCTTTTTTTTTTTAGATGCTTTTCTTTTAATTTTTTAAAAGATATTCTATTTTACCAATCACATGTCATAACAAAGATACTTTTCCATAGTACTGATGATGATGATGACTTATAGAGCACCAGAAGGTCCACAAAGTACTTTTACGGTATGTTATGTGTCTGCACATATGTTGGAGGCGGCTGGTAATGAATGAGGGGACAGAGAGCTAGGTCTTGAGTCAGGAAACCTCGGTTCAAATCTGATTTCATTTATTTCCTATCTGTATGGCCCTGGCAAGTCACACTTGACTTTGTTTGCCTGAGTTTCCTCATCTGTAAAATGGGGAGAATAATAGCACCTATATTCCAGAGTAGTTGGGAGAATCAAATGAGAAAATTGTTGTAAAATACTTAGCCTGGTGGCCGGCACATCTCAAGTCCTATATTATTAGTCATTATTATCATCTCATTTGGTTCTTACCACAACCTCAGGTGTTATTATTCTCCCCATTTTATAGATGATAAAGTGGATCACAAGTCATTTACTGAAGGTCACAGGACTAGTAAGTATCTAAGGTAGGATTTGAACTCAGTACTGCCTACCAGGCCCAGCCCTCTATCCACCGCCCCACCTAGCTGCCTCAAATTTCTTCTTTTCAATTCGATTTGACACTTTGGTTGAATTTTCTGGCACAGAAAGGAATTCAAGATGTGGAGAACCTGGGGGTACAAATATGGAAGTAGTCATGCCAAAGGTTAAAGTCCATTTTTTTTTTAATCCAAGTCTGTGATTTCATTGGTGCAGAGGATTCCCAAAGACAAGCTCCTTTTCCTCTGATGCTGATGGGTAACTGCCTAGAATTTAGTCTGTGTAATAGTCAAGTTAGCCAAGAACTCCACTGAACCAATTCAAACAAAACCAAAAAATTAACAACATAGTCTTTGTGCAAATGTTCTTAATCTGGGGTCCATGCATTAAAAAGAATCCCTATCCCTACTGTAATCCTCTATGTTTTATTTTAAGCATTTATAAACATTATTCTGAGAAGGGGTCCAGAGAGGTTGGGTTTTTTTTTAACCTTTTCCTTCTGTTTTAGTATCAGTTCCAAGACAAGACAAGCAGTGAGGACCAGATAATCAGTGTTAAGTGGCTTGCCCAGTATCACACAGCTGGCAAGTTTTTTTTTTTTAACCCTTTTTTCTATCTTAGAATCAATGCTAAGTATCCATTCCATGACAGAAGAGCTATAGGGGCTTGGCATTGGGGTTAAGTGACTTGCCCAGGGTCACATAGTTAGGAAGTATCTGAGTTCAAATTTGAACCCAGGATCTAGCAAATCTTTTTAATCCGCTTAAATTTTTTTCCTGTGATCACCTATATTTTATTTTATGCATTTATGAACATTATTTGATAAGGGGTTCATAGGACTTTAACCTATGACTAGCCGAAGGGTCCATGACACACATAAAGGTAAGAATCCTGGTTTTAGAAAGTTGTCTGGGGCAATGAGAGATTAAATTACTTGTCTAGTCTCAGTATAGGAAGGAGAGGCACTCTTCCCCATTCTCCACCACCCCTAAATTATATAGTCAAAGAGAGTTGCCTTGAGGTACTAAAAGGTTCAGTGTTTTTCTTAGGGTCACACAGACAGTATATGAGAGGCAGAACTTGAACCCAGGTCTTCCTGACTCCAAAGCCAATTTTTTATCCCCTGCCCTCTGCCTCTCAGAATGAAGTAGTATAACTATATGGTAAGGTAAGACCAAGACCAAGGCTCATGCCTTAGTTCTACATAAAAACTATTTTATCTTATTGACTTAATGGTTATACCCTCCCCTGAAGTCTACCTCAAATTTATATGTAAGTGGCAGACCATAATACACAGGAATAATAGTATCTGGAAACATGAGTTCCTTCCTCTTTTGTCCCTGGGGTACAAGAGGAGAGGAGGAGAATTCTGGGTGAATCTGGGAGACCAGGGAGGATGGGCAGTAAAGGGATGCAGAAGCCATTATCTGATCAACAGACTGAAATTTCTATCTCCATATAAGGTCCAAAAATTCGGAAGGGGAGTGATGATCAGGAAGAATAGGGCAAGGAAAGGAGAAGAGGGAAAAACTGAGAGCTGGGTCAGAGCAGTACCTTGTCCAGGGAAATGTGAGAGATCTGGAAACGCAGGATGATGACCCAGATAAGTCCAAGGATGAGTGCCTGGTCTCCATCAACGATGTTCTCTGGACCAATTAGGGGCACTGACACCTGTTGAGTAATTTTTCAGCAAAAGGAGCCATTGAGGAATCTTGATGGGAGGGGGATGGTGGAAAAGGCAGAATTGGCAGGAGGAGTGGAGATTGATTGAGCTTTCAGAGTGCTCAAGGGATCCATGTGTTGGGCCAGTACCCTTGGGTTTCTCCTGGTCATTGATGGAGGGGGACACACCAATCTCCTACCTTTACTGGCTAGTCCTACCTCTTGCCCATCATTCTTTTCATCTCAGGATGTAATGGGAAGTACACTAACTTCTCAGTCCTTTTGAGGCAGAAGACAAGAGTTAAAGCCCTAATTCTAACCTTAATTAGCCATGAGATCTTGGGTAATTAATCCTCTAAGCATCAGTTTCCTCATCTTTAACATGGGAATAATTTTTGCCCTATCTGCTTTACGAAACTACTATGAAGAAAGAGCCTTTTAAAACTTTTTATTGTATGGATTGGTATAGTTGTACTATTCCAACTTCTTATTCTCTCTCTCTCCCCTTTTATATCTTCTCCCTTCTCTCCCTTCTCTCCCTCCTCTCTCTTCCTCTCTTTCTGTCTCTTTCCCCTCTCTCCATCTTCCCTCTCTCTCCTTTCTTCTGTCTCTTCCCCTTCTCTCTTCCTCTCTTTCTCTCTCTTCCCCTCTCTCTTTCTTCCCCTTCTCTCCATCTCTTTTCCTCCTTTCCCTCTCTTCCCTTTCTCCTTTTCTTCTTTTTCCTTTTCCCCTCCCCACCCTGTCTCATTTTGAACATAGTCAAATCATTCTATTCAGTTCCTCTCCAGTTTTTTCCAATAGCTATCTCCCGCAGCTAATCATACCACATGTCTGATTTATTTCTTTAAAAAAAGTCCTAGTCATGCTATATATTAGAAAAAGAGGTAGAAACAGGGTGATTTTTTTTACTACAGTGTTAAATAATATACACTTAAAAAAAACTTGTAGGTAACGGAACTTCACAGTGTCATAGACAATCTTTTTTTGCTCATTATATAGTGAAAGATAAATATTTGTTGATAATTAAATTCACAATAAAAAGGAAAATTTTAAAGAGAGTTGGACTTGGAATTAGGAAAGCTGTGGGTTCAAATCCTGATTCCAATAATTACTATGTGATTGTGGGCAAATTACTTAATCTAGATGAACCTTAGCTTCCTAATAAGTAAAAATAGGTGTAATAACCTCTCCAGGTTCCATTCCTGCCTCTAGGATGTTCTCTACCCAGCACAGAAGCTTCTCTACCCTGGAAGTTCAGTTCACCTCTCCACTCAATATCAGAAATACACTTCAACACTTAAGCCTCTTCCTCTGATTGGCTGTTTCCTCTCAGATTTCCATTTTAGGATAAGAGCCCAGGCCAGCTGTCCCTTTTCTGACTTCATTTCTGCCCCTCTGAATTTTATCTACTATATCCCCATGCATATTTTTTGTTTGCTTTTCTTTTTTTACAGACAAATGGGGTTAAGTGACTTGACCAAGACCACAAAGCTAGTAAGTGTCTGAAACCAGATTTGAACTCAGGAAGATGAGTCTTCCTGACTCCAGACCTGGCACTCTATCCACTGTGCCACTTAGCTGCTCCTTCCCTGCATATATCTCCTCTTCACACACACACACACACACACACACACACACACACACACACACTCTTCATTTTGTACTTTCCTTTTAAGTGCTGCCTTCTAGAAGAATATAAACTGTCTTTCTGTTCAAATTTGTATTCCCAGCATTTAGCATGATACATTTCTTGTTGTCCAATCATTTTCAGTCACATATAACTTTATACAATCCCACTTGGGTTTTTCTTGGCAAAGATAACTGCAGTGGTTTGCCATTTCCTCCTCCAGCTCATTTTACAGATAAGGAAACAGAGGCAAACAGGGTAAGGTGACTTGCTCAGGGTCACACAGCTGGTAAGGGTCCAAATCTGAATATGACTCATAAAGATGAGTTTTCCTGATTCCCTTTCCTGATTCCAAGTCCAGTGCTCTATCTACTATGCCACCTTGCTGCCCATCTAGTATACAGTAAGCCCTAAATAAATCCTTGTTAACTTGTTTTGACTAGCATTTACTTCTAAGGGTTGTGGTGAGGATTTTTTTAAACCAATCTTATCATACTGCATAAATGATCTTTTATAATTATCCTTATCTTGGCCTTATTCAGCATCTCTTTCCTGTATAGAACATCTCTTATTTCCTTTCCTCACTCCTCCCCCCCTTCCACAGTTCATACATCGGGTATTCAGCTATCGGTATTGCCAAATAGCCCTCCTGACAAAGCAGTCTCTCTAATGTATCCAAACTCCAATTTATATCATAATTAGTCCTTTCTGTTTTGACTTCAAATATTCTCAAAGGCAGGGCAGCTAGATGGCGCAGTGGATAGAGTACTAGGCTTGGAATCAGGAAGTCCTTGAGTTCAAATCTGACCTCAGGCACTTACTAGCTCCATGACCCTGTGCAAGTCACTTACCTCTGCTTGCCTCAGTTTCCTTATCCATAAAAATGAGTGAGAGAAGGAAATGGCAAACCACTCCATTATCTTTGGCAAGAAAACCCAGATGGGTTCACAAAGGGTCAGACATGACTGAGCAACATTCTCAAAGCCAAATCTATGTTTTGGAGGAGGTGAGCTACAGGAGATAGAGTTGCCCCTGATTCCCTCTGTTCTCCATCTTTTCCTTCTAGTCTCATATCAGCTTCCCTAGGCTCAAGAAGTCATAATCATTCTCCCTTATGAGTCTCTGAGCACCTGGTCTCACCTTGGACCTCACGAAGGCTAGAGCCCGACTGTTGTTTTCCAGGAAATGTACTCGCATTCGTCCTCGGTTGGGTGGGGGTAGGACCTCCCCAGAGATGAGTTCAAGCAGCTTCAGTAGGTGGGTACCATCTCCTAGCTCAAGGTACACATTCTGGATCTTGATGCCGGCCTGGGAAGAGAATTAGCCTCAGCCTAGACTTTCTTTCGATCTTACAGAGCATTTTGGGTTCTGGGTGGCTTCTCTACATCCTCATTCCCCTCTGGCACACAACACACAGTCATGATGCTGGGATTACCATAGGAAGGGGAGGGAATATAGAGGGCTGTGAGAGGGCATCCAAAAAGGGAAACGCACTCAGGGCTTCAGCTGCTGATCCCTTTGTTATGGGGAGCAGATTTGAAGCATGAAATCAATGATTTAGAGCCTGAAATGATTTTAGAATCATAGATATAACTTGGGACAGAAATCTGAGGCCATGTAGTCCAACTCTCTCATTTTACAGATAAGGAAACTGAGGGATAGGCAAATAAATTGCCCAAGGTCACAAAGTAGTGTCAGAAAAAGGATTTGAACCCAGATCCTCTGACTCTTTCCTTGGATTACAACCTCCTCCAGATTAAATGACTTGCTCAAGGTCATACAACTCATATACAGCCTAAGAGAAGCCCATTGATAGAGAGACATGACTAGAGGATGGGCACAGGAATACTCACCTTGCCATGGTGAAAGACGTTATTGACCCATTTGGTGAAGGTTTTCTCCTGCATCCGCATGTGTTGTGCCTGCAGTTTACGGACGTGGCCTTGCTCATACTCTGAGTCCATGATGGGAACTGAGCTGGTGAGACCCATCACCTAGTGACCTTGGGCAAGGTCACTGTCTTCCTGCTCCTGCTAAGTGGGGCTGGAGGGAACCCTCCCCGTCTTAGATGCTAGAGATGGTGGAGCAGGCAGATTCTTAGGACAGGGGGCCCCATCCTCTTTAAATAATGTTTTTTTTTTTAAAACAAGAATAAGGTCATTTTAATTTCCTCAAAGCTCTGAGATCCTCTCCCTGAAAAGATTACTTGTAAACTGTAGAAAATGATCAAAGAATAAATAAATCATAGAGTTAAGATGGGAAGGGGCCTCAAAGATCAAATCTATTGGTTCTTAACTCTGAATCTTTAATATTCTGATAACTCTATTTCAATTTAATTGGTTTCCTCTGTAATCTGAAGCATTTGATTTTGTGCATTTAAAAACATGATTCTGAGAAAAGATCCATAGGCTTGATTGCCTCTGAAAAAAGAGTCTGTGGTCCATGCAAAAAAAGGTTAAAAATCTTTTCATCTAGCCCAACCTATCTATTTTACAGATGAGGACAACAAGGTCTGGGGAAGGGATGGGAGAGAGAGGAGTGTGAGACATTAAGAACTAGAATGGGGCTCAATCAGTATATTTTGATCTACTAGGTCCTAGTCCTAGAAGGTCCTGGAGACCCCTTTCATCCCACACTCATTCAGGGTTTCCCTTGGCCCAACACACGATCTCTGTGGTATCAGCATTTTCCCAGCCTGATGCCCACCCTATGACCACAACAACTAAATATGGGTGCCTGGTTTGTGTTGGGATGAGGGTTTGGGGGTGGGGGTAGCATAGCAGGTCCTCACCTCGTGATGGCTTGGGCAGGAGAAAGGAGAAGGCCCTTCTGAGAAGTTTGGTATCTTTCGGCAGACTGGAGGAGCAGCTGGGCAGAGAGGGATCACCAGAGTTGAGAGCCCAGGCCTGAAGCCAGGCCATTGTCCCTCCCCTTGGGCCAGACTGGCAAAAGGGTAGGACATAGGAGGCATTGTTCCCCCACCTGCCCACCCCACTGCTGGTGATGGAAGAGGGTGGCATGGGAATGCTGGGAGGGAATTAGCCATCTCCTTACCTTGCTCCAGGGGCAGACAGCTGAAGGGGGATTGATTCCTAGCCAAGAGACACACCCCTAGGAGATGGAGAGGCTACCTAAATATAACTGGCACTATCAGCCAGCATTGCATCTCCCAGGATCACAGGCTGTAGGGGCTGAGAGCTAGAAAGGGTTTTAGAAATCATCTAGCCCACTTCTCTCATTTCGAGATGAGTGAGACTACCAGGCAGCCCTGATAGAAGGCATCAAAGCAGCAAGAAACCAGGACTTAGATCCCTGGATATTACAAAAGAGGTAGGTGAAGGTTCATCAGCATAGGGAACATCTGGAGTGGGAACTCTCTTCAATAACACATTTCTTCACCAACTGCAGGTGTGAGAATTCCTTCCACTGATGCAGAATGCAACCTCAGAAAGTCTGTGACTTGGTAGGTCAATCCTAGGGAATGGCTTGAGGCTCATAAAGGAGGATGATTTGTACTTAGGTTTTTCTGAAGCCAAACCCAGCCCTCTAACCACCATACCTTCTTACCTTGAGCTCTAGTTAAAAAGGGAAAAAATGGCTTATCTTTCTTTACAAGAGTATTCATTGCTGTTTTATTTGTAATTGTGACCAAAGAGGAATCAGCCTTTATAAATGTCCAAGGATTGAAAAATGATTGAATAAATTCTGGAGTGTTAATTAAGATGGAATCTAATTGCTCTTCCCCAAAAAATGACCAAGGAAGAATATAGAGAAATATGAAAAAACTGATATAAAGTGAAGCAGAGCCTAGAATGCAGATTTTAAACAACCTACACACTGCCTACAGGGAAATGATGAGAACAAAACTTTCTAAGTACATAGATGGAAAAGAGACCAGAAGGGGGAACAGAGTAAACATGCTGTTATTGCTATGTTTTTTTAGTATTTTATTTTCCCAATTACATGTAATAATTTTCAACATATGTTTTCTGAAATTATAAGATTCAAATTGTCTCCCTCCCTCCTAGTGCTGGCAGGCAATTTGGTCTGGGTTATACATGTGTTATCATGCAAAACATATTTCCATATTGATCATTTTTGTAAGAAAATAGTCATAGAAAACCCAACCCCCCCAATAAAAATATAAGTAAACTAAAATGAAAAATCGCATGCTTTGATCTGCATCTGACACCAACAGTTCTTTCTCTGGAGGTGGATGAGCATTCTTTGTCCTAAGTCCCTCAGAATTGTCTTCGGTCATTGTATAACTGAGAGTAGCTAAGGCTATCACAGGTGATCATCAAACAATATTGCAGTTACTGTGTACAATGTTATGATTTTTAACATGTTTTTCTTTTATCAAAATGTATAGGTTGCCATACCAATACATTTGAGTTTTAGAAAGATCTTCCTTTCATTCATCCATTTGATGGAGAGACATGGACTAGAATGACATGGAATAAGAATTGACAAAGTGTATCAAACATATTTATTCAATTCCTGTCCTGTGCCTTGCTTGCACTGTACTAGATATTAGGATTATGGAAACAAAAAGGCCTGGAGGGGTTATGAGTCAAAGCAGTGCCCACAAATGTCTCAAAGCATCAAAAGAGAACTAGCAAATTTTATTTTACTTGCTTGTATTTGTTAGGGTTGTTATTATGATTATAATAAAAATATGTATTGTGGTTTGTCCCTTCCTCCCTCCCTCCCTCCTTCCCTCCCTCCTTCCCTCCCTCCCTTCTTTCTTTCTCTTTCTTTCTTTCTTTCCTTTCTTTCTTTCTTTCT
>NC_058131.1:527422747-527453341 GCF_016433145.1 Gracilinanus agilis | reverse complement strand
AGAGAGAGAGAGAGAGAGAGAGAGAGAGAGAGAGAGAGAGAGAGAGAGAGAGAGAAGACCCAAAACTGGAAGTCATAGATTTATAGAATTTCAGATTTTGGAGGGACCCTAATAATTATTTAATCTGTCCCTGTCTAATTCTAGCACTTTTGGCACAGATCAGCCAGCCATTGCAGGGAGACCCAAGTTTGAATTCTGCTTCAGACACTAACTGGTGTTATTATCATCTCCATTTTACAGAAGAGGAAACTGAGATTGAGTTTAAATGACTTGCCCAGGGTCACACAGCTAGCAAGGACCAATCTACTGTGTCCTTTCTTTTGGCACTACCCTGCTCTATGGCTTTAGCAAATACCTGACTCCTTTAATCTCCATCTTTCAGAACTTCCTACTACCTAAGTGAAAATTTTCCCCTTGGATGTGCTCATCAGTATCCTGCTTGGCCCCATCCTCCTGCTCCTTTTATTTCCTCTGCCCAGTGGAATGTTCTCTTTTATCCTACTCTATTGTTCGTCCTTGACCTCTTAATCCTACATCCCTTCTTCTTCCTCTTACTAACAAAAAACTAGTTTTCTTTTGAACACATCATATCCCTTGACCCCCCTCTCCAAGGCCAGCCCTTCTGCCATGCCTTCTCCTGACTTGAAGAGCCAGGGTGACGCAGTGATGGGCTTCTTGTTACCCAATGTCACTTCTAGAACTGTCATTCAAAAGATCACAGAGCCATAGATGGAGAGCTAGAAGGGACCTTCAAGGCTAACTAGTCTAATCCCTTCATTTTTCAGACGAGGAAGCTAAGGCTCAGGGAAGGCAAATGATTTGTCCAAAGTCATATTGGTAGCAAGTGTGGGAAACAGAATTTGAACCCAGGCCTTTCTCCTGACTACAGAGTCAGTCCTCCTTCTACCCTGACATGCAGACAAGTTAACAAAATGTCATGTTACCTAACTAAAATGTGCCACTAAAATGGCACCTCAAACTCTACTACTCACTGTAAGCCTCCACTAGAAGCATCTAGGAGTTGGAGCTAATAGAGTTCAGTGCCTAGAGGAAGATCTGAGTTCAAATCTAGCATTCACTAGCTAGGCAATTTGGGGCAAGTCACTTAACTTCTGCCTGCCTCAGTTTTCTCTTCTGTAAGTTGGAGATAATAATAGCATCTCCCTCCCAGGATTGTCATGAGGAATAAATGAGATCATTTTTGCAAAGAGTTTAGCACACTGCCTGGCACATAATTTCCTTCCTTCTTTCCCAGCCTCAAAATCTTGTCCCTCCCCAAAGCTGCCCCATCTCTCAACTTCCCTATTTCTATGGATGGCACTACCATCTTTCCACTCACACCAGGTTAAAAAATTCTGAGTCATCTTTGACTTCTGCTTTCCTCATCCCCAGCAACCCAGTCAGTTGCTAAGGCCATTCTGATTCTATTAACCTCTCTCACATCTGTTTCTTTCTTTCTTTTTGAAATTTTCTTTCTTTTCTTTTATTATTTTAAACCTTTATGTTTCAAGGCAGAAGAGCGGTAAGGGCTAGGGAATGGGGGTTAAGTGACTTGCCCAGGGTCACCCAGGCAGGCAGTGTCCAAGGCCATATTTGAACCTAGGACCTTCCATCTCTAGATCTGGCTCTCTGTCCCCTGAGCCACCTAGCTGCCCCTATCTGTTCCTCTCTTTTCTCACACAGCCACCTAGCTCAGGTCCTCAATCATCCTTCCCCAGGACTGTTGTAACAACCTCCCACCTGGTCTCTTTGCCACTCCCCCTACCCCTCCAACAATGGTTTTGTTTTCTAAATTATCCATCACAAAAGTGCTAAAATAATCTTACTGTCCAGATCTGACCTTGTTGTTTCCAGTTTACCTGTAGGATCAAATACAAAGTCTAATCTGGGTACAATTAACCTTTCCTATTGTATTTCACATTTGTTTCCTTCTTGTGGTCTGTGCTGTACCCTGAACTTTGGCCCTTTCCTAAATCTTTGCATTCCCCTAGACCCTCACTCATTCAATGGTTGTTCAACAGACATTTATTAGCACTATGCTTGGTACATAATAAGGGCTTAATTAACACATTGTCTGAGGGAAGCTAGGTGACAGTGGATGGAGCTTTGGGCACTGAGTCAGAAAGCCTGAGCTCATATCTGACCTTAGACACTTACTAGCTATGTGACCCTGGGTAAGTCACTTTACCCTGTTTTGCCTCAGTTTCCTCATCTGTAAAATGAGCCGGAGAAGGAAATGTTAATTCAGATTTGAACTCATGAAGAGGGGTCTTAAATTTTGGCATATGATGGTGATGAAATTCTACTGTGCTGTAAGGAGTGATGACCAAGATGAATTCAGAAAGAGCTGGAAAGACCTATGTGAACTGATGCACAGTGAAATAAGCAAGAACCAAGAGAACACTGTACATAGTAATAGCAATATTGTGGAATGACGAGCTGTTAAAGACAGCTACTCTAGCAATGCAATGATTCAGGACAATTCTGGGGGACTTAAGACAAAGAATGCTCTCCACCTCCAGAGAAAGAACTGTCGGAGTCAAAATGCAGTTACAAGCATGTGATTTTTCGCTTGTTTATTTGGGCTTATGTTTGGGGGTTTTGGTTTTACAAGATTATTCACTTACAAAAATGAATAATATGGACATTTTTTAAAAAAGAGGAGTCTTCCTGATTCCAGGCCCAGTGCTCTATCCACTGTGCTCTCACTGCTCTAATTCTTGCATATGTATCTTATCCCACTCAATCATTTGACTATAAATTCCTTGAGGATGAGGACTTTTTTATATCTCCATTTTTATATCTCTGGTGCCTAGCTGAGTGTTTTGTGCTTAACAGGCATTTCTTGAATATTTGCTAAGTGAATGACTACACTCATCACCAATAATAGACTAGGACTCAAGCCAGCCCAGAAGGACCTCTGCCCCAGCCAAAGGTGCCTGCTCTCAGTGATTTAGGAGAATGGCAACAGCTGTGTTTAGAAGGCTTCCGTTTGTTCGCCTACTTGTATTGGTCACTGGGATGCGATGGCCAAGGAGTGCATCTCCTGAAGTTAAGAAGACAGTGGTTCCTGGTGGCACATGAGATCCATGGGCCAGAAGAATGCTCTTACTGGGTGAAGTCACATACCATGCTAGGCCAGGACGCCTGGGTCCTTGGGGTTCTTTATAGGGTTCTTTGACAGCCTGGCAGACCCCTTCTCGGAATGTTTTTACATAAGCAAAGGAAAACACATAAATATACAAAGGAAACCACTTATATTGAAATAGTTATTAACACCGCTCCCCCACCCAAAACAAGTTCAGAGACCACAGGTGAAGAACTACCTGGCTAAACCCAATTGGTGCTGAGCAATCTAAGTCTGTGCCTAGTTAACAGTCAGGGCATCTAGCTAACTGGAGGGCTCATCTGGGGCTAGCCTCAGACTTTCAGGACTCAGCCCTTTGCTTTGCCTCTGGAAAAATCATCTTCTAACCCCAAACTATGGCAGGCCTTTGTGCCTTGTTAGAAGCTATAGAAATGCTGTATGCTGTATTGCCCAATGTTACAGGAAAGACTGGCTAATTTAGGCAGCCAAGTGGTTCAGTGGATAGAGCTCTGGATGTGGAATCAGGAAGATCCGAGTTAAATTCTGGCTGCAGGCATTTGATAGTGATGTGATGCTGAGCAAGTCATTTGATCATGTCTACCTCAGTTTCCTCTTCTGTAAAATGGGGATAATAATAACATCTAACTCCCAGGGTTGTTGTGAGGATAAAATGAGATAATAGTTGGAAGATGCTTTATAAACCATACAACACTAGCTATTATTATTTAAATTTCTGAATAGAATGGATAACAGCAATATTTGATTTCTATTTATTATACACCCCCTCACCCCTAATCAAATCCAGGTTCTCATTTTACAAGACATTGAAGATGACTTGCCCAAGATCATACTTGGAAAGTGGCAGAGTATAGATTTGAACCCGGGGCCTCTGATTCCCAATCCTGGGCTCTTTCCACCTCATCACAATCCTTCTCTCTTCCCAGGATTCCCATGAGCTATACTGAGGGTCTTGACCCCCAAACCATTTGGGATTTACCGCCATAAAATTAATCAAAATTGAAATTAGAGAAAAAGTCTATATTTTTTTGAAAAGTTTATTCATCAGCAATTAAAACGACCCCACCCCACTTCCAGACGATTCCACAAAAATAGAAGCATATAATATATTCTTATAGCATTAGTTAATATAAATGTCCCCAGGTACATACTGAGGTTATGTTCACGTTTATTAGAGTACACTAAGTATTATCTCTGGGACACGAAGAATGTGGTTATCTCATCCACATATAATGGAGGAAACAAAGCGAAAATGCCTTTCTCTTGTCATTTGGGAAATATGTGCTGCCAATGGCCATGGGCAGAGTGAGGAAGGGTAATGGGGCAAAGGTCAGAGTGGCATATTGTGGGCCAGTGAGTCAGAGCATTACCCATGCCTACCCTGACGGGAAATTCACATAGAGCACTCCCAGATGGTGTTGAGAGATTTGCTATGGACATACATCAGAAAAGGAAATTAGCATTTGTGTTACTTCTTCAGGTGCAATTGGTGTTCTGAGGAAAGGCCACCTGAGCACAGATGTGATCCAGATGTGAAAAGGATAATCCAGTGTAGGTACCTCCCCATGAAATATTTGTGGTCTTGCTGAGGGGTGAAGGGAAGGGAAACCAAATTTTGAGGATCAGAAAGAAGAGGCTGTTTTATTTTTGCCAAGTCCCTTGTCCCCCAACCTTTTGGTTCACAAAACCAGAAGAAACAAAAGTTGGATAACCTATTGTGGTCTCTACAATTCATAGCGGGTGACAGAGCTCAGCTCTTGCCAGATTTTAAGTTCCGCCAAGAAAGAATCATGGATGTAGAATTTGAGGCCAGTTTCCTCATTTTTCAGATAAAGAAACTGTAGACTAGACAAAGAAACTTGGCCGAGGAATACTATTGCACTGTAACAAATACAAACAGGGTGGTTTCAGAGAAATCTGGGAAGACTTAGATGAACTGAAGCAAAGTGAGGTGAGTAGGACCAGGACAACATTGTGCACAGTAACAGCCAGTTTAAGGATGATCAACTATGAAAAACTTAGCTTCTCTGATCAACGCAATGATCTAGGACAATCCCAAAGGATCCATGATGAAAAATGCTATCTACCTCCAGAGAAAACAGATGGAGTCTGAATGCAGATGGAAACTTACTGTTTTTCTTTATTTTTTTTTAATAACAAATTTCCATGTTTTCCAAAATTATACGATCCAAACTGTCTCCCTCCCTTCTTCCCTTCTCCTTCCCAAAGCTGGCAAGCAATTCGGTCAGGGTTATACAAGAAATGTATTGCTTTTCACTTTCTTTTTCCTTTTCTTTCAGTGTTTGATATGGAAATATTTTGCATGACTTCACATGTAAATTGGGTATTATAGTTCTAGCTTTCTGAATAGATAGGGGAGGGGATGAAAGGAAGGAGAGAATTTGGGACTCCAAACTAAGAAAAAGAATTAAGTTTTCAAAAAAGAAAATAATAGGAACTTTTAAAAAATAGAAAAATAGTTAATATAAAGATCAAATTGCTAATATTAAAAATAAAAATTCATGACAAATGAAAGGGAAATAAAAAATTAAAATTTGGCCAAAAACAGGTAATTACATAGACAGAAGGATTTGAACTAAGGTCTAGTCAAATCTAGAAAATGACAAATGAAAGAGAAATATAGATTAAAAAACTTGGCCAAGGTTACACAGGTAATTACAAAGATAGCAGGATTTGAATTTAGGTCTAATCTAATCTAGAAAGGATTACTTCATGAGGTATGAGTGAAAGGAAAAGGAGCCAAGTAGCCTTGATGCATGGTGGTAGGGAGATTCAGTTGATTCCAACTCTTCATGACCTCATTTTGGGGTTTTCCTTGGCAAAGATACCTGAGTAGTTTGCCACGTCCTTCTCTAAATGGGATTAAGTGACTTGCCTAGTGTCATACAGCTAGTAAGTGTCTGAGGCCCAATTTGAACTCATGAAGAGGAATTTCTGATTCCAAGCTGTACCACATAACTGTCTGTCCATTGACACAAGGTATTCAGTTGCAAACGGCCTTGCTGGAGGTCAAGGCAGAAGCAGCCCTTTGTCCCCACTGCTCTCTACATGAAATTGAGGCAAGTGAAAATTTTGAATCTAATTCTATTTCTGGAGTAACTAGATAGTACATTACAACTAGATAGGATTATAGCTCTATGGTTTTTACTTTGGAGGAGTTAGCAATTTTTTAAAACTCCAGTAGAATTCTATGCCATTGATTTCCTAGAAACTCTTTCTGTATAAGGACTTAGAGATTTAAATATTTCCATTAAAAGCACAGACAAGCAGGGCAGTTTTGAAAATAGAGAATATACTTTAAAATGATAATTAGTATGAAATGGAGAGTTACAGTTTCATGTGGAGTCCTATTTTTTTAATTTTAATTTTTTAAAAACCCTTACCTTCCATCTTGGAGTCAATACTGTGTATTGGCTCCAAGGCAGAAAGAGTGGTAAGGGCTAGGCAATGAGGGTTAAGTGACTTGCCCAGGGTCACACAGCTGTAGTGTCTGAGGTCAGGTTTGAACCTAGGACCTCCCATCTCTAGGCCTGGCTCTCAATTCACTGAGCTAGGCAGCTGCCCCCTGGAGTCCTATTTTTGTGTTCTATGTTGATAGAACTTTTTCTTTTGGGGGAGAGTTCTAAATTCAGAATCTTAAAAACTTCAATGCAAAGGTAAACAAAAGACAAACAGATTTCCATTAAGTAATTAAGGTAGGCATTGGATGCAGATAGGTTTCAGGTTCTCATCAGAAATCCCTCTTTATGCACCAGGCTCTACCATGCTCCAAAAGCTGCCACATCCTTGAGTGTCACTGACAGCTGTGGACTTGGAGAAAACAGAAGGTGAAACCAAGGAAGGGGCACTGAGAAAGAATTACAGAATCTGAGAGTTTGAAGGGCAGCAGCTACATAGTCCAACTATACCTGAAAGGAATCCCTATTACGTTAACCATACCAGATAAGTGGCAATCCAGCCTCTGTTTGTAGACTTCCAATGAGGGAGAACCACTCCAGGCAGTCCATTCAGTTCTGGATGACTCCAATTTTTAGGATGTCTTTCCCGATAGTAAACTTGTCTTTTGGCAACTTCTACCAATAGTTTCTTGTTCAGCCAAACAGAGTAAGTCTAATCCCTCTTCTATGTGACAGTTCTTCAAGATTTATAGATGCTGGGAGACAGGTCTATTTTTTTTTTAACTCTCCAATTTATACCTCAATTGGAGCCTGAGTAACTGGACCAAAGCTATGCTCCAAAACCTTACTGTATTCAAAGGATAAAGAATCTACATGACCTTTTGGAATCAGTTACAAGGAACTCTGGGCTAGATATCACTAGTGGCTCCCTGGTGCTAAGATTAGAAACTGGAATTCTCCTATTATCCCCCTAAAAACATTTTGTTCTTCATTTTTATCAGCCTCTCAAGAACAATTTCCTTATCTTAGTCAACTGGAAAAATGGAAACATGAGTTTCTTTTGTTTTTGTTGTTGGTAAGGACAATGCGGAATGTGCCCCAAAAGGCACACAGACATGTATGATCCATTTCCTACCTTGTGGCAGGTACTGCATTCTTGGAAACCGGAATCCTGGGTCCACAGAGCCTCATCTTCACTCCAGCCAACATGGGGCATTTGACCTCTGTGCTCACCCACATTTGTACCTGCACTCACATCTTCCTCCCCATCCCCTTCCATCTCTTATTTGGAGAACTTCTGGAAAGAGCTTGTTAGTCCAGTGCCTTGTGGCAAAGGCTCACTCGTCTTTGTGATTCTCACACTAATTCTTTTCTCTGGCCACCATTCTTAGGTGTTGTCTTTCCCATTAGGGAAACCTCCTTAAGTCGGTCAGTCAACTAGCCATAAAGTCCTACTATGTACTATATATACACTGTGCTAAGTGCTGGGGATACAAGGAAAGGACAAAAACAAACAAAAACCCTGAAAAACTTTCTTAATTTTGTATTTTATCCCTAGAACTGTGCACAGTACTTGCTGTACTGACACACAGTCAGTCATTTTCAGGTATATCTGACTCTGTGTGACTCCATGTGAGGTTTTCCTGGCAAAGATACTGGAACAGTTTGCCATTTCCTTCTCTAACTCATTTTATAGATGAAGAAACTGAGGCAAACAGGGTTAAATGATTTGCCCAGGGTCACACAGCCAGTATCTGAAGCCAGATTTGAACTCACGAAGATGACTCCAGACCTGGAACTCTATCCACCTTGCTGCCCTTGTAAATGTCTAATAAATGTTTTTTATTCATTTATATCTTGCACTGGGCTACCACTTAACTATCAATGATCTAGAAAATGAAACGATTCTTTTTGTATACAATAAAAAATGTTCAGCCTTGTGATAAGCCAGAAATGAAATTATTTTCCCATAAATAAAATATGTAGGATAGAAAGTTAGAGATGAAAAAGGCCTTGGGAAAAAATTAATTCCGGGAAAATATCCTAAATAAAATTAATTAATTAAAAAATTAATTCCACCTCTGTCCTTCACAGATAAAGAAACCGAGGTCTGGTGAAGAAATGATGTGTCCAACATCACAAGTTAATTCTTTTCATAAGTTCTAGGATTCCAATCACATTCCCTCTGATCCCATGTCCAGTGTGAAGTTCACTATACTGTGCTGTTTTTACACACAAGCACACGTGCTCACGCTCACACACACACACACACACGCATTCACAATCTCTGCATATAAAGTCTCTATATATGTCTACATATATTCAAAAATATGTGAAAAAAGTCAAGTGTTTATATATATGTGATAATTGAATAGTTAGAAAATAAAAATAAATCTAGAGAATCCAGCCACTTTAGGATAAGCTTTTGAACAATTTAATGCCCCTCCCTCCCTGTCCCATTTTATTCTTAGGTACAACACTGCTATGACCCAAGACCTGGGCTAATGTTCACACAGAAATGGAGGGAAATAACTTTTGTTCTGATTTTAGTACTAGGATTACAAATGCTGACCTAAATTATGTTTTAGAAGTTCACTAGTGGAAATGATTTACACGGTTAGACATTTAATTCCATTGAAAATAAACGTAATTTAGAAAGTTAAGCTAGGGAGTGTGGGGGTTGAGACTCAAAGAAAAGCTTTTCCAAAGAGAAATAGTGATTCCTCTGAACTGAATATTTCTTGCTTTGGTACCTCAGACAACAGAGAAAAGGACAAACAGGTGACCAATTGGCTTCTCTGGAAGAGCCATGGGGGACCGTTAAAATTTTGTTGGCTTTTTAGGACAGCGGGGGCGGCTTTGGCTAGATAGACTTCACCTTTTGCTGTCTTCATCTAATTAAAAAAATCATACTGGTGATTTCCCCATGCTGTGCCCAGGCAGAGGTCCAACTACTACAGTCCTGACACAAGAGTTTGCATAAAAGACCCAGAGAGAATAGGGCTACGAGGAACATTAAAGGGTGGGAATAGTGGATTTGGGGTTAGATGCAAATGTAAAAACACAAATCCCATCTGAATTAAGGGGTTATGTACAAGAAAGTGATTAGTGAACTGTTTCTATAACAAGACTTTTATTCCATCACCACCTCTTTTTTGGCTGGAATTAATAAAAATCCCTGAATTTTGGAAAACAGTAATTGGCTTTTGAAACCAGCTTATGAAGTGGGAACAAGTCATTATAACATTCTTTCATGCCATTATGACCTTCTTCCACCGATGGTCGTCTAAAGAAAAGAGACTCTGCTACATAGGACTGGACTTGTGAACAAGGAAACGGTAATCGGGAGGCTTCAAGGGTGACGACACAAAATGGTGGCACATACATTTTAAACTGAAACTGATCCTGTAAGTACTCCACATGGAAGTAACCAGCTAGTTGTTGGTTACTTCCCACGCTGGGATTCTTGCTTATGGTTAGAGAAATGTTCCCTTTACTTTTCTAACTGAACACAGGCTTAATGAAGAGGGAGAAATGGGCTCAATCAACCTTAGGGGCTGTTTTGGACTGCATACACCTAGGCAAGGGTGAGTGCTTGAGTCTGGAGTAGGGATATGAGTACAAAGAATAAAAAAAAAATCTTTTCATTTTCAAGTCTAGGTTTTGAGGTTTCAAAAAGTAGCTTGGCAATTGTGGAGTCAATCACTGGTTTCTTCCTAAAGATGGCAGAAGACAAATAAATAAGACAATTCCTCTCTCTCTCTCTGTGACCTCTGAATAGTAAAAGCAGCTCCAGCAGTTGTTTACTGATGCTAAACAGAACTAAGCAGCCGCAGAAAGTCTGCTGCAGATGGTGATTTTGGTGGTTCAAGTAGAAAGTGATGGATGCACAGTTGAATTTACCAGAAAGTCCAATTTCGATTCATGGTTTCACTAGGCTTCTGAGGAACCCATTGGACGATTTTGCTCCCTTCTCATTCTTTCTCCCATATCCCTTTTCTAACCCCTGACCTAGAACGGAACCCTTTAAATTTTAGAGTTGGAAGAAAACGGAAAAGGTCAACTAGTTCACCCTCCTTATTTTAAAGATGAGGAAACTGAGTAAAATGAATTGACTTGCTCAGTCACACAGTGAGAGAGTGGTAAATTGAGGACTAGATCCCAGATCTCCAGATTCCCAGGCCAAAGATCCTTCTTGGCTCAATCTAGATTTGACAGAGATTTCCGGTGGGAGGGGGGTACAAGGTGAGGTGGTAAATTGTTGGGCAATTCATAACCATCTAATTTAATTTTGATGAGATGTTTGGCCAACGCAAATTCTTCCTCGTCCAACATGCCATCATTGTCGCAGTCTGCGAGTTTCCAGATCTTGCCCAAGACACTGTTGGGCAGTTTGGAGGTCACCATTTCCTTCTTGGCATTGACACCAGATATCTTGCCATTGACGGGTGACAGGGTATAAAAGAGCTCATCATAGGCTGGTTTGTCCTTGGCTACGACCCATTCCTCCTCATCGGCTCCTTCCTTGGCTCCTTCTCCGTAGCCTTGGTTGAAGGGCCCCTCATTGGTTCCATCAAAAGCTCCACCATGAACCATCTGTGTGGGCATGTTGAGTTCTTCTTGGCTGATGAGGTTCATTAAGGAGGAGATCTTGTTCGTCAGCATGTTGTCCACAGCTTCAATCAATTTTGGCTTCAGGGAGTGGAATTTAGTGAAGTCATAGTTTTCCAACTGCTCCTGGCAAAGGACAAATTATAGAGACGTTTAGATATTCTCCAAAAGTTGGAGATTATATATAGGCATCCCTTCCACATCTCAAGGATTAGGGAGTATAACACCTCCATGATCTGGAAAAATCGGAGTAAAATTTTTTGGCCCTCCCTTTGTACCAGAAAAGAAATTTGAATTTTTTCTTTTTTCTTTTTATGAGGAGTTTATGGACATTATTATAAAATTTAGTCTTAGGCTATAGGTAAGTTAATGGTAAGTAAAAATATTATATGAAAAATATTTTAAAAATACAAAATAAATATGAAAAATTTTTAAATGAAGCAAATTCATATAGTTTATGCATTTCTAGGTTTCTAAATGTTTTCCTGTGTTCTCTGCTGGCTTTTGCCTGTTGTCTGTGGATCCACAAAGCATCCCCCGAATTCCTACTTAATTTTTTATGCTGATCTTCAATACAGATCAAAACCATGATGGAGAAAGTCAAGATGTGTAAAGGATACCTATAATTGCTTTTCTTTTCACTGGAGACCCAGAACAATAATTTTTCTTTGAAAGCAAACTTTAAATACTTAAATCTGGATGAATGCATGTTTTCTATAGCTTTTTCTATGGTGGGAACCCCAAATTGGCTCTTCTTACGCACATGAATGATTTTCCAACAAAGAGCACATTTAAACCCAGGATTTCCCATCTCCAGGTCTGCCTCTCTATCTACTGAGTCACCTATATATATTCTCTGAAGCATTTTCACATTATTCTCCCACTTAGACATCATAACAACCCTGGGAGGGAAGAAAAGGAAGTATTACTATCTCTATATCATGGATGAAGAAATCAAAGTCTGAAATCAAGCACTGTCCTAAGGTCGCTTACCAAATCTGTAGCATAACTAGGACTAGAAATCAGGTTTCTCTACCATCGGTCCAGGGAGACTGCTATACCACATTGTAAAAGGATATGTCAGAGCCACTGTAGTTAGGTGATTCAACTTTATTTTGGGTAAAATTATTATAAGAGAAACTAGTTGTCTATACAGTTCTTTTTCCTTAGTTAAAAATAAAATAAACAGTAATTTTAGATGCCTTATAACTTACTTAACATTTTTTATCAATTTTGTTTTTTCCATCACCTTTCCAAATGTATCACCTCTCAGACTCAGCAAGTTATCCCTTGTGACAAAGAAAAAAACTATGGGAGCAGCTAGGTGGCTCAATATATTGAGAATCAGGTCTAGAGACTAGAAGTCTTGGGTTCAAATCTGACCTCAGATACTGCCTAGCTATGTGATCCTGGGCATGTCACTTAATCCCCAGCTTAAGAGCCTAGCCCTTACTTTTCTTCTGCCTTGGAACCAATACACGGTACTGATTCTAAGACAGGAGGTAAGGGTTAAAAAAGAATAAACAAGAAGGGGAAAAAATCAGTGAAGCAAAAATAACCAACACATTAACTGAATATTCGACACTCAATGCCCTTCTTCCATTGCGAAGGGGGTATGGGGGGAGGAAAAATTTCACATGCTTTTACAATTAGACATCAATGCTTCCTTTCATGATGTGAGCCAGCAATCTCAGCCTCAATGTTAGACTGAGCTTTATAATCTGAAAGGGGCTATAAACTAACAATCACACAAAGGGACTAGTTAGAAGCCCTGATACTACATCAAAAGGTATTTATGGCAGAGGCAGGGCTATTAAAATACTTCAGCCACTGAGCATCATATCTGTTGAATCAGCTGTTGTTGTTCCAGGGGAGTCAGACAAAGTAAAAGTAGAAAATGGAAGAAAATTATATGAAAGGATTACATTATATTTTTAAAAAATCAATTAATAACATTTTTATTTAAAATTAAATTGATTATGTTTCATTTAAATTTTTTAAAAAAGAAATTGGGTCAGAGTTTCTAAAACCTCTCAATTTAAGTTGTAGAGAGCAACTAGGTGGCTCAGAGGATAGAGAGAGGCCTGCAGATGGGAAGTCCTAGGTTCAAATCTGGCCTCAGACACTTCCTAGCTGTGTGACCCTAGGCAAGTCACTTAACCCCAACGGCCTACTTCTTCCGTCTTAGAACTGATGCTATCGAGAAGAAGAAGACAGTAGATAAGAGGTTTAAAATAAATAAATTTAATAGCAAGTTAAGACAAAAGACCTAGTTCTGACTCCTGGTGAGGGGACCCTCCTCACTGGAAGGAACAGGACTTAGTTATTTGAGTGAGCGGGTGGAGAGAGAAGCTACAACTCTCCATGCTGGTCGTGATCAGACAACAAACCTCCTTGAAAACTTCTGAAGACTCCTACATAAAGGATTACATTTTACTGAGGACCATTTATTCTGCCCCACTTCTAAAGCACTGAAGCTAGAGGTCCCTCCTGCCAACGATGCCGGATGGTCAAGCAGACTTGACAAATAAGCTTGCTGTGACATTTCATTCATCAAGAAGCAAAGTGAGGAGGAGGAGGAGGAGAAGAAAAGCCTACACAAAAATGCCAGGATTTTGGTGATCAACAAGATTCCTCTGGGGCAGATACACACACCTACCCACTCTCCTTAGAAACCGCACTCAAAACCTTTCTCGAAGGGATGCTCAAATGAAACAAAAGAATCCCTTCATAAGAGGGAGCAGACAGACAGGTGGGAGTCCAGGCCAACCAAGCGCGAGGGGAAGCCATATGGTGAGGACAAATATGTGGACAGCTGGCAGTGGGGAAACGGTCAGCTATTTGCAGTCAGGAGTCAGGAAGTTTCTACAGTTCCCATGCTGGGGAGCAGACAGGAAATGAATCCCTCCTGCTTCATCACGTCTGGATCCCCATACACAGGACCACCACAGCCCCTACCCCGACTCCCAAGGAACTCCTTTTGAATGATGATTTCCACGAGAAGGACTCACAGCCCTGTCCTTCTAGCCTCTGTGCTTCCCGAGTTTTACTCTTGCCTTCTTTACACTAACTGCCTTCTGAATATCTCAAACCAGATGCCCCATAAACATCTCAAATTCGACATATATGGAAACTGAACTCATTCTTTTTTCTCTCCCCAAATCTACTCTTTTCCCCAGACACCCTACTGCCTAGCATAATTCTTCTGGAACCTCAGAGTTATTCTGGACTCCGTACAATATCTCATACCACATAGAATTAATTTGCAAATCTTTCAACCTCCATAAAAATCTTTCAAATCTGAGCCCTTCTCTCCACTCACATAGCTACCACCTTAGTTCAGGTCTCCATGCCCACTGATCAAGATTATTACTGTAATAGCTTCCTAATTGGTCTCTCTGCTTCGAGTTTCTTCCCACTCCAGTCCATCCTACACACTGCTGCCAATGTGATTTTCCTTTAGTGCAAATCTAATTATGACATTTCCCTTCTCAAACACCTCAGGTGGTTCCCTGTGGCCTCTAGGATACAATCCAAACTTTTCTGTTTAGCTTTTAAAGCCTTTCATAAACCTATCTTTTTAGATTCACTGGGCATTGCGGCATCATCACTGCTTCTCACCTATGATGCCCCATTGTCCATCTTCACACCTTTGTCTGGCTGACCCTCATGCCTGGAATTCATTCCTTCCTTCCTCTCTCCCTCCGTCCCTCCCTCCTTTCCTCCCTTCCTTCCTCACAGAATCCCTCTTCCTCCAAGATGCACCTCAAACCACACCATCCACAAGATGCCTTTCTTGATCTTGCTAGTGCCCAGCTCCCACCCAAATTACCTTGTATTTAACTCTTTTGCATTTATCTTGTATATGATTATATATCCTTGTTTCTATCATTAGAATGTAAACTCCTTTGCAAGTACGGCATGTTTTATTCTTTATACTTGTATCCCCAGCACCTGATTTAGTGCCTAGCACATAGTAGGTGCTTAATAAATGCCTGATGATGGATTGAAGTGATTGAATATCCACTAGAGAGTTTGTTAGACTAATCTGCTAACTTGTCATATTCAATGCCATGAGTCTCAGTGTAGAGTAGAGGAAGGACTTGATCTGGTGTACTGGGAGGAGCCCTAGTCCTGGAAACAGCAGGCTTGGGTCTAAATCCTACTTCTGTGGGCTTGTGTAGAGCAAGCTAAGTGGCACAGTGGATACAGCACTGGACTTGGAATCAGGGAAGACTCATCTTCCTGAGCTCCAATCTGACCTCAAACACATACTAACTGTGTGTCCTTGGGCAAGTCACTCAATCCTGTTTGCCTTAGTTTACTCATCTGTCAAATAAGCTGGAGAAGGTTGAAGCAACCCACTCCAGGGTCTCTGCCAAGAAAATCCCAAATGGGGTCATGAAGAGTCAGGCATGACTGGAAAGGCTGAACAAAGACAATATGCTTGTGTGACATTGGTCAGATTCCTCGGGTTGTACTTTCTTCACCCATAAAATGAGGGGGTGGATAGGATCTGTCCACTTCTATGATCCTATGGCCCATCAAGCAAGCAAGCATCAATTATGCACTGCATGTGGCAGGTGGTGGGAATACAATAACCAAAAGGAAACTTTCTCCATTCTCAAACAGCTTCCATTCCTATTATAGGAAAACCACACACACACACACACACACACACACACACACACACACACACACACACGTATGTAGGCAAGCACACAGGCACACATATTCAAAGTCACTCTGTAGACTTTTGTAAGTGAGGCATTACTTGTCACAAAAATTAAGGAGGGCTCTGTGGAAAAAGCACACCATTTTCCGCTTTATTTCCTTTGGGAGCTTTTTATTGTATATGTGACACACGTCTCCTGCCATAGCATGGGGAATGTGGAGATAAGTACTGCACGAGAGCTCTGATCTATCAGACTATTTACCATCTGAGCAAGGTGGGGAGACAGAATCTAAATCGTGTAACATCAGAAAACAATTGTCAAAAACTGTTTCTACATGTGATTGGAAGAAAAAAAAAAGGACTTCATGTAGAAAACCATGCCTGGGGGGCAGCCAGCTAGCTAGCACAGTAGATTGAGAGCTAGGTCTGGAGATGGGAGGTCTTGGATTCAAATCTGGTCTCAGACAATTCCTGGCTATGTGACCCTGGGTGAGTCACTTAGCCCTGATGGCCTAGCCCTTGCTGCTCTTTGGTCTTAGAACTCATACTAAGAGAGAAGGCAAGGGTTTTAAAAAAAAGGAAAGAAAGAAAATAATGCCTGAAGAAAGCCAGGGATTTTAAGGGGCTTAGGTGATATCAGGCAGGACTATGCAAAGACATGGAGTGAAGAGATGTGGTGTCACCTGTGAGGAAGAACAATAAGGCCCTTGCAGGGGGACCAGAGAATGCATGAACAAGATGAAGGACTAATGAGGCTAGAAAGGCAGGGTGGAACCAGGTTGCAAAGGACTTTAACTAGCAAAGAGAAGAATCTGTCCTTGATCCTTGAGGTAATAGGGAGCCAATGGAACTTACTGAGTGATGGAATGATCTGGGATAGGATATTTATGTTTTAGAAAAGTGATCTCCCTAAGAAGCAAGGGTCAACTTTTTCTTCAACTGGACCTGCTTATCCCTTGAATTTTGTTATCTGGCATTTCCTAATCTAGAGGAAGAAGACCCTTGTAGCCATGACTCTCTGGGGAAGATGGGACCATGATCTTGCCATGACCTCAGGGAAAGAAGATAGTCTGTGAATTATCAATATTCTCAAGGTTCTTTAAGCCTCAGTTTCCTCATCTATAAAACCAGGATGTGGCCCTGGACTAGATTTCTAAAGTTCTTTTCAGGTCTGAAATCCTAAATCCTACACAATACCTCATTAAAGCAACATTTTGGAAAATTACTCTTTGTCATGCCACTTTCATTTCCAAATATATCCTTGCCCCTCCAGTCATCCACCCCTTGTAACAAAGAATAAAAGAATATGGGGGAAAAAGCATTTAAGCAAAAACTAACCAACACACTACGAAGTCTGACAATAGATGTAATTTTCTGGGTCTGGCAATTTATGCAATTTTCCACACCCAGAATCCTCCAGAAATGTGCTTCTGTGAAGAGCTGGAGGAAGGTGGATTTTTCACCCTTCGGGGGAGGACAGTGGGAAGTGGGGTGGGGGGCAGGGCGGGAGAGAAGCAGAGCCTTTCAAACCCAAAATCTTTAACAGCCACATCAAAAGCTGGAGTGCTGCTGCCCCCTGCTGTTGAAACATGGCCATCGCCTTGCTGTCCAAAGTTCAAAGACTGGCTCAAGGGCAAGTTTCCAGTGATGGGCTCAGGGTATCACCCAGCCTATTCGTCAGATACTTTCCCGCATTGTGCAGGACTGACACATCTGTGCAGCAAAACTAGGCTAGGTCTGAAAAACAGAGTCCCACCTGCACCTTCCTAATTAGGCAATTGGTTAGAACTGAGCTCCTGGAGTGAGAACAAGAGCCTTTGAGTTATTGGCTTTGGGTAAGTCAGCTGATGTCTCTGTTCCTAACTTTGCTCATCTGTAAAATGATGGGGATTGGCCCAGCTGACCTCTAAAGCCCCTTCGAGGACCGAGTCTCTGAGTCTTTGACAACATTTTCAACTCTGTCCAAATATATAATGTCGAAGCCTGGCCTTTCAAACCCAAGGTCTTTAACCAAAGTATAATTAGAATTTTGCAAAGTTTAAACTTGTTTCAGAGTAAATTTAGGATAAGAAACTTGCTACTTCCCCAAATCAAGAAAGTGAACTGTTTGGAGAAGCCTGCAGAAACCACACACTGCACCAAAAGATCCAGAGTGAACTTTGGGATGTGGTGAATTTGAATTGTGGGGGGTTGAATGCATTTATTTTGAACGTATGATCTTATGCCAAAGGGGATGGCCCCCAACTGGTTTTTTGTCAATGTGTCTAGCAATCATTGGTTTTGTTCCCTTCCTCTTTTATTTCCCTCTCACCCTCAAATTATTGTAATTTCCCCTTAGAAAGTGAAATATTGTATGTACCTCTAGTTAAAGATCTTTGGAGATATAAGTTGGGTATGTGGTACTGATGCACTGGGGAGACTAAGCATGTAAATCTTGGAGATTTCTACATGCTTGTTTCCCAATGGAATCACAGAGGGGGATTGTATAATTAGAATTTTGCTCCCCAAGAGCAGAATCACAGAAGAAAAACAACTGCTTGAACACATGGGTTGATGGGGATATGATTGGGGATGTAGACTCTAAATGATCACCCTAGTGCAAATATCAATAATATGGAAATAGGTCTTGATCATGTAAAATTCAGTGGAATTGCACTTCGGGTACAGGAGGAGAGGGGAAAAAAAGAATTTTTGCTCCCCAAAACTCTCTTTCCCAGCTTCCCATCTTCCTTCTCATGCTAAATCCTTATATTTTGGAGATAAAATTGTGAGTGTAGCTCCGCCCTCTCTCTCTCTCTCTTCCCCTGATCAAGACTGCAGAAGCTGGCTTTGAGCTAGGCAGGAGAATAAACTCATGTGGTCTTATTTTTGTTAGATAATTAGTTTTTATACTTCTATTTCTTTTTTTTTTATTCCTTCTACTTCAAGTGATTATTAATAAACTTTATAAAATTAATACTTGGAGTTATTGATATTGATTTAAATCTTACACCTCAGAGAAATGTATCTCCTTCCTTTCTTTCAGAAGGAGAGCGTATATTGCCAGCTTGGGGCTGTTTTTTTGCTAGACTACTTTTTCCCCCTTAAAAACACACACACACACAAAGGATGGATAACTTAGCAGGTAGAAGAGGAGGGCAGGAATATATATGGAAATGAAGATCACAAAAACCTAAAAGCTAGCAATAAAAATGTTCGAAGAAACAGCAACAAATGTTCAAATCCTGGCTATCATTTCTGTCTCCTAAGCTTGTCTGAAATTGTGCTGACCAGCTGATGTTGGTCATTTCTTGCTACAGAGGAGAGAGATGTCTGAACCAAAAGAAAAACCTAAAAAAGTTTTCAAACACCCCAATCTATCACCTCGGACACTTACTGGCTGTGTAACCCTGAGCGAGTCACTAAATCTTTTATATACTTTGGTTTCTTGATATGTAAAGTGAGGGAGTTGGACTCAAGGACTTCTCCATTTTCCCTTCAGTAGGATCCTGTGTTTGATGCATGTAAAAATATCATCCTAACTGTAAGGTCTCATTCTCATGAAAATGATCATTATAGGGAGCACAGGAGAATGGGATACAGATTCTCCTCTCTGCCAGGCTTCTGCAAGACACTCTGCTCCCTTCTCTCTTCTAGGAGATGTCATCCTCCTCCTTTCTGTTCCTTCTCTTTGGCAGTTCCTCAGCTTCTGCCTGCCCCTGACTCAGCACTGGGAACACCAGAATTCTGCCAAAGCTCTTCATGCCCAGTCCAATTTTAGTAAACAAAACTTTGTCCCCCATAGCTCTAATAAGAAGAAATGTGAGCTATCAACAACTCTATGAAAATGCTTCAAATAACAAAGGGAAGAAGTGCAAGGGAAGTGAGGGAGGGGAAGGAGAGAGAGAAAGGAAAGAATCTGGAACTCAAAATTTTGAAAGGCAAATGTTGAAAATTGTTTTTACATGTAATTGGAAAAAATATTTTAAAATAACAACCACACTGAGGTTTCACTTTATCTTCCTGAGTTCAAATTCAACCTTAGATACTTGCTGGCTGTGTGGCCCTGGGCAAGTCACTTAACCCTGTTTGCCTCAGTTTCCTCATCTTTAAAATGAGCTGGAGAAGAAAACACCAAGCCACTCCAGTATCTTTACCAAGAAAACCCCAATGGGGTCACAAAGAGTTTCAGTGACTGAAAACGACTGAACAACAATAAAGACAGGGTTGTAGGGAGACAGGGATGATGTGTACATACATCACAAAGATGGCAGGCCGGGGCATCAACGACAAGAAAGAAACACCCGTAGATTCCCCAAAATCCATAGCGACACTTTTTTTGTAGTAGCAAAAAACCCTTAGGAACAAAGCAGGTGCCTATCAGTGGGAGGATGACTAAATAAACTGTGTATGTGAATATAAATGCTGTAGGAAATGAGGAATAGAAGATTTTGGTACAGTCTGATGCTGAGTGAAGGCAGGCAAGATCAGAGAAAAGAATATGGGATGACTACAGTGATATAAAAGAAATAACCATCAAAGGGCAGTCAGTAACAGCAACAACCTAACTTGGCTCTGTAGCACAGATCATAAACTTCATTCCTCTTGGTAGGTATTTGGTGATAGTGGGGGCACGTGGAGGACTGTGTGTATAGAATGTCACATACACTGTGAGATACAGTTGTTTTGCCCCTTGGTTTTACTTAACTGCTCCCTCCCCCCACAAATAACCCTCACCTTCTGTCTTAGAATAGATACTAGGTATTGGTTCTAAGGCAGAAGAGTGGTAAGGGCTAGGCAGTGGGAATTAAGTGACTTGCCCAGGGTCACACAGCTAGAATGTATCTGAGGCTGGATTTGAACCCAGGACCAGAACTCTATCTGCTGTGCTACCTCCTATCATGGTCTTTTGTTCCCCAGTTTTATGCTGGTTTTGTTAAGGTGCTTCATTTACACTGAGTATCCTCTCAGTCTTTACTCCCTATCAAAATTTTGCATGTTATTATTAGTGTGTTGGACCCATCAGGGCTCTGACACTTATCCACTGTGTGAGCATGGGGAAGGTGCTTAGTCAACCTAAAGCATCCCTGTAATCAAGCCTCAAATTCTTCATCTGAAAAATGAGAACAGTGGTACTATTTATCTCCCAGATTTGTTGTGAGGAAAAGACTTTGTGAACCCTAAAGTGCCATAGAAATGGAAGGTGAGAGGATCGTAGATTTAGGGCTAGAAGGGACCTCAGAGGCCACTAAGTCCAGCACCTTCACTTCAAAGATAAGAACAGGGTTTTAGGGTCAGAGGGCTTGGGTTCAAATCCTGCCTCTGATGTTTACTGCTTTTCTGTGACCTTGAGCAATTCACAAGCCCCTTGGGTCTCACCTTTCTCATCTGTAAGATTCAAGGGCTGGACTAGATGGTTTCTAAAGTTCCTTCTAGCTCTAGATTTATGATTCTATGGCTGAAGCCCAGAGAGGATAAATGACTTGCCAAAGGTCAAATAACTAACAACTCTCTGAGGTAGGACTTGAACTTATGTTGGAATGGGGAGAGCCTTGCTATCAGAAGAGCTAATCCAAGTCTCAGCTCTGATGACCTTGGTTTAGCAAGTTACTAAATTCCATTTCCCCTCCTGAAAAACTAGGATGACCCTGCTTATCCCATCTAACTCATGGGTTAATTGTGAAGCTCACTCTCAATCCAGCGTTCTAGAAAGCTGGGCTATTGTTTGGCTTTTGCACTGTGCTTGGATGTACTTCCTCTTCCCAGAGAGGTGGGCACCGGTGGGACTCCCACTGGCAGAAGGGTCGGGCCGAATGACCTGCTGGGCTCTTTGTCATCCAGCCTCTGAGAATGGAAGAAGCCAGAAGTCACCCGCAGTGGGTGAGTCATGCAGTCTGGTGCACGGCTCTAGGCTATGATTCAGCTCCTCCGAGCTGGAGGTTTGGAAGCTAATTACCAGAATTCAAGAGCAAACAATTTTGCCAGAACAGCTGTAGAGGCAGAGCTCCCCCTTCCTCCCTGCCCCGGAAGACCAGCGAGGCACAGCAGTGCCAAGTCAAGACAAGGTCCTTGGACAGAGCCCAAGTGGGCCACCCACCTGCCTCGCTTTTCTTTTTTTCTAAACTCAGTTTAATTTTTATTAATATGCAAAACACCGCCATACGGGTCATTATTTATTGTAAGAGCACACTCATACAAAACTAACACGTCAAAATGAGACCATAAATAAACTAATGTGAAAGACAGAATGCTTTGATCCGCATCTGACTCCAACAATTCCTTCTCTGGGGGCGGTTAGCATTCCCCATCCTAAATTTCTCACCACCTGCCTTTTCTCATAGCTTGGTGGATAACCACAGAATGGTAATTCGGAAATTCATTTATTCTTTTTTTTTAAACACTTATCTTCCATCTTGGAATCAATACTGGGTACTGGATCCAAGGCAGAACAGTGGCAAGGGCTGGGCAATGGGGGTGGTAAGTGACTTGTCCAGTGTCACACAGCTAGCCCAGATTTGAATGTAGGATTTTTTTGTGTCTAGGTTTGGCTCTCAATCCACTGAGCCATCTAGCTGCCCCCAAGCTCATTTACTCTTGCTGCTTCTGCACTGTCTAAAGGGAGGGAAGGCTGATTTAAAGAACTGGCAAGTTTTTACTTTATTTGGAAGGATACATGGGGTGTTTAATCAATCACTTTCCTTGACCCTAAGCTATATGGATCTCATGGGCAGCATACAGAAAGGCTCCAGACAGAGCCCACGATATTTCTACTGCTCTCAGAATCAGCCCCCTTTACCCCTACTATACCTGCATCAATTTGACCTCAGGGAAATCGCCCGCTGAGATCTGGTACTCTCGCTGTAGCTGGAGATAGATTTCTGGTAACCGACTGATAAGTTCCCTCTTCTTATTCTCTTTTCCAAAGACTGCTGGCATCTCCTTCTTCAGGTGGCTGATGATGTAAGCGTGGACCTGAGATGGAAAGAAGAAAATTAAGAGTTGGACTGAGCTTAAAATTCTCTTTCATTGCCTTTTCCCCATAAGACAAATTACGCATTATGATTCTTTTTTGGGGAGTGGTAAGAGCAGAACTGTGATTTTATTGATGTAAGGGCCTCCCGCCATCAAAGCAGATGGGAGAATCATCTGCAACTTACAGTCCTAGAGAGATGCTAAGAGATTTCTTTGGAGCGTTGTGAGAAGATAAGTGATGGGCCTTTGTTCACGTGTCCAACATGTTTCAGCAGCAGGGCTTAAACCTAGGCCTTGCCTCCAAGGGTCAGCACTCTCCCTCCTCAGTACATTTCTCTGCTTTCTAGAAATCACCACGATCTCAGATTACCAGTGCTACTTATCCTGGACCTCTATCTTCCAGAAAAAGGTCTGCTTAAAAATTGTTTTTCAATGACAATTCTCTGTCCTTTCTTTTATCCCACCCCTCAAATAAGATCAGCCTTAATATTCTTAAATTGAATTACCCACTGATTATTTAATCCTGCTGAAATTCAATTATTCACTTTATTCAAGGAGAGGGTCTAGCTTTTGATTTGAAACAGGAACTTTTTTAGTTAGGAACTTCATTATATTTTTTTCTTTTTTCTTTTATAATTCCATTTTTTAAATTTCCAATTACACATAGAAACAGTTTCTTCACATTTGTTTTCATTATAGTTTCAAGGGGCCAAGAGTGAGGGGGGACGGTAAAGCAACATGGAAAGAGCTTCTGAAGACTTTGAATGAGACAAAGGGTTTGAGGAGGAGAAGAAAATAAGGGCAGATATGTCTCCATTTCCCAGCTGTTTCTTCACTGAAAGACTCCAGTCAACCAACCAATCAACAGATATTTATTAAAGTTCCTGCTCTGTGCCAGGCATCATGCTAAATGCCAGGGATACAGAAAGAGGTAAAAGAGAGTCCCTGTCTTCAAGGAGCTTATAATCAAATGGAGAAGACAACAGTAGACTTCCTTAAAAACAAAAACAAAAAAACAACCCTTACCTTCCATCTTAGAGTCAATACTATGTGTTGGTTTTAGGGCAGAAGAGTGGGAAGAACAGAACTGGGAAAACCATTTCTATAAAGGCAGCAATAATGTAAAGGAAAAAAAAAAGGTTTAAGAACTAGTTAACACAATGGCCAACCATGTCTCCAGAGGAATCACGATGAGGCATGTTCTCTACCTCTCCTGCTAGGGTTGACGGATACAAAGGACAAGGGCATAGATATTTGGGCATGGCCACTAGGTGGATTTGTTTTGCTTGATTTTGCTTGTTATGAGGGCTTTTTTTTTCTTTCTCTTGGTCTTTTCATTGAAGAGGGAGAAGGTTAGGGGAGGAAGGTTAGCAATAGCCATGCCCAAACCAGATGAGTGCTATTGTAACATTTTAAAAAATGTACAGAAGAGAACAGAAAGAAGCAAATACAAGCAAGACAGTTTGAAAGTGATGTACAGAATTATATAATTTTTGAAAATCTCTTCCAATCCCCAAATCACTTCCCCTCCAGAATTGTATATTCCTTAACTCTTGAATCCCTTGACCCACTGCCCTTTGGAGGCTCATCCTTTTTCTAAACCCAAATGCTGAATTACTTCCTGTTGAAGAAGCAGCTCCATCACGTCTTCCCCTTTTGTGTCTTCTCTCAGCAGGTACTGTAGTACCAGTCTCCTCAGCAGCCACAGCTATTAAAGACTCAAAATAGAAAGCTCTTGCCATAAAGTCCTTGGCACTGTCAAATGTCAGACGATGTGGTTTTATTAGTAGAAACATTAAAGAAGATGTATTATCCTCTACTTTGCTGTTTCAGGCTAAGAACCCTGGGGCCTTTGCTGCAGAAGCCTCCTGTCTGGGTTGCCTTCCCTTATTAGCTCAGATATAGCAGCGATAGCTTTGGTTTTTATTTTTCTCCCTAGCAGTTAGCACAAAATGAGTACTTAAAACAAGTTGACATTCATTCGTAACAAAGATGAGGAAGCACACCATTGCCCTACCCATTAGAATATATATTTAGCATAAAACAGGCCCACAGTTCAGCCTTTTCCTTTGTGTCCAACTCTTCATAACCCCATTTTGGGGTTTTCTTGTAAAAAATGCTAGAATGATTTGCCATTTTCTTCCCCAGCTCATTTTACAGATGAGGAAACTAAGGCAAAGAGGGTTAAGTGACCTGCCCTGGGTCACACGGCTAAGGAGTGTCTGAAGCCACATTTGAACTCCTGAGGATGAACCTTCCTGATTCCAAGCCCAGCACTCCATCCACTCTGCCACTTAGCTGCCCAAGGTCTACCCACCCTGAAACTTGTCCAAAGGGCTTTTTTATTCAAAATACCAGCTTTCTCTATTCCTGCTCACATATTGCTTAATGCCACTGGAGGAAGTTATGCAACCACGCTAAGTAGATTCACTATAAATTGTTATCCAATCTCACTGGTACAGATATGTGCTTTCACTCCTCCCTGACTAGCTCTCTATATTGCTTCAATATTGTTTCTATTACTCCATCAACAAGCATGAAGGCTCACTATGTGCCAGGGATTCTGCTAAGCAGTAATGCTTTTTCTGCCTCCGAGAAATTTCTATTCTTCAGGCTAGATACAATGTGTATGCATATAAGCAAATCAAAGGTGATTTTGGAAGGGGAATTGCCATTCTTCTGGGTTTGCAACCTTGGAGTCACCTTGATTCTAGTTCGAGATAGAAGAAAGAACAAGGGCAAAGGCACACAGGGCAGAAAGTACTCTGACATATTCAGGTAAGAGGCAGTAGTCCAGTATATCTGCCATCTACAGGCTAGTGAAAAGCTGGAAATTTAGGCTGTAGTTAGACCATGGACGGCCTTGAAAAACAGGCAAGAAGTCCAAACTTTCTTCAGGTGGCAATATAAATCTGCCGAAGGTTTTTGAGCAGACTTTTGGAGATATGATATTCATCCTAATGTTTGCTCTGGGGACAAAAAAAAATCTAAAATAGCAGATGTGAGCTCTATGCCACACGGTACAAAGGGGAATACCGGAGGTGTGCAGAGGACGATTTAGGGGAAATCCTGGGAGCACTGAATTAAGAAACGAGAAAACATTTCTGAACATGAATTATGGGGTGGATGTTTAGATCTTTTTTCAGGTTCATTCTTGTGGTCACTAAGCAACAAAAAGCTTCACCTACACTAGAAACTGAAATAATGGTCAACCGCAGGTTACTGCCCCAAGTCCTAGTGGGGTGGCCAAGCTATACAAAATGAGTAACAAGACCTTCTGTGTAATTATCTCTCTACTGTAGGCAGTTTATACATGGCAGCAAAGTAGTCATGTTGTTTTCCTTGCACTATAATTAGATAGTTATGTCTGCTGACATTGTGGAAGAGTTGGCAAGCACCCTTCCCTGATACTTCTGCTTTTCTATAAATTTTCATTGTTAGGGCATATTCAAGTCAAAGCTGTTTGTATAGTTAGAATCTTGAACTCTATAAGAAGTAATACACTCTACATACAAGTTAAGTGAATAAAGGAAGACAGGATGAAAACCAGGGAAGCAATTATAGGAAAAGACAAGGATGATGGCTTCTTCTTTTTTTTTTTAAACCCTTACCTTCCATCTTAGAATCAATACTGTGTATTGGTGCCAAGGCGGAAGAGCGGTAAGGGCTAGGCAATGGGGGTTAGGTGACTAGCTCAGGGTCACACAGCTCGGAAGTGTATGAGGCCAGATTTGAACTCTAGGTCTGGCTCTCAATGGACTCAGAATATAATCTCGCTGGTACAATGGAAATTAATGAAGTTAACAGATACATCCACTGGGATCCTCATTGGTCATGACCAGTGGGTAGGATTTGTGCACTTTCTTGAGACATTAACTAAATAGCTAAATAAAATTGACAGTCATAAAAGCTATGATTCTCAAGGGTAGGGATTCTAGTTGTACAAAAGCAGAGGAACAGAAAAACCACCAAAAGAGGCATTGTGGGTTGCTTTTTTGGTTTTACTTTTTTCACGTGGCAAACTACTGATTCATTGAATGTTGGCTTCATCCCATTCATCCTCACACAGCCTAGTGAATATTATTTTAATCACTTGACATGCCTCAACATATAGCAGCAACAATGGAAAACCAAATTAAAAGAAAATTAAAGCTTGCTAGCACTTGACAACTACTGTTTATCCTTCCTGTTTTTCTACCTTAAGAGTATATGTTTCTAGGAGGGAGGGAGGGAGGAAGGAAGGGAAAGTATTTGCAACTCAAAACTTTAAAATGTGAACATTAAAAAGTTTTTACATGTAATTGGGGGAAAATTAAAAATTATTTTAAAATCCTTTTGGTATGTTTACTTTTAAATGAATTGTGCTTTTGATAGTACTTGCTTCTGGCTAAATTATTCTTTTAAAAAAAACCTGCTGATGATAATACATGTATAACCCAGAACAAACTGCTTACCATCTCTGAGAGAGGGGAAGGAAGTGAGGGAAGGAAACAATTTGGATCTTATAATTTCAAAAAATGTATGTTGAAAATTGTTATTATATGTAATTGGGAAAATAAAATACCTTTGAATAAAAAACAAAAATAAAAAAAAACTGCTGAAAGACAGTTGAAGATGCTAAAGATGAATCATTAAATATTATTAAGTAATTTTAAAGCTGAAAATCTACTACATTGAAAGCTGTACAATAAAGTGAGGATTAAAAGGGGAAAAATCTTAATCTTGAATTAGGATGATGGGAAAATGAAGGCATCAAATTTCACCAAAGACTAAGTCTTGTGAAGCTGATTAAGTCCAAGAAACTCTAGATTATGAGATGAAAGACCTGGGTTCAAGTCCCAGTCCTGAAACTAGTCAGTTTCTGTGTAACCTTGGACAAGTCACTTAACTTTTCTGTGCCTCAGTTTTCTCATCTATAAAATGAAAGGGTTAGATTAGGTGACCTCTAAATCCCACTAAATCTATAATAATCCAGTGCTTAACACAATGCCTGGCACATTGCTTATGCCTAGCAAATGTTAACTGATTGGTTTTTCAGATGTTACAAATAGACCAGTGATGGGCAAACTTTTTAAGGAGGGGGCCAAAGGAAAGGAAATGCTCATCTGTCAGTCTAAGGCAACTCTTTCGAAGTTTCATTGTATTGTATCCTACTCATTGTATTCCTCAAATTAGGAATAATGTCCCATAGCCAGACAGAACATTTCAGGGGGCCCCATCTGGCCTGCGGGGCAGTAGTTTGCCCATCACTGAAATAGATGGTTATATCTATAACACAGGAATAGATGAATATTGAGGGTATTTTAAGTAGTCATTCTGAAACCTTCTGGTATTTGTCCCTATGTGTGATTGATTGATTTGGAGATATCCTCTCTTTCCTAAAAAATGTCGTCTTATTTTTTAAACTTAAAATCCTTACCTTCTGCCTTAGTATCAATTTTATGACAGAAGAGTGACAAGGGCTAAGCAATTGGTAAGTGACTTACCCAAGGTCACACACCTAGGAAGTGTCTGAGGCCAGATGTGAACTCATGTCTTCCTGATTCCAGGCCTGTGCCACCTATCTGCCCCATTTGTGGATTTAAAAAATGAAAACAAATTAATGTAAATTTCTTCTAATCTTTTTGGGGAGGAATTTCCCAGCACTCCTTGAGCTGCTGAAGACATCCTCCAATATTCCAAAATCAGGTATAGGCACTGCTTATTGAGAGGGATGGGCTTCCAGTGCTTTCTAGGCATCAATAAAGGGTTAGTGATATAACTCAAAAGTTCTTTGCCATGGACAGTGGATATAATTTGGTGAAGATGGAACAAGGGAAGGAAGAAGAATGTGTGCCATGTATGTGACTCGGTGGAATGGTCAAGATAATCATGACTGGGCCATGTGGAGTTGGTGATATGATCTGTATATCTCTGTAACTTGCTTTGAAGTGCTACCACTACTTCCTCCTTGTCTAAGTTTCATTGGCCTATAGATTGTAAGCTTGTGGGTGACTCCTGAAGTAATTCCTCTATTTCTCTTTCTGCCAATTCTAGTTACCGCCACAGGGTGGCTCAGATGTGGTCACTTCCATTAAAGTGAAAAGATAAATGGTGTTGGGAACACCTAGGTAGCCTAATGGAAGAGTGCCAGATGTGGGTTCAAATCTGACCTCAGACCCTTTCTAGTTGTGTATCCTGGGTAAGTCACTTAACCCTATTTGTTTAGCCCTTACCCTTCTGCCTTAGGATTGTTAATAAGTCATAAAGTAAGGGTTTAAAAAAATAGTGTTGATAGAATCATAGACATTTAGAGCTAGAAAGAACCTTGGAGACCATTTAGCCTAATCGATACATTTTTACATATGAGGAAACTGAGGTCCAGAAAGAAAAATCTATGAAAAGATAGAATAAGCATTTATTAAATGCTCTCTATGTGCCAGGCGCTGGAGAAATCAATTTCCTTAAGGCCACCCAGATAATAGTGGAGCCTGAAGTGAAGTTTAAATGGACTGCTACCGCATCGTAAAGGACCGATTCGTTCTGTGGGTTAAGACTCCAAATTCCCAGTGAATCTAGTGAAAGTTTGGAACCTTAAATAAATTATGGTCAATGGAATAAGAGCTTGGGAATGATCAAGTTCTGGGTCTAGTTTTGACTGTCAGTGATCCCTAGGGGCATTTAACAGCTTCCTACCTTCACTTCTCCCTTTGTAAAAAGAAATGCCAATGCATATGATGCAATGCAGATGATATAAAGAATAAGTAAGAATGCCTGAAGAAGTGGCCTATGATTGTGTGGAATCCTACTGCGCTGTAAGAAATGATGAACAGGTTAATTTCAAAACAAACAAATCAAAAAACAGGGGAAGATCAACATAAAATTATGAAGAACAAAGCAAGAACCAAGAGAACATTATATACAGCCTCAGAATTAATGTTTGAAGAATAACTTGTGAATGTCTGCCTCCAGAGAAAGAGCAGACAAACGGAAACATGAACGATATTACACACACAGGTTTTTTTGGGGTCAAATGATGCCTTCTCTGGTGTGATGAGGGGAGAGAGGAAGAGGGGGAGGGAGATACCTGGGAATTTTAATGTAATCAACAAACAATAAAACTATCAAAAAACCCAAGGATGCGTATTAGCTATTATGATTTGATCAGAAAGGCAACTCGTACAATCAGGCATTGCCATCTTCAGTGATAATCATCTGGAAAGCTGCCTAACTCATAGGCTTGTAATGATAATATGGCATAATATATGTAAAGATTCTTTGCAAACCATAAAGCCTTAGCAAATAGAAATCATTATTAAAAGTTGAACCCCATTCACTAGATGATTCTAAAACTGAATTTCAGCTATTAAATTTCAAAAATCCCTCCAAGGGATTGCAAGGCATAGTGGATAGCACACTGCCGGTGAATCAGGAAAACCCAGGTTAGAGTCCTATCTCTGGAAGTTTTAGCTGCAGGACCTTAAACATGTCATTTAAACCTCAGTTTCCCTATCTGCAAAATGTGGCTAATGATAGTATCCATTTCACAGGTCTGTTGTGAGGATCAAATGAGATAATATTAAGTGCTTTGGAAACCTGCATTCTATGAATGTTAGCTCTTGAATGTCTCTTTCAACAAACCTACCACAAAAGGAACAAAATCTCCTGGAATTACCTGGAACACCTTTCCTGGTTCAGTGTGATATTAGACACCATCACAGCCAAATGGCAAATATCAAGAAGAGGGAGTTGATTAAACAGCAACCATTTACCCAGTGCCTGCTATGTCCTAGTCCTAGGAATTATGGTTGGCTCTGGGGGGTGGGAGGAGAGCAGAGAGAGAGGAAGGGGGG
>NC_058131.1:527324601-527422347 GCF_016433145.1 Gracilinanus agilis | reverse complement strand
AACAGGGAGAGGGAAAGGGAGAGAGAGGGAGGGAAGAAAGAGAAGAGGGGAGGGAGAGAGAGAGAGGGAGAGAGAAGAAAGAAGAGGAAGAGGAAGAGGAGGAGGAGGAGGAAAAAGAGAGTGGGGGGTCAGATACTCAAAATGGAAGACCAAGACTTGGACCAAAAATGGACAAATCACAAGCATATAGCACTGACTTCAAAAATATCTTTTTATGTAGATGAATGCATTCCTAGAAATTGGAAAAGGAATTCAGGGTATTGTCAATAATAGGGAGAATATCAGGTCCCATGTGGGGGGGCTCAGTGGAAAAAATCTGGCATATTATGGTCCCCTAAGATTTAATCAAGGGTTGACCTTGAAATATCTCTCGAGTTATCACCATTGTGTATGAGGCTCTTACCTCAGAAACAGGCACATCCTTAGGGAAAAGGGAATGGTCTCATTAGGAAGCTTCGGGAAGACAGCAATTAGTTGTACCTTTCGTGTGAGGGCATTTATCTTGGCATTGGCAGACTTCCCTCTCAGTGCTGGGATTCCTGAGCTACTTGCCTTTTGTGGGCATCAAACCGACAAAACTCGACCCAGAGGAATAAACACAAAGGACATTCCTTAGGACACAGAGAAGCCAGAGCAAGATACAGGAAACCAACCAAATTGAAGGTTTAGTCCTGTGTCAGGGATGCCCTCCAGCTCTCATTCTCATACCTGGTAGGTGGTTCTCCCTACAACTGCAGATGAACAGTCCTAGGTTTTCCTACCAGCAGCTTCTCCCTACTAGTCCTTTCTCTAAATATATTCATTACGCATTTATATTGGGAAGACCTTCTTTGGAAAAATGCTAGTTTCCATGTATGTTGATATACACATTCATGCATTTACACACATATACGTGCATATTTTCATCAGTATGTGGTCCTGGTTTTTAAAAATCTCATGAAGTAGACATTACAGGTGGAAGAATAGCACGAACTCTTGTGTGAAAGGTTCAGGCAGTTCCCCCAATTGTCTAACTTAAAACCAAGGAATGACTAGCACAACTGAATGGATCTGGCTGAATGCCACATTTATACTCCCAGATATTACTAAAATGGAAAGACCTTGAAGACTAATTCTAGAAAACTTCTAAAATAACTAACCCTTTTTTTGCTTATTTCTTTTCAGCTTTTCCTTCCTCACATGTTGACTCATTCTCACTGTGCATAAATCCATAAACAATCCTATTCTATTGAAAGGTGTTAAAAAAAAAAACCTTAAAAAAGGTACAGGGGTCAGACAATGAATATGGCTCACCCTCTGCAGCTTGTGCCTGATTTCCCTGCCAAAATATTATTCATGACTAATTAGTAAGTTCCTGGATTTTGATGAGTAGAATTCAAGAAAAAAATGACTAAGAATTTATTACACACACACACACACACACACTCGTTTCTCCAATAACCTCTTTTATTCAAACAACTTTAAACTTATATCTTTAGAAGAGTAAAACCGGTCATCTATGGATAAAATTGTCACCTTTATGTGACCTGTCTCATTTGTGCATGGGCTGCAGAAAGAAGTGAGTGGCTTTCTCAAGTTAGAGTCAGAGCTAGTTGAGAATGCAAAATGGGGAACGGTATAGTGGGAAAAGCATCAGGTTGTGAGTGAGGGAAGCTGAGTTCAAATTCTGACTTTGCTACTTATTAGCTGTGTGGTCCTCTGTAAGCCCCAGTTTTTTCATCTGTAAAATGAATGGATTGGCTGATGAACTGAATGAGAGGACTAGCTGATCCTTTCAGTTCTAAAAATCCTTAACTATGATTCCTTCAGGGTTCTGTAAGCTGTTAGGGTTCCCAGACACTACAAAGGGGTTTTCTTTTAGTTTGAAACACACTTTTTTTTTTAAACCTTTACCTTCTGTCTTTGCATTGATGATAAGTATCGATTTCAAGGTAGAAGAGTAGCAAGGGCTAAGGCAACTAGGGTGAAGTGACTTGCTCAGGGTCATATAGCTAGGAAGTATCTGAGGTCCCATTTGAGCCCAGGACCTCCCATCTCTGGGCCTGGCTTTCTATCCACTAAGCCATTTTGCTACCCCCAAAAACAGAGTTTTAGGAAAGATGTCAACATCACACAGGCAAGTATAATATCTCCCTCTATGGGTATATATTGGTAAAATTGCATTCATTCATATCAGAAAGCTCTCTCTAAACTTCCATGGTTTTAATTTAATATTAGGATGTGTAAAAACACAATTGTCAAACACTTCTTTTGTCCTTTTCCTAAATGACTTTAAATTATGACTTTAAAAAAGTAAAACTAACAATCATGAATGTCAAGACAACAGACAAGATACTTGGCGAAGTCGAGAGTGCACTGGCCATGGACTGGACTCCTTCCTGCTCGGACATTTAACTAGCCAGCATCTTGGGCAAACTCTTTAATTTCTCATAACGCCACTCTTTTCCTGAGAGTATTTCTAAAGAAGCCTCATAAGGTTTCTGTGATACAAATGATTTACAAAACACAAAGAAATGTGAATTGGTATGACTATGATTTATTTCTGGATGTCTTGTGAATTCTTGCTGATTATGAGACTGTTCATTTCAGTTACTGACCTCTCGCCATGATGAACAGCTGTGTCCTCTATTATTTCAATTCAGACCCAGGAACTCTCAGTCCCTGAAAATTATCTTCTGTGCCTTCTTTGCTCCCTCCTTTAACTATATTTTATTGAAACAGTTTGTATTCTGAAGGAATAAATAATTTTATGGGATATATGGAATGCATGATCACTATGAGGCAGCTAAGTGGCTCAGTGAAAAGAGTACTGGACCTGGAGTTAGGAAGACCTGAGCTCAAATTTAGCCTTAAGACCAGTGATTCCCAAAGTGAGTGCCACCGCCCCCTGGTGGGTGCTGCAGCGATCCAGGGAGGTGGTGATGGCCACAGGTGCATTTGGAGGCGGTGAATAACTGTAAGGGGGTGGTGATAGTATGTGACAGGGGGCACTAAGTAATATTTTTTTCTGGAAAGGGGGTGGTAGGCCAAAAAAGTTTGGGAACCACTGCCTTAGACTCTTCCTAGCTGTGTGACCCTGGGCAAGTCACTTACCCTCTGATTTCCTGATGAAAAGATCCACTGGAGAAAAAAATGGCAAATCACTCCAATATCCTTCTCAAGAAAATTCCATAGATATAGCTATCTTCCATGGAGTCAGGAAGATTTGGACATGACTGAATAACAACAAAATGATTGATATGGAAAGCAAGGAAAAATTAGAGTGCGATCTCAGAGATTTTATCTATAGTGCATGTACGTGTAAATGTTTGGAAAAGGCTTCTTGTTTAATTTTTCAAAGCATACATGGGAACAAGAGAAATTGAATCAGGAGGAACATAGAGATTAACCTACCCCCCCCCCCAAAAAGAGGGGAAACTTCTGTAAAAAAATAAATAATCTAATGGGGATAGTTCAGGTGGTTTATATATTTAAACAAAGGAAAGCCTCCCCAACTAGAATATCACATTGCAGGTAATATATGTGCAAAGGGAACCAGTGTGGTGAGGTGGAATGCACACTGGATTGGGCATCCAAAGATTTGAACTGAAAATCCCAGCCTGACACTTAATGCTTGGGTGACCTTGAACAAAACCAACCCCCTACGTCTCTGGGTTTTAGTCTTCTTGTTGTCATCATTTCTGACTCTGTGGCCCCATTTGAGATTTTCTTGGCAAAGATACTAGGGTGGTTTGCCATTTTCTTCTCCAACTCACTTTTAAAACGAGGAAACTGAATTAACAGAGTTAAGAGACTTGCCCAAAGTCACACAGCTACAAAGTGTCTAAGACCAAATTTGAATTTAGGTCTTCTTGACTCCAGGCTCAGTACTCCATCCACTGTGCCACTTAGCTGCCCTAGGCTTCAGGTTCCTCATCTGTAAAATGAGAGAGCCGTATTGGATGATGCTGACCTTCCAACTCTAAGCCTATGATATTCTGTCACAGTCAAAAGACTCTTGCTTCTTACATAATTCAATACAAAGAAAAGAGTGACCCTCTTTATTTGTGGTGCAAATGTTTTTACTTTATAAAACAAAACATACCAGGCACTATCCTTAAGGAAGAGAAATATAAATTTCCCTCCTATAAATGTCTTGGTCTTTTTCAGGAAGGCTGCTCCTCCCTCTAGCAATAAATACAAGGGTTTCCTGTATTTATAGAGCTAGCACTCACAACAGTTTGCAGCAGAGATTGACCCCTTAGTTAGTTTTCCCCATCAAGCTCTGTACCAGCTTATGCAGAGGCTGTAACATCTCAGGGATGGTGCTAAAAATTATAGTCACTTAGAACTTGGGGGATGGCATGGTACAATTAAAAAAGACCTGGACTTAGAATAAGGGGAACCTGGGCTGGAATCTCGTTTCTGCCACTTTTTGACTACCTGACCGTGGGCAAATTATTTAACCTTGTTGGGCCTCAGTTTCTTTATTTGTGAAATGATGGAGTTTGACTAGATGATCTCTCCTGCCTTTTCCAGGTGTAGTATTATATGGTAATCCAATGAGCTTTTCAATGACTTAGCTTCTCAATTTTCCAGGTACCACACTCATTTCTTCCAGAAAAGGGAAGCTTCTTAAAGTAGTTTAATGTTAGTCTTTGTCTCCCTGGCACCCAGGAAATTTTTTTATGTGAAGTAGGCAGGTGTCAGCCATGTGCTTGCTGAGTTGATCTATTTTCTAGCTCTGTTCCCTATTCGAAGATTGAATACAACTCAAATCAATGATTCTTACAAAGTTACAAAGTAAAATATCCCCATCACCACCTCCAAATCCTATCAACTTATGGCCACCAGAACCTTACACTTATAGGGTACTTTACAGCTTTCCTATTGAATAAGCAGTTATTACACTCACATAAAAGACAAACAGGCTCAGCAAATAGAGGAAAAGTGATTTTACAGGTCCAGTGCCAGACCTGGAGTCAAGAAGTTCTGACCTTAGGAAAGTAGCATAACCTCTGCCTGCCCCAGTTTCCTCAACTGTAAAATGAGGATAACAATAGTTCTTACCTCCCAAAGTTGTTGTGACAATAAAAAGATAACATTTTTTACAGTGGTTTGTAAATCTTAAAGGGCTACATAAATGCAAGCTATTACTATTAATTATCATTATTGTTGTCATTATGTCACATAGCTGATTAGTGGCGAAATCAGTACTGGATCCTGAGTTTTCTGAAACCTTTTCCAGGGCTCTCTTCACTTTACTAAGCTGGCTGCTAGCATGATTATTTAATAACAAGTTTGAAAGTTTTAAACCTTCAAACAATGTGCCATGATTTCCCTGCCCCAATCGGCCAGTCTATAAAAGTAGGATTGTCATGGTACCCTGCAGGTTGGTAGAGAAGTCAACGCATACAGAGAACTCGGAGAATGGACAGAACTCACTAGAAGGGAAGACAGCTTTTCTCCAAGAGCATTCATAGATTTGGAAGGACAACCGCTTGCTCTGGAATGAGAAGCATTTGTTAACGAGGAAAGGGTAGTAACAAGGAGCAGATTCACCCAAATACTCGATAGTTGTACATTAACTGAAAGATACTGGGGGGATGCATGTATTTGAGGCAGGAGCTGATAAATGGATAGATGGGGCAAAGGAGACAAGAGAGTTATTTTTATTGCCAAAAGAAACATGTGGCTGGCTGCAAAAGCCTGTTGGCTTTAATACAAAGTCAGACTAGGCTAGAAATAGAAGTTGAGGAGTTGGTAAAAGGTGGTATTCCTGGGGGGTTGAGGGGAGGGGGCTTGGACTCCAAAGGACAGTGATATCCAGATAAAGAATACTGATTGCCTGGGCATCTGAGGTCAGGAGAAGATTCTGGGTATGAAGTGGGTAAAGGAGCAGACTCAGTGTCTCCAGAAGACAATATGGGACAGGCGATAAATAGCATTCTCTTCCTAAAAAAAAACACTGATGATCTGGGTCTGGAGGACGAAAAGGTTAGCTCCACTCTTTCCATCACTTGGTATCTGGAGTGCCAGGAAAATTGGGAAGAACAATGGACCAAGAGTCAGGCAGGAGATCTGGGTTCTGGTCACAGTACTGTCACTGAACTAAGGTGTGTGCTCTTGGGCAAGGTTCTTAACCCCTCTGTTTCCTGATGAGATTGGATGATTTTAAAAGTCCCTTCCAGCTTTAAAGTTTTATGATACCATAGAGGAAAAAATGCTTGACTAGAGTAAGTCATGAAACTTGTCTGAGCTGCATCTGTCAAATGAAGGAGAAGGACTACACCTCTATGAGCCATTCCAACTCTAAAACTTTGCCCAAAATATGCTTTTCCCATATTTTTTCTCTTGCAAAGGCCATATTCTTTGCCCCCTACAAAATATCTTTAATGAATTTATTTTTCTTAGGTGGCCCCAGTGGGAAAGCCTTGAACTAACCATGTCAAGAATCCCTAGAATAGTCCTAGGTCTATAAGAGGTAATGATTTCCAACAGGGGTCATTGTCTGATTATTTCCCCCTAAATCTTCACACTGAGGGCCAGTATTCTTTGATCACGATTAAATGGTGACCATCCTGTTATTCCTTCTCTGTTAGCATAGCCAAAGCGACTACCCAGGGAGACTCACTTTAGTATAATTACAGAATCTTTCTGTTCTCTTCAAGTTGCCATTAGAATTTTTTTTATTCTAATCTCCACGTTCTAATTTCTCATCTTCCCTGTGGGAGAGAGTCCTCTTGTTTTAGAGAAGGAAAAAGGAAACTAATTCAGAGGAGAAAAGGCTACTTCCAAAGGCTATCTTTTGAGTTACCTTGGCCAGCCTCGCTCTCTTGATGAGGTCATTGAGTTTGCGCACAGCTGCCTTCTGAGGAAGACTCTGGATATCTCTGAAGAGATCTTGGGCTTCCACTTCAAAGAGCCTTCGGTTGTCGGTATTCTGAAGGGGCTGGGCCCAGAAGGAGCCGATATAGACTCGAAGGACTTCTGGAGTATTGATCACCTTCCCCAAAGACCACATGAGTGCACCATAGACTCTCATAAGTTGCTGAGTGTCCACTTGGTCAGCCTTGTTCAAAACAACACGGATCTTGTCATCCTGGCCCCGGAAGGCTTTGATGGCTTCTGAGAATTCATCAGAGATATCAAGTTTGTGAGCATCAAAGAGAAGGATGATTCTGTCAACACGCTCAGCAAACCACTGTAGGACCTGGCAGAAGTCATAACCTAAAAAAGAAAGAAAGAAATGCAAAGAAAAATGTGTCAGTATAGAGTCCTAAAGAAGTGCATTCTTTTTTTAATTAACATTTTTTTATTCAAAGATATTTTATTTTCCCAATTACATGTAGTAATAATTTTAGACACGTCTTCCAAAATTATAAGATCTAAATTGCCTCCCTCCTACTGTTCCCTTCCAATTTGATCTGGGTAACTCATGTATTATCATGCAAACATACTTCTGTATTGATCATTGTTATAAGAGAATACTCATATAAAATCCAATCCCAAAATAAAACTATAATCTAATGTGAAAGACAGTATGCTTTGATCTGCTTCTGACTCCAAGAACAATACTCTAAACCCCCCCCCCAAACCAGAGTGACTTAAGCATAAACCCAATAGAATATCTGAGTTTTCTTCCCAAATATTTTCTCACTTGAACCTTTGACAAAGGGAAAGGATGAGCGCCCCCTTAAAGAAGGAGGCAATATCTTCTACTGTTTCAGAACCATTCAAGAGTGAGATGACCTAGAATGGGCCTGCTAAGCAGCCAGGTTCTTGCTGGATAATCTGGACAATCTTACATAAGAAGAAATGAGATTAAAAACAGTTTGATCTAGGGCCTTTAAAAGTGATTTTTAAGAAATGGAGGTTTTTGCCAAACAACAGTCCATAAGTCAAATGTTCTCAGCACTATCAATGTCTTGGTTCTCCGAGAGGCTCATTAGCACACATTCTGAGCCAAATGTCAAAATGGTAGGATGTGAGCTGGCAGTCAGCAGAGAAGGAAATGACACCAAACAGAAAACAAGGCAAAAAGAATTGGAGACATGAGCCAAGAGATTCTTATCTGTGCTATGCTGGGATCAATAACTGTAATGTCCTTAGCCTTCCAAATTATTTTTAAAGTATCATCTTTATAAATATCAATCTGTATTTGCTCTACCTGCACACTCCAATTTCTCCCTGTGTCCTCCTGCTCTTAATCTCTTTCGGCCTATTTCCAATATTCCCTAAATCATTAGGCCACCTAAACAGCACTGGGCTGTAATATCTCCTCCTACCTCAAAGTTAACTTGTATTTAATACCTTTATTAATCATAACATTTTATATATACACATGTTCTCCATGTCTTCCCCACCCTACCCCCAACAGAATGTAAGCTTCTTGATGGCTGGGATTCTTTCTTTTTTCTTTCTTTTTTGACTTTGTGTCTTCGGTGCTTAGCACATAACAGACACTTAATAAACTCGTGAGACACAAATTCTTATAAGAATCTAATGTATATAAAATGCAAAGAAAAGGGAAACTATGATCCATTTCTTTTATGCTTCATTAGCACTTGAATCACAGAATATTTGAGTTGGAAGGAGCCTTCAAGTCTCACCTAGTCTCATCCCATAATTTTACAGATGATATTCATCACCTAACAGAAAACAAATTAGAACCCTGATGTCCTGAGTCCAAGCCACACATTTTTCCCACTTTTCCATAACTTTCCTTAGTTTACCTGGAACTTACGGGGGCTTTTAACCCGAGGGCCAACTTTATTTTCATAGCTAACTGCTCCCAACTTAGAATTGGGAAAAACTCAAGAGTTAAAGAAGGGGGCCACACTGTGGTATATCAGGACTCTAATTGGAGATTTGAATTCCTAATTTCAAATTCAGTAGCCTAGAACAAGCTATCTCCCAGGTTAAAAACAAGAATTAATAACAGTTATGACCTATTTATGTATCAGATAGTACCAGCTCCTAGAATGTTTTATCCTTAGATAATGAATGAATGTGCTGTTGTTTGCACACTGAGATGACACCACCAGACCACCACTGAATAGGGGATGCGTACTGGAATTCTATTTCCAATAGTTGGGACAAAAAGGCTTTAAAAGACTGTCTGCCCTATGATCCAGCCATACCACTGCTGGATTTATACCCTAAAGAGATCATAAGGAAAAAGACTTGTACAAAAATATTTATAGCCACACTCTTTGTGGTGGCAAAAATTTGGGAAATGAGGGGATGCCCTTTAATTGGGGAATGACTGAACAAATTGTGGTATATGCTGGTGATGGAATACTATTGTGCTCAAAAGAATAATGAACTAGAGGAGTTCCATGTGAACTGGAAAGACCTCCAGGAACTGATGCAGAGCGAAAGGAGCAGATCCAGGAGAACTTTGTACACAGAGACTGATACACTGTGGCACAATCTAATGTAATAGACTTCTCTATTAGCAGCAATGCATTGGATCCAAGACAGTTCTGAGGGACTTATGAGAAAGAACGCTATCCATATCTCGAGAAAGAACTGTAGGAGCAGAAAGACAGAAGAAAAGCAACTGCTTGACCACATGGGTCGATGGGGATATGATTGGGGATGCAGACTCTAAGCAATCACCCAAATATTAATAATATGGAAATAGGTCTTGATCAATGACACATGTAAAACTCAGTGGAATTGCTCATTGGCTATGAGAGGGGGTGGGAAGAGGGGAGGGAAAGAACATGAATCATGTAACCATGGAAAAATATTATAAATTAATTAAGTAAGTAAAATATATCAAACTAATAGTTGGGACAGATTTTCATAGCTGGGTTTTTTTTTACCTGATTCTCCTGGTGAAAATTAAGGCACAATCAGAGAAAAAGTTATATATCTCCTGGAAGATAGAGTTTAAAACCTGAAGTGATTCAGAAGGAAGGGTTGGATAGGCTGAAGTACTCTTTGTGACCCTAGCAGAGAGCAGAGCTAAATATCTATGAGACTCAAAACCTTGACCTCATTGGTGTGATGAGCTATTATCTGAGCATTTGTGTCTAGCTAGCTCATCAAAAAGACACAGACAGTACTGTAAAAAAATTGCCATTTAAAAACCTGGTACTTCTCCCAAAATCAGTCTCCTCCTTTGTAAAAAGAGGAAGTTAGACTAGGTGTTCTTTAAGAGATCAGTCTAAGGTTAGGCACTCCCTACTTTATTGAAGTCAATAAATACAAATAATATGTATTTATTAAGCACCTATTATCAGTACTGCCAGCTATGTTTTAGTCCTAACAACCTAGACTCCATGCAGAAGATGATGCTTGAGTTGCATCTTAAAGGAAGAAGATTCTGTGAGGAAGAAGAAAGGAGGGAGTGCATTCCAGGCATGGGAAATGGCCAATGCAAAGGAATGTAGACTAATTATAATAGTCAAAAGCTAACATTTATATGGGGCAGCGAGGTGGTACAGTGGATAGAGCACTGGACTTGGAATCAGGAAGACTCATCTTCATGAGTTCAAATCCAGCCTCAGACTCTACTAGTTTTATGACCCTGGGCAAATCACTTGATCCTGTCTGCCTCAATTTCTTCATCTATAAAATGAGCTGGAGAAGGAAATGGCAAAGCGCTCCAGTGTGTCTGCCAAGAAAACTCCCAAAAAGAGGTTCTTAAGAGCTGGATGTGACTGAAAAATTATTTACCAACAACTAGTCATTGTTGGTACTAGGTTGTTGGGACTAGGTACCATGAAAAGTAGATAGTGCTGGGCCTGGAGAAAGAAAGATTCATCTTCATGAGTTCAAATCCAGCCTCAGACATTTACAGTTATGTGACCTTGGGCAAGTTACTTAACCTTGTTCGCCTCAGTTTCCTCATCTGTAAATACCTCTGCTGATAAAACCCGACCAGTCATGAAGAATCGGACATGTCTAATTAACAAAATAACAACAAAAACACTTTCTACCTATGGGAAGAGACTTTGTAGTCTAAAGAACTGACAATAAAGAAGTTTTTGAAACACAACTTGTTCATGTTGCTGTACCCTCTTCTTAGTTAAAATATTAATTAAAATACAATGATAAATTAATTTTTGTTGAGTACCACATGGGTTCTTGGGATTCTGTCAAAGTGACATAGTTCTATAAAACTAAGTCTTACTAACCCTATTTTAAGAAGTGCATCTCCACAAATGGATCAAAAGGCATGAAAGAAGAAATGCATTCATGTGCTTGGATAAATAGGGACAGTCACATTTAGTTGAAGTAAGTACTCTTCCTCCTTGGCTAAAGGCAGGGTTATGGACTCCTCACAACCATTACAATCCTAATCTTATGAGCAGATACTTTGCTGAGTGTCCTATGTTCTGACCTCAGTGGCTATGCGCCCTTCATAAAGGCCTGGAAATGAACCCCTAATGCTCAGAGGTTGTGGAAATTGGTTCAGTGAGAGCTAAGCCAGGGGCCAATGCCAGGCATTTTCCTACAAGGGGGTCCAGTGGCAAATAGGATGAGAGGTAGGAAAAAATCCAGGTTGTAATTAAAAACAAACAAACAAAAACCAAACAAACTCTAGACTGTGGTGCTCACTAATGCCAGTGAAACTTTTGCACAATTTTTAAATGACTAAATTAGGGGAGATTCCTGTTCTGCAGAGAATATAAATCAAACTTTTTTCAGTTTGGGGTTAAAATAAGGATAAAAGTCACTAATTTATTGCACTTAGTTATTTGTAAATTCCATACAGCATCTGTCCGTGTTCTTGAGGCCCAGAAACTTTGTACCAAGACACAAACACCATATCCTGGGGCCCAGGGAAGGAAAGGATATTCTACTTAGGAGTTTAGATTTTGGCCCACAAATACTCTGAGAACAGAGGGTGGAGGCAGGAAGGAAGGGGCTCGTCCACCCAGCCCATGCTTCCTGCCACAATCTCCCATATTGTAGACTTAAATCTTGGACCTGGGAGAGAAAGACACTATTGGGAAATGGGATCTGGATTTAGATCAGCTGTTACTTGGCACAGGTAAATACAGGGTGGAGACCCTACGGAAGCAAAACTTAATTTAAGATGGACTCTTCTGTCAAAGGGACTTCATCAAACTAATTTACAAAAACAAAGCACAACAGAAAAGTTATGTTTAAATTTCTTCCCAGCGCCAAGTTTCCAAACCCATTTGTTTAAAATAGGATGCTGGTTTAACAATAGACTTTGGGATCAATAGACACATGAGCCAGGAAGCTAACGTGCCTGAACCACTCCTTGGTGCCCCCCCAAACCATCACTCCATTCGCTTCCATTCTGAGAAATATTTCACGTGATTTAATGACTTCAGCCTTAGGTTAAGTAGTAGGCTTAAGTCTATCTTTGGTGAGCCCTAGATTGGCCAGAAAATTGGGAGAATGATAGCCAAGCAGAGACAGTAATAGCCGAGGCAGAAGATAAAAGCAGCCTTGGGGACAGCAAGGATTAACATTTGTCTCTGGTGAGGTTAACTGAGTTTTGCACCAGAATCTATTTTAACTTTTCATATTTGGTGTCCAGTAGATTTTAACTTTAACCCCTTTGCCCTAATCACCCTGAATCAGAGATGGGGGAGAGGGTTTGGAAGGCTTAGACTGATTTAAATAGGGAAGAGTGTAAGGCAGAGAAGCTGATAAAGACCACTAGTCCTGATGCTTTTACCTCAATGTTATTCCTCAATCAGGAGGTTTTTGAGATTTGGGGGTTTAAGGAAAACCCTAAATAAATATTTTATACTATAGTAGAATTGTGTGGGTCTACCTACTTTTTTATCTGGTCTCCCTAGAGACCAACAGCATGAATCTACTGCTCTTAAGAGTTAGGATTAGAGAAAAGAGTTATATATGGTATATGATTTAATTCTAGAACCTTAAGCAAAAATGGCAGCAAGGGTTGCTTACCTTTTGCTTATGTCTAGATAACTAGTTTTCTATCCCTTTAAATATTTTACAAAAATGTCTGGAGGGAAGTCGATGGGAATTAAAGATATTTCTTAAGAACTGAGCAAGGTTTCACTGCCCCTCCACACCAAGTGTGGCCAGGTGGCTGATAATCTCCTGCCTACAGAGGTAAAAGGAGAAGGTCTCTGGGGTGGGCAAGGGGCAAGGGAAAGCAGACACACAAACATCCCTCAACAGCAGAAAATCACAAGAAAGCCAGAAGAGAGGAGACAGAGAAAAAAAAAAATAGAGAGAATAGGGGAGAAGAGCAGCATGAGCAAATGGGTTCTTCTTGACTTTGTAAACTATCACAATTGACTTCTGTGTAGTTGGATTTGCTGGAGAGTAGCCAGGAGTTGGTCCACAATGGTGGAGCTGGGGAAACTGCTGGCTGACAGGTGTGGAATAGTGAGTTCAAGTTAGCTATGTTACTTAGAGTAACTCGTTTTATTTTTCTGGGCATCTGGGAGGGACCCAAATGATCTCTAAAATTCCTTCTGAGATGCTTCAAGATTCATAGAATCACAGAATTGGAAGAGCCCCCCTGAAACTATAGAATACAACCTATACCTGAATGCCACATACTGAAAAGCAACATATATGGAATCCTTATTATATAACATACCAACCAAATGCTCAGCCAGTCTTTTTCTTGAAGACTTCCAGTGAAGTCTTACTGTCTACCCCTACCGCCACCTCCCCAGGGACAGCTATCCATAGCACTAATCATTAGCAAAATGTTCTTTACATTAAACCTAAATTTGCCTTTTTGTAACTCGTCATGCTCTCAGAGACTAAGGGCAGAGACAAAGATGAAGAGAGTCCACGATGAGCTTCTCCTAAGAATGCCCAAGATGCCAAGGGAGGTAATGAGTTTCCCTCATAGGAGGCCTTTCGACAAAGACTTCTTGATCACTTATTTGGTATATTGCGTGGGGGGTTCTTGTTCAGGTATACACTGGCCAGACAGCTCCCTTCTGGTGATTCTGTAAGATAACGAGGTTCAGCCATGACTCTTGGGGGGGGAGGGGGGCTACTACATTTGTAGAAGCTTTATTTTTATCTAATGCTTACTCTCTGAAATCCTCAAATTCGAGGGCTGAGATAGATTTTTAAGAGGTTTGAGTTCTTAGGAAAAGGAGTATCTAATTGTTTCTGTTATTGAAACGTGCAAGATAAACAAGTTAGCACTGAAGCTGCCTAAAATCTCTATTACAAGATCAAAGTAGTCTCTGCACTGAAAAGGGAGCTGAAATGTGTTTATATTTAAAATCAGAAAAGGGAAAAGTGGGCCTTTCTGAAAGGAAGCTAGAGTTTAGTTTCAGGCCATTAGATTAACATTTTCCTTCATTACATATTCAATACTATAGCCAATAATTCTCCATATCAGGGAGTCTGGGTCTCTCACTCTCTTATGCAGGGGTCTCTGCATTCATCTCCATTGAGGGCCACCTCTCAAGAAACCCCTGCTAGAATTACTCTGAACAGCTTTAAAGAAATTCTCCCTTTTTCAAGGAAACCTCAAGGAAAGCCTGAGGAACCCTCGCCACACCTGTCAGCCTTCTCCAGACCCAAGGCTCCTATCCAGTCATCCAAAAGCCGATAATTGCAAATTATTTACCTTTGAGATCAAGCAGAACAGATTGTCTTCTTCCTCTCTTATATTCCTCTCTCCCTCCCTTCTCACTCTCCCCTTTACCATGGACAGAATCTTCATCCGTGGCATTAACAAGACCTGGGTTCAAATCTGGCCTCAGATGCTTGCTAGTCCTACAACCCTGGGCAAGTTACTAAACTTTGGTGAGCCTCGGGTTCCTTGTCTAGAAAATGAAGCTAATAATAGCATTTCTAGCTTTATAGCCAAGTGGTTGTGAGGATCAGATAGATGAATTTATAGAAGTAAAGGGGTATGTGTATATACATACATATATGTGGTATATGGTGTATATATGTGTGAGTATGGATATAAAATATATTTATATATTATACACACAGCTCTTTACATATATATGTATGTATGTGGTTATTACTATTATTATCATTCAACCAACCAACCAACATTTATGAAGCACTTACTATATTCTAGGAACTCTGCAAAGCACTGGGATACAAAGAAAACCAGGAAAAGTCCCTACCCTAAAGGAGCTAACAATTCATTGAGAGGCAACATTTACACATTAGCACATGCCAGACAAGTCACAGAGAACAGAAAAGGAAATCTTAGAGCAGAGGTACGAGTAGCTGGGCAGGGGGTGGGGTGGGTGGGTAAGGGGGCTGTGATGGAAGGAGGAATGGTACCTGAGCTCAGTCTTAAAAGAAGCCAGGATTTAAGACATGAAGGAGAAAGGCTGGAAGTTTCAAAATACGGTCACTTCAGTGTTGTCCACAGTAAGTATTTAAAAAAAAAAAAGTATTTTGAGGGGGATCTGAGTTCTTGAAAAAATTTAATAATTAAAAAAAAAATCTCATGCAGGACAGCTAGGTGGCTCAGTGGATAGAGAGTCAGGTCTGGCATCAGGAAGAACTGGGTTCAAATCTAGCTATGTGACTCTGGGCAAGTGACTTAATCGCCACTGCCCAGCCCTTACTGCTCTTCTGCCTTGGAACCAATACTTAGTGTCAATTCTAAGATGGAAGGTAAGGGTTAAAAAGAAAAGAAAAGAAAAGAAAGTATCTTATGGCACTATTGCAAACAAGCCAAAGAGAATGGATAGTTAGGTATATTCACTTTGGTATAGTAAAGAGAGCAGCACTTCCAGAGGACCTGAGTTCCAATCACAGTTCTGCCACTTACTACCAGTGTAACTTTAGACAAATTACTTACTGCCTCTAAGGTTCATTTTGCTCATCTGTAAAGTGAAGGGGTTGAACTAGATGACTTCTAGAGTGCCTTCCAGCTCTATAAGCTATGATCCTATGATTCAGATCTTGAATGACTGGACCTGAATTGCCAAATGACTGACAACTAATTGATGGTTCAGTGTCAATCTGGAGCAAAGTCGTCTCTGGTGGTATGTCCCAGAGATCTGACCTTGGTCTTGTTCATGCTACCAGGATGAAGGTAGAAATGATATACTTACAACATTTGCAGATGACATGAGCTGAGGAAAGACAGCTTCTACTTGAATGATAGAATCAAATCTTTTTTTCTGTTTTTTTTTAATTTATTTTTTAGAATATTTTTTCCATGGTTACATGATTCATGTTCTTTCCCTTCCCCCAAACTCCCCCCTAACCTCCCCTTAGGCAATGCACAATTCCACTGGGTTTTACATGTTACATTGATCAAGACCTAATTTCATATTATTGATAGTTGCACTGGGGTGGTCATTTAGAGTCTGCATCCCCAATCATATCCCCATCAACCCATGTGATCAAGCAGTTGTTTTTCTTCTGTGTTTCTCCTCCCACAGTTCTTCCTCAGAATGAGGCTAGTTTTCTTTCTCATAAGTCCCTCAGCCTTGCTCTGGATCCTTGCATTGCTACTAGTAGAGAAGTCCATTACGTTTGATTGTACATAGAATCAAATCTTAACAGGCCAGAGCACAGAGATCTATCTCTAGGATGAAATTTAAAGGAGCAAAGTTCTGTGCTTGAGTTTAAAAAACTCAACTATGCAAATACAAAATAGCAGAAGATACATCTAGGCTTTATGAACTCTGTACATAGCAGGAGCTTAATAAATATTGAACTGATTTTGAAAAACAGAAAAGGATTTTAGAGAACTTCATCTCATGTGAGTCAACACTGTGACATGCCAGCTCAAAAAGCTAATGTAACCTTAGGCATTATTAATAGAACTGTGATGTTCAAAATGAGGGAGGTGATAATCCTAATGTACCCTATTCTGGGCAAACCATTTCTGGAGTTCTGTGTTTGGTTCTGGGCACATTTTATGAAAAACACTGGCAACCTGGAATGTGTCCAGAAAAAGACAACCAGGATACTGAGAATCATAAGGATAAAGAAGAATTTCCATTTCTATAGTATATTTTGTTTTGCTATATGCTTTCTGATAATAATGGAAAGAACTAGAATTGTTTAGCTTGAAGAAGAAAGGCCTAAGGGGGACATGATAGCTGTTTTCAAGTCAGTTAATCAATAAGCATTTAAGGAGCAACTAGCTAGTACAGTGGCTAGGGTGCCAGACCTGGGGTTGGGTGGATCTGAGCTAAAATCTGACCTCAGATACTTCTAGCTATGTGATCCTAGGCAAGTCACTTAACCCTGACTGCCTAGCCCTTGCCAGTCTTCTGTTTTAGAAGATAAGGGTATAAAAAACAAACACGTAGGCGCCAGCTGGGTAGCTCAGTGGATTGAGAGCCAGGCCTAGAGACAGGAGGTCCTAGGTTCAAATCCGGCCTCAGACACTTCCCAGCTGTGTGACCCTAGGCAAGTCACTTGACCCCCATTGCCTACCCTTACCAATCTTCCACCTATAAGTCAATACACAGAAGTTAAGGGTTTAAAATTAAAAAACAAAACAAAACAAAACACGTAAGTGTCTACTTTGTGCCGGTCAGCTAGGTGGCTCAGTAGACAGTGCTGGACCTCAAGTCAGGAAGACTCATCTTCTTGAGTTAAAATCCAGCCTCTGACACTTACTAGCTATGTGACCCAGGGCAAGACCTTTAACCCTGTTTGCCTCAATTTCCTCATTTGTAAAATGACCTAAAGAAGGAAATGGCAAACCACCCAGTATCTTTGCTAAGAAATTCCCAAATGGGATCACAAAGAGTTGTACATAACTGAAAAATGTCTGAACAACCATAAATATACTAGCCACTATGCTGTACCCTGGAGGTACATAAGTATTAGAATGGCTAGCATGTGAAGAATTGGAATTGTACTATTTATCTATCCCCTAAGGACAAACTGGGAATAATGGAGAGGAGACACAGGAAGATTTAGGTTCAATATGGGGGGTGGGGGTGGTACTAGATATATATGAAAAACACTGACAACCTGGAGTATGTCGAGGAAAAAAAGACAACCAGGATGCTGAGAAGCCTCCCAATCATAAAGATAAAGAAGAATTTCTATTTCTATAGTACACTTTAGATAGTTAACTCAACAAACATTTATCAGTACTTACTTCATGAAAGACACTGTGTGAGGCTCAAGGCAAATGAAGATTTAAAAAAATTATAGTTCCTGCCCTCAAGGGGTTTACATTCTAATGGGGCTCTGTTACTTGACCCAAAAGGGGAATAGGATATTCCACAAAAGGCAAATCCTCTACATCTGGAAATCTTTAAACTGAGGCTGGGTGACTATAGATTGAAACTAGAAAGGGAGCTTAAGAGATCTGGTGATTTAATCTCCTAATTGAGTAGCAAGGAAGATATTGCAGAAGTGATTGCTGTTCAGGTACAAGTTAGACTAGATCCATGTTGGTGAACCTAAGGCATGTGTGCCAGAGGGGGCTACTTCCTTCCCACTCTCTATATGAGCCTGAGGACATTTCTCTCATGACCCACTCCTCTGCCCAGCAGCCCAATGGGAGTGTTTCCTCTCTCCCCTGTCTGGGGTAAGGCAGGGGAGGGGGGAGGGGCTCACATGTGGCATGAGGGTTGCAATTTGGGCACTCAATCTCAAAAAAGTTCACCATCACTGGATTAGTTGATTTTTGAGGCTTTCCTAAACCTATGATCCTTGTCTGAATCCTTATACAGGACCCAGATGTTAGGTCTGGCTAGTTCTGGGATCCTGAATGGAAGCCAAATGATAAAGGTTATAACCAGTGGTGTGCCAGTAAATGTTTAGCAATCAGCTCTCTGGGAGAGAAAAATATACATAGGATGCAATTTTAGGTTTCATCTGCATTATTGACATTTTCTCAATTACTTTCTTAAGTCTAGTTAATCAATAAAACAATAAGTCAGTAGCATATCTGAGGTGTAAATGCTCACAATGAAAAATTGATAATTAAGAGCTGGCTCCAGCACACCCCTGATTGAAACGAACTTTAAAGTAAGGGATGGTTTAGTGCAGAGATTTATATGTTTTCATATTTATGCTAAAGTTTTTATTTTGTTGCTCTGCATGCGAAGAAAGAAGGTCAAGTGGTTTCAGCATGCTCAACAGGCTGTCCTGCACGACTGTGATGTTCTTTCCCTCTTGGAATTCATAGCTCCCATCAAGGCTCAGCCTGTCTTTCCTGATCCTCCCCACCCCAGAACCCCAAGTTGTTAGGACTCCTTTCCTTACCTCTACTCTCTCAATTTAAAATTACTTGGATCATTTTTTTTTTGCTTTCTGTGTTCATGTTGTTTCCTCCCAGTAGAATATAAGCTCATTGAGGGCAGAAATTTTTTCTGTTTTTACCATACCTAGAACTCTATTTGACACATAGTAGTCAGTTAATAAAAAACATGATGAATCGAAAGCTTCCAAATAGCAATCATTGTTCCTCTGGTAAATTTCAGTGTTGGCTACAATGATATTCCTGCTTTCAAAGCATCTTGCTATATTTTACCAAGCTTGAAGGTATCTCCTGTGGAATCTACAAAAAGCTGTCCCTGGGAAAGGTGGTGTCCATGTTGTTCTTATCTTCTGTATCCTGTCATCTCTTTGGGATTTGATCCAAGACACTATAATTTTGCTTTTCTGTGTTTATTTCCTCATAAAATAAACAAGTCTATCATCATAACCTGTCCCTCCCTAACTCATGGGGATGTTATAAAAATAATGTTCTGGCAGATAGAGCAATGAGATGACCTCTTGAAGTCTCCTTCAGCTCCAAGAGGACATGGGAATATAAATGAAAGCAGCAGCAGATATCATCATATTTTACTTTTCTAGGTAAAGGAACTGAGGAGTTTTACTTTATGGTTCAGCCACCAAAACACTCTAACTTTTTATTTGTTTTGGTCTGGACCTGTAATTTCATTGTGATTCTGGCATAGGCAATTCCTGGTAAGGAATTCACATAGATAGTTATTCTGAGATTCCTAATATTAGGAATTTGTCACTTTGAGGTCAAGTGACTTGGACAGGGGAAGTCAATATGTGTCCAAAGGCAGACTTCAAAATTAAACTGTCTTCCAAACTCAGGACTGGCTCTTTAGGACCTCTGGTCAAGTGGCTTGATAAAAGGGATAGTTTGAATAACAAGACAGGTTCAATACTATTTCATTTCTCATTATTGAAATGAAAAAAAATAATGGGCAGAAAGTTCTTTAAGGAAAGAGGCTAGCCATTTCTATAGTGTTTTAAGGTTTATAAATCACTTTCTTTATAACCACTCAGCAAGGTAAAATGACTGAATGTAATCAGACCCATTTTATAGATGAAGAAATTAAGACTTAGCACAGTCAAGAACTTGACTTGACCCCAAGCCTTACTTGCAAATGTCAGAGCAAGGACTCAAAACCAAGTTTTCAACCTGATTCCAAATCCACTCTCCTTTTGACTACACTGCCCTAGAATGCCTCTAGCACCATCACTGGTAAAAGGTCTTGAACTCTTAGTGCGACAGGCTAAATTCTTAGTGAACTTAATTTGGCTTAGTGTCTTTCTTAAGTAACTAAATCGAGTGGTATAGGCACTGATTACTTATAGTGCTTATCTGTCACCATAAAGAACATTTCAGCTCAAAGGGCTTTAAAATACTGACAATTTATTAATAGTGATGATAAAGATGTTATAAATGATTAGCAGGTTTTCTTGTTATGCCTTGAAACTCTGCTAGTGGGATATTCTTTCCTAACTTCCCACTGTTGATACTTCCCATCCTGAATTTCCATTCCAGGGATTTTGAATTTATTTCCCTGGGTACACTGGGTACATGTAGGGGACCGTGTCACTGTCTACAATTCCTCTAGTAGAGCATTGGCAAACCTTTTAGAGATCGTGTGCCCAAATTGCACCTTCAAGCTGCCTGTGAGCCCCTCCATTACCCCAGACAGTAAAGGGAAGAAATGCTTACACTGGGCTGCTGGACAGAGGAACGAGGCATGTGAACATTGTCCTCAGTGCTGTGGAGAGGGGGAATGGAGCAGCCCCCTCTGGCACGCCAGGATATGCATGCCATGCCTTTGCCAACATGACTCTAGGAGAAGGTAAGTTTCTTGAATGCAAGGACTAATCTGTTTTTTGGTCTTAGTTTTCTCAGCACCAAGCACAGTACCTAGTTTGTAGCTGGTGTAAAAGAATTGGAAGAAGTTGGGTTAAAACCTGAGTCTGGTGCTTACTACCTGTATGACCCTAAACAAGTCACTGGACTGTTTTGGGTCTCAGTTTTTTCATCTGTAAAATGAGGGAGTAGGACTTGGGAGTAGGATTTGATGACTTCTAAGTTGTCTTCCAGAGCTACAATTTCTACAAATTCTATAAATTCCTACAAATGCTGTTGAATTTAATTGAATATGCGTTATTCTCTCCATTACCCCCTTCCCTCCATCCTATACACTAACAGTTGGACAGCTAGGTGGCACAGTGGATAGAGCACTGGATCTTGTAGGATTTAAATTAATGTGCAATACTTCAAGTATTATTTTTATAAAGTTTATTATCTAACAAAATAGAACCACATGCCTAAGTTTTTCTACCTGTTCAAAAAGCCCACTCCACCAAAGCTGCGACAGGAAGACAAGGCTAGACAGACGGACCTCCACCCAATTTATATCCTGTCTACATCAGCACATAATGACTGGAAGTGAGTGGGGTCCTGGGAATCATAGTTTTGCTGGGGATCGTAGTTTTTAGGGTAACAGATTCCAATTACACGATCTGGAGTCAGGAAGGCCTGAATTCAGATTTGACCTCATGAGCCAGATAGGTAGCTCAGTGGATTGAGAACCAGGCCTAGACATGGGAGGTCCTAGGTTCAAATTTGTCCTCAGACACTTCCTAACTTTATGACCCTGGACAAGTCACTTAACCCCAATTGCCTAGCCCTTATAATTTCCTGCTTTGGAACCAATACAACTTAGTAGCTGTGCAACCTTAGGCCAGCCACTTAATCCTGTTTACCTCATTTTCCTCAACTGTAAAAATGAACTAGGGAAGAAAATGGCAAACTACTCCAGCGTCTTTACCAAAAAAAAAATAAAATAAAATAAAAACACCAAATGGAGCCATGAAGAGTTGTACAAGCCTAAAATGACTGAACAACATGAACAGTTATCTTTTAAAGCCAAATATAGATATTCTTGGCCAAACTGGACAACTGGGTTTGATATGTGTATGAGGGATTGGGGAGAAGAGAATAAACCATGCATATCTTAGAAGAATATTAGTTATCCCAGTTTAAATTTTTTTTTGACAAAATTCCATTGAATTTTCTACTGAAAGACATTATTAGTTACTTGGGATCTTATATTTTACAGGAGTCCAGTAACCAAAGTCAAGAATTTGTCATGTAAATGGGAACAATGCCCATTCCCCACCTCTCTCAGGGGACTTTGAGGAGCATGGACAAGAATTTTACATGCGATGTGTCTATTAATCAGATGGAGTCAGTTTGGCAAGCAGTATTTCTTAAATTTTTCAAGGCAAATTGCCAACACTTACAGACTCCACCCGAGTGCTTCATGGCCAAGCAATGACTGCTTGAAACTCCTGGAAAACAACAATGCATCTTGTCATCTTATGGTTGGTTCAGAAGGGCAGAAAGACAATGTTTTCAGGTCACTGAGTTCCAAAAGTGGAAAAAAAAAACACTCCGCATTAAACCAAGACTGAGATGAATGAGGGGTCTAATTTTCTACGTAATTTCTAACTTCCTTGCTGTCCCACCCTACTGTTCCTTTTAAACAACTTGGTGTAGCTGATAGAACATGCTGTATTCAGGAGTCAGGGAATTTAGGTTTGAATCCTACCCTATGTATGCACTTATACAGCAAGTCACAATCAATAAGCATTAGTAAGCATTTCCATGTGCCAGGTATAGTAAATACAAAAATAAAGAATGGGGCTGGCTAGGTAGCACAACGGAAAGAGCACTAGGCCTGAAGATGGGGGGTCCTGTGTTCAAATCTGGCCGTAGACACTTCCTAGCTGTGTGACCCTGAGCAAGTCACTTAACCCCAATTGCCTAGTCCTTACTGCTTTTCTGACTTGGAACCAATACTTAGTATTGATTCTAAGACAGAAGGTAAGGGCTGGAAAAGAAAAAGAAGTAAACAATCTTTACTACAATCTACCTCTCAGAGCCTCAATTTCTCCATCAGTAAAATGGGGACTAATATTGGCCTCATGGAAATGTACTTTGCAAATCTAAAAACTCTGAAAGCCTTAAAATCCTATAGGTATGAGTAATTATATATGATATACACATTTAAAAATTATTTTAGATGACAGCTCAAACCAAAATAATTAATTATTTCTATCTACAGTCCTCTCTCTTCCTCCCCTCTCTTTTACCTGTTTTTTGTCTCTCAACTGCTCCCTTTCTCCTTCTCTCTATCTCTGTCTCTGTGTCTCTGCCTGTCTGTCTCTCTCTCTCTCTCTCTCTCTCACACATACACACAGAACTATTTTTGTTTACATTGAGTAATGGAAAAAAGATGAAACTAAATCCAGAAAAAATAGAGAAGTGACACATTCTGGCTAGGTGTAAAGAAACACTTTCCAACAAGAAGATCCATTCCAAAGTGGAATAAGTTGCCTTCAGAGGTCACGGATTTGCTCCCTGCTGTCCAGACCTAAGGCTGGAAGGAATTTCTAAGATCTAATTTTACAGATGAGGAAACAGAGGTCTGTGGAAGTTAATGACTAGTCCAAGGGCACATCAGTCATAAGTAGCAGGGGCAGGAGTCAAACCTAGGACCTTGCCAAATAAAAGTGGCAGAACTAATTGTGTAGAAGGGATCCTCACTCAGGTATTGGTTATATGATGTGTCTTTCACTATAGGTCATCTGGTTCAGAATGGGTCTCTTGATGGCAGTTTCCAAATAGTAGACTTGAAACTAGGTGGTTTGAGATATCTTTCCACTACATGACATTAAGAAAGGGAGGTCTCATCCTCCCTTTGCCATGCTGAGGGATCATGAGTGTGGAACACTAAATAGAACATTGAACTTGGTTAAAAAATTGCTAAAGTGTTTTTTCCCCTCTTTTGAAAAATTGTTACAACAGCTTTCAGGGAAGAGGCAGTGTTATAATGATAAACAAAAGTGATGTAAAAAAAAAGATATCCTTAAAATTTACATCAAAAGGTAAAAAGAAAGGGGAAGGAATTTCTCTAACACTTCACCTTGGAATTCCTGGCGTGGACCTGTGCACTTCTCCTTCCTCTTCCTATCCACTGAAGACACAGTTTGAAATTTTTGATAGAATGTGAGAGAATCTCAGGCTACAAATTCTCTACAGATGATCATGGATCTTATGTTACTTAGTTGGCTTGGCTCAGCTTTCAAAATGAATCTGCTTCTCCTGTTTCACAATCACCTTCAGCCAGAAGGGTTCCTCCTTGGCCTTCAGAATCTCAGGGTCATGGATTTTAAGGTAGAAGGCTAGCCCGACCCCCTTTATTTTACAGAGGGGGAAACCCAGGTCCAGAGGTGAGGAGATATATGCCAAAGACCATACAAGAAGTTAAATGGCAAGGCTGGAATCTGAAACCAGCTCCTCTGACTCACTTGGTGATCTCATCAGTTCTGAGAGGCTCGATGATCATTTCTATGCAGATGATTACCAGATCGATATTATCTCTCCTGCATTTCAGTCAAACATCACCAATTGCCTTTTAGACATTTTGAACTAGATGTCCTGCAGGAGATTCTATCAAACTTGACATACCTAATATAGAACTCATTATCTTCCCCCTCTTTCAAACTTGGCTATTATTGGCAAGGACACCACTATCTTCCCAGTCACCCAGGCTCAAATCCTCAGTATCATCCTGAATTCCTCTCTCACACTCACACCACATATTCAATCTGTCACCAAGCCCTGACATTTTCACCTTCCTATCTCTTGTGTAAGTCTCCTTCTCTCTCTTTTCACACAGCTGCCGCTATCTCTCATCATCATCTCATGCCTGGACTATTGAAATAGTGTTCTGGTTGGTCTCCCTGTCTCAAGTCCTTCCCAGCTCCAATCCATTCTCCTTTCATCTACCAAAGTGATTTTCCAAAACAAAGTAGTGTTATTCTTGTTGTTCAGTTGCATCTGACTCTTCATGACCACCATTTAGGGTTTTCTTGGCAAAGATACTGGAGAGGTTTGCCATTACCTTCTCTAGCTCATTTTATAGATGAGGAAACTGAGGCAAATGGGTTAAGTGACTTGCCCAGGGTCATATACCTCACAAATGTCTGAGGCCATGAAACTCCAGGCTTGGCTTTGTACCCACTGGGCCACCTAGCTAACTCCTTGTTTTGTGCCTTTTAGCTAGCTGTTCCTTATGCTTGGGATGCTCTTCTTCTGGACCCCTACCTAATGGCCACTATGGCTTCCTTCAAGATTCAACTCAAATCTACTGCAACACCTATTAATATATACTTCCTGCAAGGGGGCCTTCCTTGATCCCTTTTCCTCCTTTTCCTCCTCTTGCCCCACCTTCCCACCAACTGCTACAGCCTTCTGAGACGGCCTTCCACTTACCTTTATATATCATATGTACTTAGTTATTTGCATATTGTCTCCTCCCTTAGAATTTCAGCTCCTTGATCTAGAGTCTGGAGGTCCTGGGTTCAAATCTAGCCTCAGACACTTCCCAGCTGTGTGACCCTGGGCAAGTCACTTAACCCCCATTGCCCTGCCCTTACCACTCTTCTGCCTTGGAGCCAATACACAGTATTGACTCCAAGACCGAAGGTAAGGGTTTAAAAAAAAAAAAAAAGAATTTGAGCTCCTTGAGGGTTAAGACCATGTTTTGACCTACCTTTGTATCTACAAAGCTTAGCACAGTGTCTGGCACATAGTAAGTACTTACTGTTTATTCATGGAAAATAGCATGTATCTCCTAAAATGACAGTTCATCTTTCCTAAGGGAAATCTTAAAATTTCACATAATATTTAGTCATGCAGGGAGTTTTAACTACTGGTAAGGAAAATCCTTTTACTAATGTAGATTAGCAACTCTCTTGCAGCTAAGGGCCTTTCCAACTCTGAATCTAGAATTCCCTTTGGCAACCACAGGCATACCAGAAAGGGTGCTGGAATTGGGCCAAAGGATCATGATTCAAATTCTGGCTTTGCAACTTAATAAATGTGTGACCTTAAGTTACTCAGCCTCTATGGATCTCAGTTCCTTCATCTGGTCCTTTATCATAGGGGTTATCTTCTTTCTTTCCACTATATCACGGTGGGCCAGACTCACTTAACTTCCTACTATTTTCCCTCAGTTTCAAGTTGCAAGTACCCTCCTTTGAAGCCTCTTGAATTCCAACTTAGTGTCTTTCTGAACTTTTTATCACAAAACCCCTGGACTAGTATTTCCTTTGTTCTAGGCTAGCTTCAATCTCAAACACTATCTCAGGTTCAACCCAGTTTCTTCTTTTCCACTTCCACTCATTTGTCCTCTAAAATGACTCAGTTTATTGACAAGTGTGTTCTCCAGAATCATCAGACTACCAAATGGAAAGTAACGGATTATCAGAACCTGGGATATACCAGCATTGTGCTTTGAACCCCACATTTGCATTTTAACACATTTGCCTCAACAGTCTAGTGTCTACCATCTATGCACACTAACTTTTTTGAGGCAACTGTCTTTGCTGAAAGCAGCAAGATAAAACTGATGTTAAATAACAGGAAGAATTCTCCATTATTGGCAGTGAAGTCATTATATTTTTGAGTGGGTTATTGAAGGTTTGAGAAATTTTTCTCCTAGAATGATCTTTATGTTGGCTCTTGGAAGGGGTGAGAGAAGAGGGAAGGGAAAGAAACTGAATCATGTAAACATGGAAAAATATTTAAAAATAAAAATAAATTTTAAAAAAAAGAATGATCTTTAAAACTATCCAGCAGTGAGTTCCCATTTTCTTCCTTAAATATTTCAAAATGTCTGCCTTTATTCCATTCTGTTTCAAAGGAAGAGGTGACTTTCCTTTTTGGCAAAGTTAACTTCTCCAACTATATCCTTGAGTCTATTTTCTTCAAACTTCTCTAGAACCATGCCCCATCAATCATCATCTTCCATTTTTCATCTTCAATCTCTCCCGCTTTTTTAGTTCCTTCCCTTTTTCCTAAAACATGCATAGATCTCCCCTTATCTTAAAAAAAAACCTTCCCTTGACATTTCTCTCCCCTTATATTACTATAATTATTATCTCTTATCTCTTTTACACTTTCAAATCTCTTGAAACAGTAGTCAATACTCACTGTTTCACCACCCTTACCACCCTTAACTTCTACTGAAACCTCTCTGATTTCTATCTCCTCGACCTTGAAACCATTATTTTAAAAAGCTAACAACTCCTAAATCTAATGACCTCTTTCTTCTCAGGCCATATTTTCCTTGGTCTCTTTTCAGAATCTGATATTATCACCTATCCCTTTGTTAATACACCTTTCCTTGGCTTCTGTTGGATTCTACTGTCTTCCCACTTCTGTGACTACACCTCCTCTGACAATGTTTTTTCTTCTTCCTATTTTGTGTGTGTATATGTACTGGAGAGGGAGAGAGGAGGGGGGAAGGGGAGAAGGAGGTAGAGAGGGAAGAGAGTATGAGTTAGTTTTCCCCCAAGTTTCTGTACTTAGCCTCCTTCTATGAGGAGAACTCTCAAGTTTACATCTTGCACTCTGACCTTTCTTCAGTAACCAAGACCTACATTCCAAACTACTTACTAGATATCTCCACCCTGGACAACCTGAGGGCAATTCAAACTTAACCTGAAGTTTGAACTGGACTGTCATCTTTCTCCAAAAACCTGTTTTTCTTTATGACTTTTCTATTTCTGTTAATGGCACCACTGCTCGCTTAGTCATCTATGCTTCAAACATACACATCATCACTGACTCTTTCCCCTCTATCACTACTTCCCTTCTTCATTCCGCCTCTTGGGTAACTCACATCAATTCCATCCTAGAAATTTCCAGAGCCACCACCCTAGTTGAAACTTGTTTTTTGAGAGGGAACAGAATGCCTAAAAGCAGAAAATTGCATTATGGTCCATGGCAACCCTTAGTTACTTCCAAAAAGTTAAATTATAGACAGGATTCCTTGCTTACAAAAGCAGAAAAGTATGAGATGCATTTTACCAATATTCACAACAAAAATGACTATCACAAAGGAGAGGGAGGCAGGGACCAGCCTTTGGAAATTTCTCATTTCCACAAATTAATCCCATTAACTAGAAGTGATAATCTATTGTTTCTAGGGTGCAGAAAGCCTATATCAGCAGCTCCTTAAATTCAGTACCCTGAAGCAAAGTACCTGGGCTCTCACCCCAGTTCTGCCTTTGCACACAAGACATTTATTTTAATTTTTTAAACCCATACCTTTTGTCTTAGAATCAATACTATGTATTGGTTCCAAGTCAGAAGAACAGTAAGGGCTAGGCAATGGGAGTTAAGAGACTTGCTCAGGGTCACACAGCTAGGAAGTATCTGAGGCCAGATTTGAACCCAGGATGTCCCATCTCTAGGTCTGCCTCTCAATCCACTGAGCCGCCCAGCTGCCCCCTACATGAGACATTTTAATGCTTTAGGGACAAGCATCAGTTACTTGGAAAATTTACTTAGATGGAACAACTCAGTCTCCGAGGCTGACGTAAAAGAACCATTGCTGTGTTAAGTGCATCTGACTGGTTGCTTAGTTCACTGTACTGATTTGGATGTAGCACAAGGGTTTGTCAATCTGCTCTAGGATAGAAGCTTCATAAAGCCAAAAAAAATCAACCTCTTTCCCCTACTGACAGCAGCATCTCAGTACCTTGGAATGTGCTGGGTTCACAGCAGGAATGCAAAAAATGCTAGCAATTCCTTGAGGTCAGGGACTGTTTCATTTTTTGTCAATAACTAGCAAAAAGCCCTCCTGAACAGGCACTGGAGAGATGGTTTCTGAACTGGATAACAAACTCCTCTGGAATGCTAATACTCATAACACCCATAATCATGATAACAGCAGACATATATGGAGTGCTTTACGGTTTGCAAAAAGCTTTATAAAAGCACTTGGCATATAATGACCTCATTTGATTTGACCTTCACCACAACCCTATTGGGAGTTTATCCCCATTTTACAGATGAGGAAACTGCAGCTGAAAGAGATTGAGTCACTCACTCAGGATCTCCCAGCTGGTAAGTAGGTAGTAAGTAAGACAAGATTCAAACTCAATTTAGATTCTAAGTCCGAGCCTTTATCCACTATGCCACTCTCCTCAAACTCTCCATTTCTGGGTTTTAAAGGGGAGGGGGCAACTAAGTGGCACAATGGAGTTGGAAGATCTGGGTTAAAATTTGGCCTCAGATTTGGCCTAGCTGTGTGACCCAGGGCAAGACATTTAACTGTTTGCCCAGCCTTTGCCTTTCTGTCTCAGGGTTGTTACTAAGGCAAAAGGTAAGGGTGTGTTTTGTTTGTTTGTTTCTTTTTTTTTTTTTTAATAAAGTTCTGGGATATTTTCAAGTTAATAAAAATAACAACAGACACTGACAAAGCCAAATTGTCTTACCTCATGTCATAGGAGCCTCATGACACCCCTGTAAGGTAAATGCTAAAGGTATTATCATCTCCATTTCAGAGAGTTTAAGGGAGCTGCCCAGGGTCCCAGAATTCATAAGATCCAGAGGGGAGATCTGAATCAAGCTTTTCCTGACTCAGAGCCTAGTGTTAGGCTCTGATAAGGCACCTGCAGTGCCTTATCACTTCTTTCATTTTAGGTAAAGTCTGATGCCATGAAAAGTCATGCATTTAAAATGTTAGATGATACATAAAATGGCCAGCAGGTAGCTTATATTTGCCACTTTGAATCGAAGTAAAGAGATCACATTAAGAACAGGAATGGCAACTTTTGTGATTTAGAATTTCCTCTGGTACCAGCTGGAGAGGCGACATGAATTGTTTGTCAGCAATCTTTCCGGAACAAAAGGAAACCAGGATTTCCTGTATGAGGGCAGCACAGTGGTATCACACTCTTTATTTTATTTATTTCTTTTTTTGAGACAGGGTCTCCCCATCTCACCCAGGCTGGAAATGCAGCAGCCCAGCCAGAACTGATCCCAATTCTGATAAGCACAGAAGCTTTGGCCTATTGAGTTTTTCCAGCCTAGTCTAGTTGTCCCTTCCTTAGGCAACTTGCTAGCTCTCCATTCCTGGCAGAGTTTTTGGGTTGGACTTAGTATGGAAACCTGAATGGCCTTAGCCCAAGTGTAGCTTGGAACTTTTTTTTTTTAAACCCTTACCTTCCATCTTAGAATCAATACTATGTAAGGTAAGGGCTAGGCAATGGGGGTTAAATGACTTGCCCAGGGTCACACAGCTAGGAAGTTCCTGAGGTCAGATTTGAATCCAGGTCCTCCTGATTCTAGGCTGGGTGCTCTATCCACTGTGCTAACTAGCTGCCTCTTGTCTTCATCTTCATTTTTCAGAAGCTCCTCTCATTTTAAGCATCTTAACAAAGAAGCAAACACTAGCATTATATAATTAGAGCCACAGAGAAGATAACAAACATAGGGCAGTTATCTAAGGAAAGCTGGGGATACTTACTGAGGAGTGTGGTACAAGAGAAAGAGTGCTGGGCTTGGAGTCGAAAGACCCATGTTTGAATCTTGTCCCTTCCTCTTACTACCTGTGACCTTTCCTCGTGTGTAAAAAGTGGGGCTAGATGGATTCTTTTGGCTCTAAATCTCTGATCTTATGACATATTTTTTAAAAAAGCCCTCAGAGATTCTGCATTATGGAAGAAAAGGGTTTTGTTAAGTAACACTGCTGGCATACAGCAATCATTATCAAACTAAATTAACCAGGAGAAAATAAGGCTGACAGATACTGGCATATTCTCTCTCACATTCCCATTTAGAGATACAAACCTGTAGGATAACCTCATTGAACCAATGACCCACCAGGTGATTCAACTCACCTACCACTTCATTCCTTAAAAATTTTGAGAGTGATGATGAGAGAGGAAAAAAAAAGGAGAGAAAGAGGGAGAGACAAAGAGAGGGAGTGGGGAGACAGAGGAGGGGAAGAGAGAGAGAACTTAGAGTTACAAATCTTACAGACCCCTTTCATTGAAATGTAGTCATCATAAGAGTGAAATCAAGTTCTATAGGATGGACGAAATGACTGATATAAATACTTCTTGGTGAGGCTGCTTGGAATAGTGGAAGTCAGAAGACCTGGGCTACTGTCTTGGCTCAGAGGGCTGGTTTTCTGACATTGTCATTGCTTACCTAACAACTGCCATGTAGAAAATATTTTGTAAACCATAAGTTTTAGCTACTGTTGTATATTTGGATATTCATATCCCTCTTATTGTTTTGATAGAAATTAAAATACAAAAACAGTCTTTATTTATGGAATATGGCAAAGCGGAAATAGCCAGTGAAGTCAGAGATGAATAATTAAACAAAAAAAATGTAGTTGTGTATTTTTTTTTTCTTCTTTTCCTGAGGACCTGCTGATAATCATAAAGAAGCTAAGGAAACTCTTGAATTGAAGGCTTTCTGTGATGGGAAGGAAGAATCACAGGCATCCAAATGAAGGAGCAAATTAAAATATTCCCACACCAATCACCTGGATCTTTTTTGTTTACAGAACTCCTAAAGACAATGGCTTGGTTATTCCTGGACATTTCTTAAAAGAATACACTTTATTTGTACCTACTTCAGTATCCATAAAAGTCATAAATACAGTCTCCCCAGAAATTACATTGTGTTTATGTGTATATTTTATGTACATGTTTCTCCCATAAAATGTTAAGTTCCAGAATCGGTTTTATTTTCATCCTTGTAGTCATAGTCACTGCTGAACTCAATTAAATAGTCAGAGGCTAGAAAGAGCCTAAGAAAGATTTTTAATTAGTATTTAAGGAGGCACATTGCAAATTGCTTGATACTAATTCTAAGATTTGGCTCACGGGAGAAGAATGTTAAGAGGCATTAAAAATGTCATTTATAACAAATGCAGCAATACCAAAATTACTATCAAAAAGGAACATTAAGCCTTTCCCCGTATCACATAGTTATTTAGGCTGGAAAAGAAAGATAACTGAGAAATTATTTCCATCTTTATTTTCTTTCCCCAGTTATTATAAAGATGCTGCTGCTTAGTTGTTTCCCCTCTCTACCTGGAACAGGAGTAAAGAGATTTTATATTGTACCAGGAGGAAAAAAATTGTTTATTTTGGAGAAAAGGTAAAAATTCTTGAATTTTTTTATTCCTGGTACCATTACCCCAATTCACAGAGCAATCTAGCTCAAGCTGTGAAAAGGAAAACAAAAGATAAAACCTGACAGCTCTAAGATCTATATTGCATTAGTCAACAGGTGCTTTTTATGCAAGCTATAGTTATGACAATACTGAGCAAGAAAGATTTTTTTGTTTAAGCTGCAGTAACTTTTCCCATTGTGATTTTTGTTCCTTTTGTGGCTGAATTTTTGAGTTCCTCTAATGTATTTGATTGCATGAAGTCATTTGAATGCATGATTGTCTCAAAGTAATCTGCACATTCTTTTAAAGCTCTTATCTACAGATTTAGACTCAATACTGTGTATTGGGTCAAAGGCAGAAGAGTGTAAGGCCTAGTCAATCCAGGTTAAGTGACTTGCCCAGGGTCACACAGGAAATGTCTAGAGTTATATTTGAACCCAGAACCTCCCATCTCCAAGCCTACCTCTTAACCCAATGAACCCTTGGTATCACACCCCTTTCTACAGATTTCTTGACAATTCTACATCCTGATCTACTAAGAGCCTAATCCCCTTCTGATAACTGTTTTTAGATCATAACCATCATCATAATTAAATCATATTATGAGCTAAAATTTTTAAAAATTGAAAATATATTCCCCATTCTCCTTAGATCTCTACCATCCCAGTAACTCACAAGGGAAGAGGCAAAAAGTAATGAAGAGCACGGTGGCCAGGAGAGGAAAAACTCCCCCCACCTATCAGCTGCCTCTTTTTGTCTCCCTAAGAATAAATCCTGCTGAAGTGACATTGGCATTACAGAGGGATGGAGATTTGCTTATGTTGCAATTAAAGCCAAAGAGAGTTGACTTCTCTGAAAATTTTTGCTTACGAACTCAAAGCTTCTAGCTAGTCTCAACTTATTTTGACCTGAATTCCTCGCTTAACATGAAAAAGACAAAGTATCATGGGTATGGGTGTGTGTGTGTGTGTGTGTTGGAAAATGCTTATATTTTGGTATAATCTATTTGAGAGTGATGAATCTGGGCACTACATTCTTTTCCTGGACTGATCTCTGATAAGTCCTTTCTTCCACTAAGCAGTATTGGGATGTAATGGGGTTATTGTTATAATCTCTGGTGCCATTTACTTCTAAAGCACAAAAGCTTTATGCTGCTGCCCTACCAATCTGCACCATACTATAATGCAGAGGCCCAGGATCATTAGAAAATGTCTTTGAAAGAACTGCATTTCAAAGCATACTGAAAAAATTGGGCCTCTTTTTTTTTTTTTTGGCTTTAAAGAATATTATAAGGAATCCATATGTAAAAAACTAAACCAACCCACCACCATAAAATGCAGACACACACACAACCACTGATAACTTAAAAAAGGTTAAGAAAGAGAAGCATTAAAACAGAGAAAACTAGTGTTGGCCAAGGGGATTACAGATAGCAAGGAACTGGATTTGGCTAAAGAGAAATCATACTGTAGACTAAAATTGAAACAAAATTGAAAATATATTCTTATACTATGCCCTCACCATTGGCACTAAATCTCTCCAGTCTACTGAAATCTACCTTTCTTGCACTTCTACAAGAGACCAATGGTCCCTTGACTCTCCGGACTTCAAAACCATGCTTTCTCTATTTTTAATTTTTAAATGAAGCCCTTACTTTCTGTCCTAATAACCACTCTAAGACAGAATGGCAAGAGCTAGGCAATGATGGTCAAGCGACTTGCCCAGGACCACACAGGTAGGAAATCTCTTGATTCCAGACCTGGCTCCCTATACACTGAGCCACCTAGATGCTACCTTGTCTTTATGGCGGACATTCCTCCATAAGGCTTCCCCACCCCAACTTGACCCTTAGCCCTGCTCTTCCCACTACTTCCCTTTATTGCTCCCTTTAGTGTGTAGGTTTTCTCTATTGAGGCAGCTAGGTAGAACAGTGGATAGAGTGCTGATCCAAGAGTCAAGAAGACCTGAGTTCAAATCCAGCTTCAGACACTAGTTGTATGACCCTGGGTAAGTCACTTAACCCTACTTGCCTCAGTTTCCTCATCTGTAAAATGAGCTGGAGAAGGAAATGGCAAACCATTCCACTATCTCTGTCCAGAAAATTCCAAATGGGTGACAGTCTGACATGGCTAAATGATTTCCTCTGTTAGAATATCAGTTCCTTGAGGGCAGAATGTCTTTCTTTTTGCTTGTATTCCCAAAGCTTAGCACAGTGCCAGCATTATAGGAAGCATATTTTTTTTTCCTTCTTTCCTGCTTTAAACTTCTACTGTTCTATGAAAATGAGTCCAGAACTAAAGACCCATTGGCAGCTTTGATAAATTTGTGTTTAAAAAGAACTTGGCAAAGAACTGACAAAATTATCTATACTGGGATAGCTCCTGGAGGTTGATGTACAGCCTAGATAGTTTTGAAAAAAATCTTTTCTAGTCCATTGATTTCATAACTCAAGCAAATGCATTGTTTCCTTCCAACGCGGAAACCACAGAGGGGCTCACATTAGGAAGAACAGTTATTCAGAGAACTGATCTCCAAAAACTGCCATGTGTTCTGTGGGAGTGAGACCAGCTGAAAAGCCAAGGCAGCATTTCTGAAATGCCAACTGAAAGGGATGCTTATTTTGCATGAATTTCATTTGTACTTTTTTCCTCCCCTTCCACCGCCCTTAACCTGTCAATCCTTCTTATGGTTTATATCATAGCTGTTTTGATTGTCTTAGATAGTTAATTGCCTTTGTGAAGTAGAAGAGAAAATGTACTGGTACTGAGGGCTCTGGATTCTAGTTATTAGCTGATTAAAAAAAAAAAATCACATAGGGGGGCAGCTGGGTAGCTCAGTGGAGTGAGAGCCAGGCCTAGAGACAGGAGGTCCTAGGTTCAAATCCGGCCTCAGACACTTCCCAGCTGTGTGACCCTGGGCAAGTCACTTGACCCCCATTGCCTACCCTTACCAATCTTCCACCAAGGAACTAATACACAGAAGTTAAGGGTTTAAAAAAAAAATCACATAGATGTAATTAAGCAAAATAAATTCCTGCATTGGTCATGTCTAAGTACATGCATGTATATATACACATGTGTATAAATGTGCAGCTACAGCTATTTGTGTATATACATCCCTGTATGTCTTAACTCTGCTGTGAATCCATCACTTTTCTACCAGGAGGTAAACAGTAGGTTTCATCATGAGTTTTCGAGAATCCTGGTTGGTTATTCCATTTATCAGGGTCGTTAAATCTTTGCTTTTAGGATATCATTGTTATGTATAAGTTGTTCTCCTGGTTCTGATCACTTCACTAATATATAGCATGCTCCATGAATTTGTACATCATCCTTGCTCAGGGGTCCTGCTGAACTTCTGAATTGTTTTCATTTTAATATATGTGCCCTGGCAGTCAGTCGAGAAACATTTATTTTGCACCTACTCGATGTCCGACATTTTGTTTGGAGCTGGAAGTGAGTACTCTCACCTGACTCTTAGTGAATTTGGGGAAATTCACTTTACATTCCTAGGCCATAATTTCTGGACTGTAATAAAAATCATATCTAAACCAACACAGATAAGAATTTATCTTGTTTTTCAAGACCTTTCAGCAAGGTAATTCCATGATCTACCTCAGTCATCATAGAAAGCCCAGCTGGTAAACACACCACTCACTCCCTGGGAAGAATCTCTGCTTATAATCTATCTCTAAATCTATTTATATATATATATATATATAGCATACCACTATCCTAGATGGCTCAATGGTGAGTGCTGGCCCTGGAATCAGGAAGACCCCAGCCCAAGTCTGGCCTCAGATAATTACTAGCTGTCTGTCCTTGGACAAGAGTCACTTAACCCTCTTTGCATAAGGAGGTGGCTCAGTGGGTAGAATACTGACTCTGGAATCAGGAAGACCTGAGTTCAAATCTGCCCTGAGACTTGACCCTGGGCAAGTCAGTTGACTTCTGTTTGCCTTTATCTACTAGATAAGGAAATGGTAAACTCTCCACCAAGAAAACTCCAGGGACAATACGGTTCAGGGGGTCATGAAGAGTTGGGCACAACTGAATAATAATTTATTTATTTGATATGCATAAAGATAAGACCTATGGATTCATTCTTGTTAGGGAAGCTCTCAGGTGAGAAAACTCCCTCTGCAAATCAGTGGTTCTCAAACTTTTTTGGCCTACCATTACTTAGCGCCCCCTGTCACATACTATCACTGCCCCCTTACAATTATTCACCACCCCCAAATGCACCTGTGGCCATCACCACTCCTCTGGATCGATGCAGCACCCACCAGGGGGCGGTGGCGCCCACTTTGGGAATCACTGCTGTAAATTATTGTCTCAGAGACTCAAGTTCTCACCAACTCCACCCCTCATGCTGGCCAGGGCATCAAGCAATCGATCTCTACCAATGAGGATAGTCCCTTGCAAATGACTGTGTGAGTCCATAGTTACAAAATTGCACTAAAAAGAAATAATTTGCTGATGTAGAGCCTTGTTGGGAAGCAGCCAGGGTCACAGAGTCAGTATGTGTAAGAAGTAAGACTTAACTCAGGTCTTCCTGCCTCCAAGGTCAGCTTAGTCCCTACTAGATCATACTGCTTTTGGAGTATTTGAAGACTTGTTTTTTCTCTTTTGAAGGCTAAAGAAAAAAACAGATCTTAGTCATTTTAAAAACTATTTGAGAATTGCCTTGATCTCTTTTGAACCTGCTTATGGGACCACCTAAAAGTATCTAATTCAAATCAAGATGATCAAGTGCCTGAGCCCAGAATTAAAAAGCAGGAAAGATTAGGACTAGACTGCACAGTACTTTTATTTGTCCCAAGTGAGCCCTTAATACAAAACAACACTTTTTTTTTTTTAACACCAATACTCTACCAGCTGTGTGTGAGGACTGCCGGGAACCCTTTGATCTCTAAAGAATCAAAATTACAAGTCAACCATAAGGACATTGGAAAGATTCCTAAAAGTAGTAGATGGCAGCATAATATGTGACGGAAAGGATATTCTCAAAGATGTGTATGACTGGAAAAGGAGGGAGGCTGGTTAGGTAAAGAGCATAAAGGATGGGAAGACAGTCCAAGTGCTGCACTGACAGTTACAAAACAGCAAAAGCCCCGGAGGGAAGGGAACAAACATTTATTAAGTAATTGCCTATTATGTGCCAGGTAATCACTTTACAAAAATTATCTCAATTGATCGTCATAATAACCACGGGGAGACAGCCACTATTATCATCCTCATTTTATAGATGAGGAAACAGACAGAGGTTAAGTGATTGGCCAGGGTCACATAATAAGTGGCTGAGGCTGGATTTGAACTCAGAACTCCCTGGTCCCATGCTCTAGCCACTGTGCTGCCTTTTTTTTTTTTTAACCTTTTTTTGTATCATGAATCTTTTATAGTTTGGTAAAGCTCCTTCTCAGAATAATATGTTTAGATGTATAAAATAAAATACATTGTGTTATAAAGGAAACCAATTATATTGAAATGGAAATATATTAAATTATATTGAAACCAATAATATTGAAATACAGTAAATTATATTGAAAAATATTAAAAAATAAAAAGCAAATCAAGTTCCTATGCCCTCAGATAAGGAACCCTGCCTTAGAGGAAGACCTCCATCCCACTGGGTGGATCTTTTATGGAGATTTTTATGGAGCAAGGATTAGAACTGAGAAAGAAGAGGAAGCATGAATGGATTGTGGTATACATCAGGGAGTTCTACGTTAAAAACAAAAATCTGCCACACCGATGCATGATGTGGATTGAGATCTGCCCAAGACCTCCATGTATTAGGTGGAAAAGGTGACCCTATTGATGAAGAACACAGGTCCAGTGAAGAATCAAAGTGTCAGGTACCTAGTGGATGCAAAGTACTTTGCCAAGGAAAACATAAATATGTTCCTATTTTCAAGGAAACTTCAATCTATTTAATAGTAGAGTTATGGAGTTCAGAACTGGAACAGTAGCAGTCTGGTCTACATTCCCAATAATGCTAACTGTGGGTTATATTTTTATTTAGGCTAGCGGATCTCAAAGTATGTTCCAAGGGACATTGGGCATCCCCAAGACCCTTTCAGGGAGTCCATAAGGTTAAAACCATTATCCTAATAATGCTAAAATGTTTTAATTTCTAATACTTTAAATGCCATATATAATATACATGAATATCAATGTATATATCTATATACAACACAAATAAACCCAAGATTTTGGGTGGAACTCAAAAATTTTAGAGTGCAAATGGATCCCGAGACCAAAACGTTTGAGAGTTGCTATGACTGAGGCAGTTACATCTCAATTCTGCTTATTTAAAAGCAAATAACAAATACATTTTTGGAGATTCCATTTCCTTAAAATAGAAGGGACTGGGGCAGCTGGGTAGCTCAGTGGAGTGAGAGTCAGGCCTAGAGACAGGAGGTCCTAGGTTCAAACCTGGCCTCAGCCACTTCCCAGCTGTGTGACCCTGGGCAAGTCACTTGACCCCCATTGCCCACCCTTACCAATCTTCCACCTATGAGACAATACACCGAAGTACAAGGGTTTAAAAAAAAAAATAGGAGGGACTGACCCATATTTCTCTTCCTCATATCATGGTCTTTTTCTAAATGATTTCCTAATGGCTGCTTTACATAATTAAGGAGTTTTCCCCTGACTTCTTTGATGCTAACCAAATGGAATTTCTGTATTCAGACTTCTCAAGGCCTGAGAATTATGCTTTTTTTTTTTTTCCTTCTGGCATTATATGGCACTTCATCATTCAAAGAATTCCAGGAGCCTCCAAGGATCATAGAGTCTATTATCTCATAGGTAGAACTGGGCAAAATTTAATTCAGACACACCATTGAGTCCCATTGGTAAGAACCTCCAGTAAGAAAAGCTCACAGTCCTGGTCAGGTTACCATTTTGGACTCTGAAGTAAAAAAATGCAGAGTGGATCCTTTGTTTCCCTGTGATCTAGCAGTTCCTTGAGATATTGTTGCCTGTGAAGAAAGTGGAGGAAGCTTTCTTGCTCTGACACTAACCTGCTTTTTACTATGTTCTGTGCTTTTCCTATTTAGATCTAGTGAGCAAGTAGAACAAAAACCAAGCAAGTGATCGTGTACTCTGGGGCCATAAAGTCTATTTGAAGTAGGAGCTGGATGTAAGTTCCATTGAATGGAACTCCAGAGGTTACTGACACCTCTGATCTGTTCCTTATTGGTAGACTGTGACTTCCCTGTTAGTTTCTTGGGGTTCTTTCAATCTTGAGGTTCCTTGTAGGCTTTGCAGGTGTGACTATATAGATGGATGGATGAAATTGAACAGCAGAAAAAATTCAGGAAGTACTTATACTCCACTGCTATTATCTTATTTTAGAAAACAAAAAAAACCTTCTGTTTTATAATCAATACTAAGTATTGGTTCCAAGGCAGAAGAGGGTTAAGGGCTAGGCAATGAGGTTAAGTGACTTGCTCAGGGTCACACAGCTAGGAAATATCTGAGACCAGATTTGAACCCAGGTCTGGCTCTCTATCCACTAAGCCACCTGGTTGTTCCCGGCCTTCCCTTTTATAAAGAGAGAAATACATAAAAATGATACTCAATAAATAATGTAGTAAAGAACAACTGAGTAATTTTAATAATAAAACAGTTCACCTCTGCTGATACGTTGCTTCTCTCCAGATAGAATTCCAGGGCTGTCAATGATGCTTATGCTCTTCAGAACTTGGTTAGGCAACTGGGAACACATGAACCTAAAGGGAAAATGTATCAACATTGGAATTAAAATGTCTGAATGGTACTAACTACTTGGTTGTGTGACTTTAGGTAAGTCATTTAGTTACTTTGGGCCATAGTTTCCACACCTGTAAAATAAAGGGGTAAGATAAAATTTCCAAAAGTGGGTTTTAAAAAAAAAATGTCAATATTGGTGGGTCTGTGGAAAATAGGCACACTAATATATTGTTGGTAAATCTATAAATTAATCCAAATTTCCTAGGAAACAGTTTGATTTATTAGAGAAAAGGCACTAAACTGTTGACTTCACTAATGGAGAATTCAATAAGATCAATGACAAAAAACAGTTCTATACATAACAAAATAGCATTTTGTGGTAGCAAAAATCTGGAAACAAAATGGGTCCCTATTGATTGAGTAAAGGCGGGACAAATTGTGGCATACAAATGTAATGAAATACTACTGTGCCACAAGAAAAGATGAATATGAGCAATTCAAAGAAATAGAGGGTGACTCGTATGAAGTGATACAGAGTGAAGAATGCAGAATCAAGAGAACAAAATATACTACGGCATGATAGTATGAATGAATCTGCACTGACAAAAATTCCTAGAAGTGGAAAATTCAATGGTAATCATACTGAGTCACAATTATGAAGGCCCTTTTCAAACTCTAAACATTCTCAGGATTAATGAGTTCAGACTCTGACATTTGCTAGGTGTGAGGCTGGGTAAGTCACTTTCTGCATCTGTACATATCTGGGCTGCTAGGTTTTTTTTTAGAAGAAGCTGAAGTACATGATCTCTTAGCTGCTATCACTAAGACCTGTCATTTTAGCAAGAACCATAGAAAGGATAAATTTCAGTTTTTGAGACTGAAATATATACACAGAAAAGGGTCATGTGACAGATGTCTTTTCATAAGGAGGAAATATTTATCAATGCAAAACATAACCATAACCTTAAATTAAAGTGACTGAATGCTAATATAAAGAGGCAGCTGGATGGCTCAGTGGATAGAGCACTGGACCTGGAGTCAGGGAGACCTGAGTTCAAATTTGGTCTAGGACATTTAGTAGCTTTGAGATCATGGGCAAGTCACTCACCCTATTTGTCTTAATCCCTTGAAGAAGAAAATAGCAAATCACTCAGTATCTTTGCCAAGAAAACCTCATGGGAAGTATTGGCATGCCATGGTCATGAAGAGGCAAACATGATTGAACAATGCCAATACGATGTCATTGATAATGTGTGAGAGACAGTATAGTCTAGTGTAGTAGTTCCCAAACTTTTTTGGCCTACCACCCCCTTTCCGGAAAAAATATTACTTAGCCCCCTGGAAATTAATTTTAAAAAATTTTAATAGCAATTAATAGGAAAGATAAATGCACCTGTGGCCATCATTGCTCCCCTGGATTGCTGCAGCACCCACCAGGGGGAGGTGGCACCCACTTTGGGAATCACTGGTCTAGTGGCTTGTCAAGTCTTACCTCTGACATACTAGCTGTGAGACTCTAAGCAAGTCGCAAACTCTCCGTGTTCTTGGCAACTCTCTAAAACTATGACCTAATGTGTACAGATGGAAGGGGAGTTCTTGCCACCAACAAAATCACAAGACCTCTCCACCCCCCAAAGTATTAGAACAGAAAGGGAAGGGTTAGAAAAATTACTGGACTCTCAGGAAAATCCTGATTAGAACTCTTTGTTGTTATCCTAAACTTTTAGCTTCAGTCTCTATTTATTCTACCAAAAAGCACGATGTGTATAAAAATGCAGAGAGTCTGTAATGACCTTGCTTTTCTTTATATTTCAAATAGCTGATATATATGCTAGTGGGCAGAAATCTCAAAATCTTGCTTAAAACTCCGTTTTTTTCCACTCAGTGGAATTAGTGGCCATTACTCAGAAGGTAAATATGCCCAGAATGCGAGATGAGGAATGACTGCTTCAAACTACCAGGATATGTACAGCTAAGCAAAGCTCTGCATAATTTAATTTATGCAGGAATGAATAGGCGGTTTGGGACAGTAGACACAAATGTTAGCAGAAAATAGCTTTCCCATATGAATCTCCAAGTTTTACATCTATTCTTTTCATTTATCTTATAGTCATCTCTATGTGAGGTTATAAAGGAAAGGATTAGGGGGGTCTCAATTACAACCCAAAGTACTCTTCAGAAATCATTTGGTCCAAAAGATACATGTAAAACCCAGTGGAACTGCTTGTCAGCTCTGGGAGGGAAGAGGGGAGGGAGAGAACATGAATCATGTAACCATGGAAAAATATTCTAAACAAATTAATTCATTAAAAAAAGAAAAAAAAAAAAGAAATCATGTAGTCCAATGGCGGCAATTTACTGATGAGGAAATTGGGGCCTGGAAAGGTGATGTGTACAAAAACTCAACAGCACAAGCAGTAAGACACAATGCAGGGATTCAAATGCGGAGCCTAAATCCAGTATACTTTACATCACCCCATGCTGCCTCTTAGAAAGACCATATCTATTTCTCCAGCTGGAGAAATTCAAGCAGGAAGCAGTTAAGTGGTAGATAGTTTGGAGAATTAGATACAAATCTTTTAAAGGCAAATTTAATTCAATTCCCAATAAAATGCAGATTACAAGTTCTGAAAGCCAACAAAGTTAAAACAAGAAGTTGAATCCAATTAAGAAATTTGCTAATTTCTACTTTTTAAAAAAAAGTCTGTTTAATAAACATTTGTACTGAATAGAGAAAAGACTCTGCTAGAACAAAATAAACATTTGTTGTTGTTAGGTGACTCTTTGTGATACCATTTGGGGTTTTCTGAGCAAAAGATACTGGAGTGGTTTGCCATTTCCTTCTCCAGCTCATTTGAGAGATGAGGAAACTGAGGCAAATAGAGTGAAGTGACTTGCCCAGAGTCACATAGTTAGTGTCTGAGAACAGGTTTGAAATCAAGAATCTTTTTGATCCTAGGAGCAGCACTCTACCATGCTACCTAGTTGTCCAATCCTTTGTTAATCAGCTTGTTAAATGTACAACACAGTAGCATACCTTAATTAATTGCTTAGCTGATTTCTCTCTTAGATTTGGGGGAGGGATAAAGGTGGGCCTAGAGTCAAGAAGACTCATTTTCATGAATTCAAATGTGACCTCAGACACTTATTAGTTGTGTGACCGTGTGAAAGTCATTGAACTCTTTTTTGCCTCAGTTTCTGATCTGTCAAATAAGATGGAGATGGATGGCAAACTATTCCAGTATCTTTGCCCAGAAAACGCCAAATGAGGTCACAAAGAGTCAGAGGCAACTAAACAATAGGCCACCACACCTTTATTTATTCCTTAGGTGATTTATTCCCTAGACTTGGGGGAGTAACAAATGCTGGAATGTACCTGAGGGAATGGGAGGTTGGCAGTCAATAAGTCCAGAGTAATTCAGTCAATCTCTAACAGAATCTTACCCGCCTCCAAAATGCTTCCCTCTAGCTGGAAAAGTAGCACAAAGTGGAAACTATTTTGTTAATGTCACAGGGGCCTTGATGAACTTTCTTCAGAGGCATGGCGCCTGTGTCCTTTCAGAATAATCTCAAATTTTCTAGAACTTCTGCAAGGTTCTGGGTGGGGTTAAAAATGTAGAATTGGAGACTACAATTTAATTCCCACTGAACAAAGTTATAGGGCTGGAACTAATCCCAGAGTGACGCCACACAGCAAGTTACACAGGCAAAGGACACGATCAGGAAAAACAGAACGGGAGGAGTAAGGCCAAACACTGAGCATAAAGTAAATTAGTTATATTTAACACAACTGTGTTTTATTTTTAAGTTTTACTGATGTCTTTTCTTTAAATTTTCATATCACAATCATTTTTCCATGTACCCCCCCTTCTCCACTTTGAATTCTTCTTTGTGTGGAAGGTCCTGCCGCCCCTGTGTTCTGTGAACATTTCTGGTTGTTGAAAGAAAAGAAAGGACAGTTGTGTGTAGGGCACTGATAAAATCAGCTGGAAAAGAAACAGCCCCTCAGATAAAAGCATTTGAGGAGAGACACAGATTGTTCTGAGAACCAACCCTTGTCTAGTAGTATCAGATCTCAAACTATACTACAAAATAATAGTCATCCAAATGATTTGGCCCTGATTAAAAAAGAGGGAAATAAGTGGAAAAAATCTGTCCAGTATGTAAAAGCAAACAAACCTAGTTTGCTTAGTGTTTGATAAATCCCAGGTGCTGGGGTAACAATCCTCTCTTTAACAAAATTCCTTTGAAAATTAGCAGACTGGCAGAAAGTAGATTTAGACCGACATCTCACACCTTAGACCAAGATCCTAATAAATATACATAACTTAGAGATGAAAGCTTACATAATAAATTTGAGGAGCAAGAAAGAAATTTCCTACAAGATTTATAAAGAGAGGAAGAGTTTAATATAAAAAAATAGTCACAGAAGAAAAAAATGGACAATTCTGATTCTATAAAATTTTAAAGTCCTCCCCCCACCAAACAAAAACAAATCAGTTAAAATCAGAAGGGAAAGTTAGATGGGAAGAAATCTTTGCAACAAATTTCTCTAATAAAAGTCTCATTTCTGAAACATCTGAGAAATTGATTCAAATTTATAAGAATAAGAGTCTTTCCAAAATTGATAAACGGTCAAAGGATATGACTAGGTGGATCATGAAGAAATCTAAGCTATCAAAGCCATATGAAAAAAATGCCCCCACTTCACTAATAATTAGAGAAAAACAAAATAAAACTTGGAGATTTTATACCTCATATCTTTCTGATTGGCAAAGATGATTAAAAAAAGAAAATGACAAATGTTGGAGGAGCTGTGGAAAACATGCAAATAAAAACACCGCCTGCCAGGAGAGCTATGAATTGTTCAGTCATTATGCAAAACAAGTTGTAACTATACCTCAAAAGTTACTAACCTGGGTATATACACTCTTTGATCCAGCAATATCACAATCCCACTACTATACTCCAAAGATATCAAAGAAGAAAAAGACTGAAATGTTTAAAAAAAAAAATCTTCTTGTAGTGGCAAAGAATTGGAAATCATGGAGATGCCCATCAGCTGGGTAATATATGGATGAATTATATGGATATAATAGAATTGCTCCAAAGGAAATGATGAAAGGAACAATTTCAGAAAAACCTGGGAAGACTTCTATGAATTGATGAAGAGTGAAGTGAATAGAACCTAGAGAACAAATTACATAATAACAATATTATTAAAAACGAGCAACTTTGACAGACTTAAAAAGCTCTGATCAGTGCAACAACCAGCTAGGAGTCCAAAGAACTGATAATGAATTCTGCTGTTGGATTCAGGATACAGAATGACATATATTTTTGGACATTGTGAAGGATTTTGTTTTGTTTAACTATGCATATTTGTTGAAAGGTTTTTGTTCTACTTTCTTTTTTCAGTGAATGGGGGACTAGAAGGAGAGAAAAGAAATGCTTATTAATTTATTTTCAAAGTAAAATTTGTTACATAAATATTTAAATAAAATAAATATCAAAAGTAGATTTTTATTTTAAAAGAAAAATAAAACTCATGTAAAAAAGAAAGCAGCCTTTAGGATTTATTTGAAAACAGCTCAGAGGTTAGGAACACTGACTGAGGCAGGGACAACTAGAGGGCATTGTGGTCAATGAGTTTCTTTGTATACAACTGTTTTCAGAGTTTTTGAAGAATAGAGCTGTTAGGGGACTATGGGAAGATTATATAAAGGGTGTTGAGATCATATTTCACAGACAAGTCACTAAACACAATTATGACCTGATTTGAGACATTAGAAGTGATGACCACATGAAGATACAGCAGATACAAGATGAGAAGCTGAAAGTCAGAAGAATACTAACAAGCTGGAGACACAGGAGGGAAGTAGAGAAACTTGATTGCAGAATACAGAATTCTACTATAGGTGAGCACAGCCAATACGCAGGCTTTGCAGAGGATACAAGGAGCTACTGAATTAGAATGCACCGCAGCTGCTAGAAACTAGTGGGAAGAAAAGAGAAGAGCTGATTGCCATGTACTGCCAGAAAGGGAAAAATTTCTCAGGGATGCTTATGATACCCTTCTTGTTTGAGAAAAGGAAAAACATTTTAATTTATAATAAATAGAGCTGAATTATCTAGATTCCAGGCTTAAGGAAACAGCATTTCACCAAAATAGTGTAATACTAGCATATTTTACTAAAAGAACACATCACTTCCTCAGGAACCTGCCACAGGAGGCTATGTGCTAAAAGAGTGTGAAACTCTGTTTTAACTCACTGTTTTAACAACCAGAGAATAACTGAGAGATGGCTTTGCTCAGTAGTAGAACTCTGTGGACCGGAAGGGAAGCGATTAGTAGTGAAGTGGTTTTATGGGTGATATAGGCACAGATTGTTCCCTGAAGACATCATTACAGTCTAGAGTTATGAGTTGCATTCAGCAGATGGATTTCCCTACTCATGGATTTCAGTTAAATGTACACTTACTCTTACCCATAAACACTACATATGTATTGGGTGACTCTGGTTTATGAATAAGCTGTGATATTCTTGCTTTTGCTTCCCATTGAGTGTTAAGATTATTCCTATATTTGCCTTCTATTGAGTAAATGTTATGATTCTTATGGCTTTTACCTTATCACTTCATATTTCATATCTAAGAACCAATGACATCATTGTGACTGTGTGTAAACGGAGAGCATACCAATGGGGGCTCAGGAGCTAAAGTGGCAAGTAGTAGAAATGCATACACACCCACATCAGGATCTTGAGAACTACGCAAAATCAGCATAGCATATTCCTCCTTGGGACTCTCTGACATGCCAATATTAATTCATGTTGGGTGTGTAAGAGTCTAAGTTAGAGAGTTCAGATGACACATGGCATGCCATGCCTGAGCTACATTTGTAACAAAGAAAAAACAATTCAGTAAAGTCAAACAATACAAAGACTATATATATGTATATTTACATCATACATATAAATACATATACACACACACGTGTGTGTGTGTGTGTGTGTGTGTGTGTGTGTGTGTAAAACATTTGTACCTCTTACCTTTCCAGCAAGAGGAAGGAAATGTGTTTATCATCTGTTCCTCTGATCAAGATTGGTCATTACAATTAATTGGAGTTTGACTACCTTTCAGTGATGTTTTCATTTACACTATGATAGCCATTGTGTACACTGTCAGATCTTAGATAATTTAAACAATTCAATCTACATTTCCCAAAATATTTTGGCCACAGAACACAGTTGGATTTGAAATATGATCATCAGAACTCATAAATGATTGAGAATGGATAGGTGTGGACTTATACCCCTAGGATAAGGCTGAGTTGAGGAACTATTGTCATAAAATAGAGACAAATTAACCTATTTTCATACTGAAAAACTGCTGCATATATATGTGTGTGTGTGTGTGTGTGTGTGTGTGTGTGTGTGTGTGATTTAACATTTAATATTTTAGAGTGGATAATATCACTGCATAAAAAAAATTTAGCTTTGAGGAATAATGGGATATGCTGAGTTAGATAATCCTATCTTGAAGAACCACAGTGAGTGTCATATTAGCTATATGATAAAGGTTTCTTTCTATATACACCTACCTAACCTTACCCTTTTGTTTCAAATTAGAAGGCACCAACCAGTTTTACTCCTACATCAGACAATGGCATCAGTCAAGCTACCATTGTTGTTTCAACAAAAAGATTGACTCTAAATAATTTCCTATTGAAAACTGCCCTCCAACATCTTCACAAAAACCAGTCATGTATCAGGGCATTAAGAATCTCAGAAACACATGCAAAAAAGCAGAAATATTAACTGTACACTTATCAGACCATGATGCAATAAAATTTACATGCAATGATGTGCCTTAGAAGCATAGATTAAAAATTAATTGGAAACTAAATAAATTAATCCTGAAGAATGAGTGCTTTGGAGAACAAATCACCAAAACAACCAATGATTTCATTAAAGATAGCGACAAGAATGAGATGACATGTCAAAATTTGCGGGATGTAGTTAAAGCAGTACTTGAGGGAAAATGTATATCTCTAAATGCAAACATCAATAAAAAAAAAAGAACAGATCAATGAATCAGGCATGCAAAAGACAAAGAACAAATTAAAAATCCCCAATTAAACACCAAAATGAAATCCTGAAAATTGAAGAAGAAATTAATAAAATTGAAAATAAAAAACAAATTAATTAAAATAATAAATATATCTAGGAGCTGACTTGTGAGGGGGGAAAGGAAAAATCATTGGTTAATTTGATTTAAAAATTAAAAAGAAAATTAAATTATCTGTATCAAAAAAGAAAAGGATGAATGTAAAGAAGATGAAATTTTAGGGATTAGTTTGACCAATTATATGCCAGTAAAAATAATAATAAACAATCTGGAAGAACAAAAGGTCAAGAATATCAAAAGAATCAAGGGAGGAAATATTAAGGAAGGTGAGCTAGCAATACTAGATTTCAAATTATATTGCAAAGTGGTAATTCATCAAAGCAATTAGATACTAGCTAAGAAAAAGAGCAATTAATCCATTGCAGTGGAATAGATTAGGTACACAATACATAGTAGTAAATGATCATTGTAACCTAGTGTTTGATAAACCCAAAGGTCCCAGCTTTGGGAGCAAGAAATCACTATCTGACAAAAATTGCTGAGAAAATTGGAAAGCTATTTGGAAGACACACCATATACCAAAATAAGGTCAAAAGGAGTACATGATTTAGACATAAAGGATACTACCAAAGTCAAATTAGTGGAGCATGGAAATTTTAACTTGTCAGACCTGTGGATAAAGTAATAGTTTATAACCAAGAGAGATAAAGAGGATTGTGGGAAGTAAAATGGATAATTTTGATTACATAAAAGTAAGATGTTTCCGTACAAACAAAATCAGTACAGCTGAAAGCAGGAAACTGGAGGGGGGAAATTTTACAGTAAGTTTCTCTGACAAAGGTCTCATTTCTTGAATATATATGAAACTGAGCCAAAATTATAAAAACAAGAGCCATTCCCTAACAAATAAATGGTCAGATGATATAAACAGGCAATTTACAGAAAAAGAAATCAAAGCTATGAAAAAAAGCTCTAACTCACTAATGAATAAGAAACTGCAAGTTAAAACAACTCCGAGGTACCACCTCACACCTATCGTATTGGCTATTGTGACAGAAAAGGAGAATGATAAATACTGGAGGAGATGCAGAAAAATAGGGATGCTAATGCACTATTTGAATAGTGAACTAGTCCAACCATTCTGGAGATCAATTTGGAACTATGCCTGGAGCTCTATAAAACTGTGCATAGTCTTTGACCCAGCAATAAAGTCTGTCCCTCAAAGAGATCAAAGAAAAGAGAAAAGGTCTTATATGTAAAATATATATTTATAGCAGCTCTTTTTATGGTGGTAAAGAATTGGGAATTGAAAGAATACTCATCAACTAAGGAATGGTTGAACAAGTTGTGGTATATGTTTTTGATAGAATACTATTGTGCTATATTAAAGGATGCACAGGATGGTTTCAGGAAAACCTTGGAAGATTTATATGAACTGATGTAAAGTAAAGTGAGCAGAGCTAGGAGATTATTGCACATAGTAAGAGCAATTGTGGTAAGGTTGATCAAACATTAAAGTCTCAGCTACTTTTATCTATATAACGATCCAAGACAATTCCAAAGGACTCATGTTGAAAAATGCTATCCACCTTCAGGGAAAGCTCTGATAAACTCTGAGGACAGATTTAAGCATACTTTTTTACATTTTATGTTTCTTGGTTTTTATTTTTATATCATGGCTAATATGGAAATATGTATTATATGACTTTATACATATAATGGATATTGTATTTCTCTTTTCAACAGATGCTGAAGGGGTAGGAGGGAGAGAATTTATAGAAGAAAGGAAGAAAGGAAGGGAGAAAGGGAGGGAGGGAATCATTCCAGGACTTAGAGAACTTCTTGGCTATGGGGCAGGTAGGTGACTCAGTGGAGAGAGACAGGAGGACCTAGGTTCAAATCTGACCTCAGACACTTCCCTAGATGTGTGATCGTGAGCAAGTCACTTAACCCCCACTACCTAGCCCTTTATAATCTTTTGCCTTGAAGCCAATACTTAGTACTGATTCTAAGATGGAAGATTAGGGAAAGAAAGAAAGAAAGAAAGGAAGGAAGGAAGAAAGAGAGAGAGAGAGAGAGAGAGAGAGAGAGAGAGAGAGAGAGAGAGAGAGAGATAAAGAATTGCTAGGCTGTCAGATATCAAGTCTTACTTAAACTTTTTATCATACCCAGTATCTAGCCCAGTGCTCTAAGTACATCATTATATGATCTGTAAAGAGTAATAGTTAATTTTCCTTATCATCTACTTTAATTCTTTCAATTTCTTTTTCTTTTCTTATTGCTAAAGCTATCTTTTCTTGTACAATATTAAATAATAGTGATAATAATGGGCATGCTTGTTTCATTCCTCATCTTATTGGGAAGGTTTCTAAATTAAAGATGTGACTTGTTGATGGCTTTAGATAATTTCAGAAAATGTGTTGAAAACCATAATTGGGAAAATAAGATATTTTAAAAAATAAAAAATATTTTACATGTAACTGAGTAAAAATAAAATAAAAATTCAATGTAAAATACAACTCAAGAATATATAATCAAATATGTGTCATTTATAGGGATGTATATTTTAAATCAATAAACATTTATTCTGTGCCTTTAAATAATTATTTGATGTATATTTTTTAAAAACTGGCCTTATTACAAGTAGGCCAACACCAAATGCTGAAACTTTTCCATGTATTATTAAACTTATTTTAATTGTTGTTGTGTTTTGTCTTAATTTTTTTTATATTTTAAATTTACCTGAGAAGTACAATCATAAAAGCGGAAATAAAAGAATAATGTAGGAAAATATGGTATTTAATATTCACTTAGTGCTTTATAAAAATTTCAACAAATGTGGAGGTTCAAGGAGTTCACAACTGGGAAATGAAAGTTAAGGGGGAAATATATCCTGTTAAATTGTCCTTTCTCACCTAAAAAAAAATATGTCCATATATCTTAACTAATAAGTGATAAAGTCCTAAATGATTGCAGTCAACAGAAGATGGGGAGAGTAAGGAGCAAGGGACAGAAAATGTTCAATAATGTAATGAAGACAAAACCACAAAGGAAAAAAGCTATCATGTTACCATGCCTTAAAGTTACATATTGACTAAAATATGTCCTCAGCATCCAGGCTGTGGAACTAGAGCAAAGCACTTCTAATGAAATCATTTCATATTTCTATATGTAATGCACATGGATGGAATCCAAGACAGACTTGCCTTATGTGAGTTCTATTGTAAAGCATGTACAGGGTGTTATGGTGAGGTTTTGATGAAGAAAAGAGAAACACATTATCCTGATTCTTTTCTGAAGCTATTAAATTTTGATCCATGAGCAATCTCATAGATTTCTCCTGGGATAATACCCAAGCTATAGTATTGATGATATGGGAGAGGTAATAATCTGCCCCTTGGGATGACTGCCTGTTGCTTGAAGTGAGAAGCAACAGTAATGACTATTTATTAACAAAGGAAAATTGAAAGGATGAGGTGATATTGTGATTAAAATAGTATTCTAGTTACTTGGTTAATTTCTCTCAATGCACACTGTCCTTCTTGTGTACAACATTTTCTTTGAGATACCAGAAAAGTCTAAAGAGGAGGTTTTATTGTGTATTTGACCTGACCAAAACATGTTCCCCAAATAGAAGCTATAGTTAGGTACACAAATTTACCTCTGAGAGAATGCAGCTTTGTTTATGTTCTTTGATAATGGTCTTATTAAAAGAATATATAAAATTATCTATAATCATATTTTAAAAATGTTCCAAATCACTCAATTAGAGAAATGCAAATTAAACCAACTCTGAAATACTACCTTATACCTATCAGATTGGTTAACATGAGCAAAAAGGAAAATGATAAATACTGGAGAGGACGTGGGAAAATTGGAAAATGAATACACTGTTGGTGGAACTGTGAACTGATACAGTCATTCTGGAGAGCAATATGGAACCACATGCAAAGGGCCATAAAACTATGTAATCCCTTTGACCCAGCAATACCACTGATGGGTCTGTAGCCTAAAGAAATCAGAGATAAGAGAAGAGGACCTACCTGTATCAAAATATTTTTAGCAGCTCTTTTTGTAGTGACAAAGAATTAGAAATTGAGAGAGGTTGGCCATCACTTGGGGAACGGACGAACAAGATGTGGTATAAGGTGTGTAATGGAATACTATCATGCCATTAGAAACAGGATGAGTTCAGAAAACCCTGGAAAGACTTATATGAACTGATGCAAAGACAAGAGAATAGAACCAGGAGAATAACATATATAGGAACAGAAATATCATATGATGTTCAACTGTGAAGGACTAAACCATTATCAAAAAAGCAAGTTTCCAAGATAACTACAAGGGACTCATGATGAAAAATGCTATCCATAGCCAAAGAAGGAACTGTTGAGTCTGATTACAGATCAAAACATGCCATCTTCCACTTTATTTCCTTTGAGTTTTTTATTGTTTGTGTGAGAAGTATCATGACATGAACAACATGGAAATATGTATTGCATGAAAGCACCATGTCAGACTGTTGACCACCTCAGGGAGAGGACGGAAGGGAGAGAGGGAGAAAATCTGAATCCTAAAATGGCAGAAAGTAATTCTCAAAAATTGTTTCTACATGTAACTGAAATAAATGATTTTTAAAAAAATAAAAGAATATAAATACCAAAAGTTAACAAGCATTTATTAAGTATCTACTATGTGCTAGATACTGGATATATTAACACAAAAGGGAAATAGTCCAAGTGCTCAAGGACTTTACGTGACTTGCCCAGGGTCACACACCTAGTGTCAGTGATAGAATTTGGACTCAAGTCTTCCCAATTCAAAAACCAGTACCCTATCATAAGCTATGGTTCCTCTTGAAACACCACTGTAAATAATATTTTATTATGTGTCTTGAATATAAGTATTTAACAAATGTCTGTTAAACTAAATTTGAGTTATATTTATTTCAAATTATTTTTATGAATTTGCTATATATCGAGGAATAAAAATTTCCTTACACAACGAGAAAAAAGGGTTATAAAAAAGACAATATGAATTTCTATTTTCTTTCTCTCAAACATATATATACACATCACATAGTTCCAATATTGTAGTCTGTTTGTTCTTTTCTGAAATTTCTTCTTCTTTTTTAATTAAAAAAAATCTTTTTAGTGGAATTTTAAATATTTTAAAAAATCTTTCATTTACCCTCTTTTTTCTTTTTTCATTATCTCTATCCATATACTTTCATTATTGTTATCCATAACTCTGTCCCCCTGCCCTCTGTAAAGCACTGTCTTGTAACAAATAAAAACTGTTTCATTTAAAAACTAAGTCTATTTGGCTTTCAGGGTCCCTTATGTACAGATTAGCAACTTCTATTTTCTATTTGAGTTTGATACTACCACTCTAGGTCATTGCCTCTCTGCTAAGGGGTAGGAAGAATGCTTCATCATTAATCTTGTGAAATCATGATTTTTGTGGGTTTCTTTTATAGTCTGTTACTTTACTGAAGTTATTGTTTCAATTAATTTTTGGCTGAATATCATTCTCTTACCAAACCATTATGTCATCTACAAAAAGTGATAATTCTTGTTTATTCTTTGCCTTTATTCATTCTCTCAATTTCTTTTTCTTTTATATCTTATTGCTATAGCTAACATTTTTAGCTATCAAATAACAATGGTAGAAATGAACATTCTTGCTCTGCTCTTGATCTTTCAGGGAAAACCTCTAGCATTTCTACACTAAAAATAACTTGAGTTCTTGGTTTTAGATATACTATTTTCCACATTAACAAATGGCCCATTTATTAGCAAGCTTCTTAATGTTTTAAACGTAAATGAGAATCATATTTTGTCAAAAGCCTTTCCTGCATTTATTGACATAATTGTGACTGGTTATTATTAACAAAGTCTATTATGCTTTTATTTTTCCCCAATATAAACCAACCTTGCATTCTAGATATAAATGTATCCATTCTAGATATAAATCATAGTATGTAATCATTAAAATATGGTCTTGTTGACCCTTTCCCAACTTTATATTCAATATTTTTGCATCAACATTCATTAGAGATATCACTCTATAGTAGTAATGGCAAACGTTTGAGAGATCGTGTGCCATGCCCTGCCTCCTCCCCCCACCCTCCAGACGGGGAAGGGGGAAAGCGCTCTCATTGGGCTGCTGGGCAGAGTGGTAGGTGAAGTGAGGAATGTCCTGGGCATGGAGAGGGGCTGGGGAATGGCCCAAATGCTCTGCTCCCTTCCATCTCTTCCACCTGTGATCCACTCACCTTAGCCCAGGCAGGAGAGGGAATAAGTGCTTCCACTGGGCTGCTGGGCAGAGGAGTAGGTGATGTTAGAAATGTCCTCAGGTGTGGTGGTGATGGGGCAGGGAGCAGCTCTGCCTGAGTCCCTCTGGCTTTCTAGTAACAAACTCTGGGAGGCTATGGTGCACATGCCCACAGAAAGGGCTCTCCATGCCCTGTTTGGCATGTATACCATAGGTTCATCATCATGGGTCTATAGTGTTCTTCTACTTCAATATTTAATATTTTCAAATAGAATACAGGGTCAACTAATTCATACATAAGGATTCCTACAGACCAGGTGTAGTCTTAGTTTTAAAATATGATATTGGAGGCAGCTGGGTGGCTCAGTGGATTGAGAGTCAGGCCCAGAGACAGAAGGTCCGGGGTTCAAACCTGGCCTCAGACACTTCCTAGCCATGTGGCCCTGGGCAAGTCACTTGACCCCCATTGCCTAGCCTTTACAACTCTTGTGCCTTAGAACCAATACAGAGTATTGATTCTAAGATGGAAGGTAAGGTTTTTTTTAATGATATTATTTATGTTTTATTGTATTTTATTTATTTTGTGAAATATTTCCCAATTAGATTTTAATCTGGTTCTGGCTGTAGGAGTGTTGTAAGTCACATGTCTAATACTTCTGCTCTACTTTATGTTTCATTTACATATCTGTGCATATTTGTTTAGTAGGAGTTTTGTAGGTTCTCATGTTTTTCTATTTTTGCAAACAATTCATGTGATATTGGAACTGTACTCTGAATGCTTGAGAGAATTCACTTGTAAGTCCATCTGGTCCTGAGCTTTTTTTTCCTTCTTCCCTTTGGGAGTTGTCTCATGGCTTGTTCAATTTCTTTTTCTGAGTTTGGGTTATTTAAATACTTTACTTCATTATATTAGTCTAGGCATTTGATATTTGTATAACTATAATCCATTTCACTTAAGACTATTAATTTTGTTGGCATATGATTGGGCAAAACAGTTTCTAATTATTTTCTTTATTTCTTCTATATTTGCTACAAATTCTTCTTTTTCATTTTTTATATTAAAATTTGGTTTTCCCTCTTTTGTATCAAATTGGCTAACAGCTTAATTTACTGGTTTTAAAAATGTCCTAGTTATATTCATCAGCTCAGGTTTTATTAATTTTCAAAATTCTCATTTTTCTGTTTGATAGTTTTTTAAAATCTGTTGTCTTTCTAGTTTTCTTTAGCTGTATAGCCAATTCATTGATCTGTTCATTCTCTTTTTGGTTGATGAAAATATTTTTGTTGGATTTTTTTTGTTTGTTTAGTCATTTTTCAGTCATGTCTGACCCTGTGACCTTTGGGGGATTTTCTTGGCAAATACACTGAAGTGCTTTGCTGTTTCCTTTCCCAGCTCATTTTACAGATGAAGAAACTGAGGTAAACAGGGATAAGTGACTTTCCCAGGGTCACAGAGCTAGTAAGTTTCTGAGGTTGAATTCGAACTCAGATTTTCCTGACTCTAGGCCTGGCACTCTGTCCACATGTGTTACCTACTTGCCCTAGAAAATATTTAGAGATAAATTTTCCTCTAAAGATTACTTTGGCTGACAACTCAAATGTTTTCATATGTTGTCTTGTTATTATCATTTTTTTTAAATTTTTTTTTTTTTAATTTTAAACCCTTAACTTCTGTGTATTGACTTATAGGTGGAAGAGTGGTAAGGGTAGGCAATGGGGGTCAAGTGACTTGCCCAGGGTCACACAGCTGGGAAGTGTCTGAGGCTGGATTTGAACCTAGGACCTCCCGTCTCTAGGCCTGGCTCTCAATCCACTGAGCTACCCAGCTGCCCCTATTATCATTTTTAAAATGAAAATATCTACTCTTTTTTATGATTTTCTTGTTTGACCCAGTGATTCTTTAGGATGAAATTATTTAGCCTCCACTTAATTTTGAATTCTTTCTTTAAATGCCCTTTATCATAATTTTTATTATATTTTGGTCAGTTTTGTTTAATTTTTCTGCATGATGATTTGACACTCTAGCAAATGATTAATTTTTGAAAAGTTACCATACACTGCTAAGAAATATACTTACGTTATATTTCCAACCATTACTAACCAGATATCAGATCTAGATTTTCTAAAATTGTATTCAATTCTTTAACTTCTTTTCTTTTTTGACTTGTTTAGTTCTAAAGGAGATGACTATTATAAGTTTGCTATCTATTTTCCCCTGGAATTTGTTTATTCTTCCTTCAAGTATTTTGATACTATGCCATTTGGCATAATAAAATGCCAAATTAAGTGTATTATTAACTATGGTACTATTCAGATTAGTCTAATTTCCCTGCTTACCTCTTTTAACTATGTCTATTTTTATGGTTGTTTTATCTGCTTTTTTGAATTCACCAAAAGAGTAACAAATTCTTCTATTACCCCTCCTTTTAACTGTATGAATCTTTGGGTCAAGTGTTTTTTGTTGTTGTTTTTTTTGAAAACAACTCTTGTTGGATTCTGCTTTTCATTTCTATTTTGTGAATAAGTTTCCGCCATTTACAGTTATGATTGTTGGTGTGCTTGTTAATTTCCCTCTATTGTATCTTCTTTATATCTTTTCCCTTTATCATGTTATTTGCAAAGAACAGAAAAAGGGAAAAGAAAGAATTTGATCAATACCAGTAATCTTTCTCTTCTATCATCCTCTCATGACCAAGTCCTGAACCAGATCTTTGATTCTCTTACTTTCTTCCCCTTTTCCATTTACCCTTTATCATCCATACTATGAAACTAACATTTTGCTTATAACTATTCCCTCTCAAAAATAACAAACCTCCCCTTCCTCTTTAGCTCCTTCCTCCTCTACCCTGCCCATTTCCTTTTTGAGTTTAAGGAATTTCTACACCAAATTCTATGAGTGTGTTCAACCCATTTTTTTCAGGTTCACATAAGACTGGGTTCATCAGATGCCTGCTCCTTCTACTCCTTCCCTCTATGTTTGCAATGAGTAGGTTCCTCCTGCTCTTTTCTTAATTTCCACTTTTTTTCTCTATATCTTTTCTTTCTTCTCTTAAAAACAACCAAAAACAACAAACCTACCCATAGACCCTGTTTTTGTCTTATTTTCCTTCATCCACTGGCTGTTCTGGACTCATTATACTTTTTAATTATAGCAGTTTACAAAATTGTTTCACATCTTCATCTCGACCTTCACAATAAAAACTTTGTGAAGTGGACAGCAAATAACAGCATCTTTCTTATGATGTTATTTGCATTAATGTTCAATTTGAAATGAAATCAATTTGACGGGAAAAAATTAAATTTGTCTTGTCTTACTTGATATCATTAACTATAGGCACTTAAAAAAAATCACCTTAAAAGATTTTATGGCTGGCTTAGCTGGGATTTGGTTATTGTGAAGAGTTCTGATACTATAAAAGTCTTAGGAAATGGAAAACCATCGCTGGAATGGTTTGTTACAAGAATGCTTAACTTCCCCTTTTGTATAATGATACTTTTCATTTCCTCCTTATGTAAAAAGGGATGGAGTTGGACCAGATGCATTCTAAAGTTCCTTATATCTCTCCACTATATTTACAAGTTTTAAATTCTGAACTGAAACCTGCCAAATAAGGTCCTACCCATTTTCCTTCTCCAACCCAAATGGCATTAGTGTGTTCTTAGGAAATAGAAACTAATTTTCAACCAAATCATTTCTAGGAAAATGAATGCAACAAACCAAAAAGCTTCATCATAAAAAATTCCCTCCCCTCCCTACCTCTTAGTCCTGCAAAAGAAAGCTAACCAAGTAACAAATATGGTAAGAAAGACCTAATTAATTTGACCTTAGCCTGGAAACTGTTAGAAAGTTGGCTCATTTACTTTCACTTTATTAATTAAAAATAATTTGCTAGGCAAATTAGTTGTAGCAGCAAGATTGCAGAAGAACTGTTTACCTGTTTAAAAGAACAAATATTTTGAAGCATTTGTACTTAAGTTTATACTCAAGAGTGATTAGAGACTAGCTGAGTATTATTTAAGTGGATAAGTTGTTTTTAAAAATCTTCACTTGAGGGGGCAGCTGGGTAGCTCAGTGGATGGAGAGTCGGGCCTAGAGACTGGAGGTCCTGGGCTCAAATCCGTCCTCAGACACTTCCCAGCTGTGTGACCCTGGGCAAGTCACTCGACCCCCATTGCCCACCCTTACCACTCATCCACTAAGGAGCCAATACACAGAAGTTAAGGGTCTTTAAAAAAAATTCTTCACTTGATGCAGAGTGAAATAAGCAGAACCAGGAGAACATCTTACACAGTTAACATCAATATTATGAGATGATCAACTTAGCTCCTCTCAGCCATACAACGATCGAGGACAATTCTGAGGAACTTATGACAAAGAATGTTCTCTACCTCCAGAAAGAAGAGAGAGAAGAGAACTGTTAAGAGTCAGATGTGGATCAAAGCATACAATTTTTCACTTTAGTTTGAGGTGTTGGTTTTTTTTTTTGGGGGGGGGGTTGGTTTTCTGTGAGTATTCTCTTACAACAATGAACAGTATGGGAATATCTTTTACATGATACTATTTGTATAACCCAGATCAAACTACTTATCAGCTCTGGGAAGGGGGAGGGAAGGAAGGAAGGGGAACAATTTGGATCTTATAACTAAGCCACCTAGCTGCCTCCAGTTCTTATTCTTTAAAGTCTGGCTTCTGACCTCATCATCCAACTGAAACTGTTCTCTGAAATGTTATTAACCATTTCTTAATGGCCTTTTCCCCTCGGTTCTCATCCTTGACTTCTCTGCAGCTTTTAATATTGCTGATCACCCTTTCTTCCTGGATATTCTCTTTTCTTCAGGTTTGTAGGATCCTGCACTCTCCCACCCTTGCTAGATCCAGATCATAACCATAACCATAGGTCCCATACAGGGCTCTGGGTCATTTTTTTCTGCTCCCTCTATATTGTTTCATTTGGTAATATCATCAATGTCATGGATTTAATTATCATCTCTTTACAGATGATTCTCATATCTACTTATCCAGTTCTAAACTCTGGGCTGAACTCGAAAGTCTGCCTTTTCTAATGGCTTATTGGATCATTTGAACTACATTTAAAACAACGCATCTAAAAGTAAATTCATTAACCTTCCTCCAAAATGTTCCCCACTTTCCAAATTTCCATATTACCATTAAGGACACAACCAGCTTCCTGGTGATTCAGCTTCTTAAACTTGATTCTTCACTCTTCCTCCACCCTCCATATCCAATCTGTGGCCAAGGGCTTACCTTCACAACCTCTCTTGTGCACTCCCCCTTCTCTCCTCTGACATAGCCACCACCATGTTGACAAAGACTCTCATTATCTCATGCCAAGGCTATTGCCAAAGCCTGCTGGTTGGTCTGCCTACCTCAAATCCTTCCTTACTCCAAGGCCATCTTCCACTCCACTATATTAAAAAGTTTTTGTACAGACAAAACCAATGCTACCAAAATTAGAAGGGAAGCAACAAATTGGGAAAAAATCTTTATAACAAAACACTCAGACAAAGGTCTACTTTCTCAAAGGAGCTAAATCAATTGTACAAAAAATCAAGGGGCAGCTGGGTAGCTCAGTGGATTGAGAGTAAGGCCTAGAGATGGGAGGTCCTAGGTTCAAATCCGGCCTCAGACACTTCCCAGCTGTGTGACCCTGCGCAAGTCACTTGACCCCCATTGCCCACCCTTGCCACTCTTCCACCTAGGAGCCAATACACAGAAGTTAAGGGCCTAAAAATAAATAGATAAATAGATAAATGTGATTTTCCTAAAGTACAGACCTGAACATGTCACCTCCCCACTCAATAAACTCACAGTGGCTCCCAATCACCTCAAGAATCAAATAAAAAAAATCCTTTTTTTGGCATTCAAAGCCTTTCATAACCTGGTCCCTTCTTTCCTTTCCAGCATTCTTATACCATATATCTACTCTGCCATCCTATCTACCCTGAAATATGGTGATACTGGCTTTCTTGTTGTTCCTCAAACAAGACACTCCTCACATTTTCACTTTCTGTACTCCATCTTCTGACCTCTAGTGCCTTCCTCCCGTTGATTATTTCTTACTTATCTTGCATATAATAGCTCGTTTGTACATATCTATTTGTTTGCTATCTCCCTGATTAGACTGTGAGCTCCTTGAAAGAAAATTATCTCTTACTTTTCTTTTTATCTTCAGCCTGGCACAGGGTGGGTTCTTAATAATTATTGACTGATTATTCATTGAAGTAGGACAACACTTTATTGGCCATCTACAGTAGGTACACGAAAGAAACAAAAGTATATTTTTAAAGTATTCTATAACTGAGAAGTGTCATTAACTTAGTGTAGCTTTCAAATCAATCTAAATTAGTGAGGTTTAACCATAATGAGTTCTCAAGTTACCCAAAAATGACTTTAAGGGGCAGCTAGGTAGCTCAGTAAATAAAGAGCAAGGCTTGGAGATAGGAGGACCTAAGTTCAAATGTGACCTCAGATACTTCCTAGATATGTGATCCTGGGCAAATTACTTAAACGCAATTGCCTAGGCCTTTCCACTCTTCTGCCTTGGAACTCACATTTAGTATTGCTTCTAAAACAGAAGGTGAGGATTAAAAAAAAAAAAAAAAAAAAGAAGTGACTTCTGGATTAAAATGGAAAGTTGACCAACAAGAAAATGCAAAATCAATATCCAGTTCTAAGTCATAATATAATCAGGCCAATGTATAATTAATATATAGCTTGGATGAGATTTGCTACTGTTGTTCACTCATTTTCAGTCATTTCTCACTCATCATGACCCCAACTGGGGTTTTCAGAAAGGTACTGGAGTGGTCTGCCATTTCCTTCTCCACCTCATTTTAAAGATGAGGAAACTGAGGCAACCAGAATTAAGTGATTTGCTCAAGGTCACAGAGTTACTAAATGTTTGAGGGTGAATTTGAATTCATGACTCTTAGTCTTACTGATTCAAAACCCAGTGCTCTATCCACTGTGCTAACCCCTCCTGAATGAGATAGAGTTACCAATTCTATTCCTTCCTAAAAGAGAAAGGATTACCATGCCTTGCCACTCCCCTGCCTCTTTGACTGTCAGATTCCCAGCATTGTCATTTAACCTCATGATACAACCTAAGGAACTCAGGGCCTTGCCATCTGCTCTGTAGCTGAACTTATAAAATGTTGTCTCCACCAGAGCATAAGCCCCAGGAGAGCAGACTATATTGATTTTTCTGTTTGTATTTCCATCACTTAGCACAGTGCGTGGCACATAATAAGTGCTTTCTAAAGGCTTTTTCATTTACTCATTCAGTATGAAATCCCACTGCACTGTGATGAATTCTGGAAGAAGATGAGGGATAAAGGTACCGCAATGAAATCAGGTCACTTTAAGCCCATCATCACCATGGCATACATCCTTTCACTCTGGCATGAAATAGGTGCTGGCCATCATCTGGGAGGGGAACTTCTGACTACTCCCAGGCCTGGGGATATAATGCCCCAACAAACTCTAGAGATGTGGGAGGGAAGGGGGAATGCCTATTGCCCAAAGCATTTGCCCCATGGCTACTGCTAATTTAGTTTGTAAATTTACTCATTCAAGGCCTCCAACTTCCAAAGCTCAACTTTCACCAGACTGATTTTTTTTTTACTGGACACAATGTTCTGCAAATCATTTTCTATAATGAGACACATAATTCATTATTTCTGAGTTTGTGGCTTCCTTATGTTTTAATTTAGCACAGCTAATCGAGTTGTCTGAATATTCTCTTAGAATAGGGATGGTTAAAAAAAAACAGCCAAGAGAGTATCTATATTTCTGTGTATTTTAACATAATTTTTTACATTTTAACTTATTATTTTTAACATTATGTTTAAATTTTGAATTCCAAATTCTTCCCGGGGTCAGAAACTCCTTCTACCAATGCAGATCAAAACATTTTCTACCTAGATTTCTAGTCTTAGAGCAGGGATACTTAACTATGGGTCCATAGGTTCAGGCTATGGTTAAATTTTTGGCATCCCGTAAATTTAGATGAGGAACACATTAGATTTTTATTTTGACTACCATCAAAATGAAATTTAGCACTTCCTTCACTTTTTAAGAAATACTGTTTCAGAGGGGTCCAGAGGCTTCATGAGTAACACAGAAAAGGATAAAGGACTCGTCTTAGAAAATTGACTGGAGGTTTGTACCCAAAAGAGATCATAGATAAAAAGACTTGTACAAAAATATTTATAGCCATGATTTTTGTGGTGGCAAAAAACTGGAAAATGAGGGTATGCCCTTCAATTGGGGAATGGCTGAACAAATTGTGGCATATGCTGGTGATGGAATACTATTGTGCTCAAATGAATAATAAACTGGAGGAATTCCATGTGAACTGGAAAGACCTCCAGGAATTGATGCAGAGTGAAAGGAGCAGAGCCAGAAGAACATTGTACACAGAGACTGATACGCTGTGGTAAAATTGAATGTAATGGACTGATGTACCAGCAGCAATGCAATGACCCAGGATAATTCTGAGGGATCTACGGAAAAGAATGCTACCCACATTCAGAGGAAGAACTGCAGGAGTGGAAACACAGAAGAAAAGCAACTACTTGAACTCATGGGTTGATACAGACATGGTTGGGGATGTAGACTCGAAAAGACCACACCAATGCAACTATCAATGATATGTAAATAAGTCTTGATTGATGACACATGTTAAAACCAGTGGAAATGTACGTTGGCTATGGGGGTGGTGGTGAAGGGTGGGTGAAGGGGAAAGTAAAAATATGAATCATGTAACCATGGAAATTTTTTCTAAAAAAATAAAATATTTAAATCTAAAAAAAAAAGTTGACTGGAGCATTGAAAGTTAAGAGATTTGCCCAGGGTCACAGAACCCATATGTGTCAAAAGCAGGACCTGAGACAATTCTGTATCCACTATGTCACACTGACTCTCAGGGTAGTAACACAGATATATTAAATTCTCAGATAATCCAAAACTCTTTGTAGCCAATAATTCCATACGTAGCAAAACCTCTTTTTTGTGTTTTGAAATTATTTTATATTTTAAACAAAATTGGTTTGAAGAGCTGTGAATTGGGGGAGGAAGGCATATAAGAGAGAAGGAAGCAATGTGGCAAAAGAATAAGCCAGGTAATAGATAAATCAACCCAGAGATAATCAAGATCTCACAAACCTTTAGATGAATTGCAACCTGCTACTCAATGCAAGGATGCTTTCTCCAGCACCCTTCTGAGAATGGACAGCACCTGTAAAGGCTCATTCTTTAGCAAAATGGCACCTATCTCCTTTTTGGATAGTTCTAATTAGAAATGTCTTTTTTATAGTGAGCATAAATCTGCCTTGTGCTAACTTTTACAGAGAAGGTCCATTCTCTGTAGCCACTTGATCTGAATCTAATCCCTCGTCCATAAAACAGTCAGTTCTTTAAGTATTTCAGACCACTGCCATATTCCTATTTAGGGTCTTTCTTGGCCAGGTTAAAGATTCTTAGTTGCTCCAAGTAGTTGCAATATAAATTCCTAACTTTCTCACACACCCTTTCCTCACACACATCACTGTTTTTCTTAAAAGGTAACTGCCATAATGGAATATGATATTCCAGATGTGGTCTGACCAATATAGAACATCACAGCAATATTAGCTTCTGGCATATGGACACTGTATTTCTAATAATTCTCTTATTAATGGAGCCTAATATTTCATCAGAGTTTTTAGTTTTGTTCTGTTGGGAGGGGGTGGTAGCTGGTTCTAACCGTGGGTTCGTATTAAGCTTGGAGTCAACTAAAGCTCATTTATTTTTTTTTCACTTGAACATCTGTTAATGTTAATCCTGGTTTCTCAAATCCAATATCCTTTGCTCTACTAGAAAAGGCTAACTAGCATTTTACATGTAGTTGGCTGCAATTCAGAAGAAAAGACTCTTCCTTAGGACAAACTTAACAAGACAAAAGATGAAGTGTTTCTTACCGGTTCAGGAATGCATTTCCAAAGCGACTAAGTTTTCGGAATGGTTTTTTGGGATCCACAACTAAAGCATTTCCAGGGGTGCTGCCCTCAGTTTCTCCATACATCACAGCAATAAAAGAATCTGTTGTGGGCTCTGGACCAATCCTCATACCTGGAAAATCTTGTTCCAGTAAGTACCTAATTAAGAAAAGGAAAGGGAAGAAAAATGATGAACTTGGGGCACAAAGTAAGAGCCAAAAAGCATCCTGGCATGCGGGATTCCAGGACATGAAGCAAATTTGTTTTGAGAAATGGGACATGCAGAGGGTAGACTGCCATGGTTAGGTGGACCAGGTATCCTCAGGGGTGGGGATAGAGAGAAGGAGACTGGGAGGAGGGAGATGGCTAAAACGCAGTGGGGGAGTTATGGGGGAGGACCATGTGGTAGAGTCACTGGAGAACTAAAGAAGTGTGCCATCAGTGTTGATGCTCTTGAGGAGAAGCGGGGAAGAACCTATTCACCCCATCCTACTTACAATTCTGACCATTTTACAAAGAAGAAAGTCCAGAAACAACTTTCCAAGAAAGGAAAATGTTTAATGTTTCACTAGCTTGCTAATGAAGAATCATTAAAATTTAAAGCTTGTATTCCAGCATCTGGGAAAGAATGGTCAAACTTCTTGGTAGAATTGCTTCTGAGAGTAGGTTCTTTTCTAGGAATAATGTGCCATGTTAGCAGGCATTTCTGTCAGCACATCAGGCATAAACACAAAGGGGAATTCACTCTGGGAGATGTACTGTTTTCTTTTCACTGACAATGGATCACAGCAAGGTTTCCTAGTCTTGTTCATTTTCTGGCCCACTTACATATTTCTTAATTTGCTGCAGTATCCCAAGAGGCAGTGGAAGCAGTAAAGGACATTTCCATCAAGAATTAAGCAGGAAGGATTGGGGAAAGGTTCAGACCAGATATCACAGACCACCATATACAAGAATAATAACTTGCATTAATATACTGCTTTATAGTTGTCAGAGAGGTAGCAGCATATAATGGACAGAAAGTCAGCCTCAGAGTCAAGAAGAAATAGATTCAAGTTCTGCCTCTGACATACATGGACTGTGTGACCCTGAGCAAGTCATTTAGCCCTGTTTGCCTCAGTTTCCTCATCTTTCAAATGAGCTGGAGAAGGAAATGGCGAATCATTCCAGTTCTTTGTCGAGAAAACCCCAACTTCTGGCCAAAGAGTAAACCTGCTAGGTTCCTACTGAGAAAGGTGAAGGAGATGCAGTGAGAGAATAAGAAACATAGGAAGGGTCTTGGTCAACTGAGAGAAAAAGAAGAAAAGAGAGAAACTTGAGGGGGAAATTGCTTTGCTACAGCAAATACATTTGGTCTCTGCAAACCACTCTTGTGCCCTGATCACTGAATGGCTAGCATGCTAAGGCCTACTCATTCTTGTGGGCTATTGCACAGACTGATGATCAGATGCCACTGACGTGTTGGATTATTTTGCTGAATTCATTTTTTTTTTTGTAAATCTTTCTTACAAGGAAAGTTTCACTAGGGAGAAGGAGAGGAAGCAAGAACAGATATATTTGGAAATTAATAGAATTTAAAAATAAAAGGCATCAAGAAATAAAAAAAGATGTACTCATTCCTGTGAACTTCTACTTAGGTTGATTTTTTTCCCCAGAGTACACCGTGTTCCAAAGTCTTAGTGCTTTAGGGGCTTACAGTGGCACTAAGACTTTTGGGACACACCCTGCATATAGGAATGCTGGTGCTGTTCAGTTGTTTAATCATGCCTGACTCTTCGTGACCCCATTTCATGTTTTCTTGGCAAAGAACCTGGAGTGATTTGCCATTTCCTTCTCCAGCTCTTTACAGAAAACTGTAAACAGAGAAACTGAGGCAAGCAGGGGTAAGTGACTTGCCCAAGTTTATATAGCTAGTACCTAAGATCAGCCTTGAACTCAAGAAGATGCTTCTTCCTGACTCCAGGCCCAGCACTGTAGCCATCATGGCTACCTATTTGCCCCTTCTATGTTGGATATGGGTATCCATAGTTATGCACACACATATACCAACGGGCAGGCTTCAGGGTGAAGAAGGAAAGAAAAACCTTGAAGACCAGCTTTACCCCCTATTCCTTTCTGACCTTCTTTCTCCCCCCGCCCCCAATAATCCAGATAGGAGGAAAAAGTGAAAACATCTTGGAATGTATTGCCTGTGGGATAAAGCAAGCGCAATGAAATTCAGACCCCCAAAGGAGGCCTCCTCGCTCTTCTCCGCAAAGTCCCAGTTACAGTTCAGTCTAAAGGCTGAGAGACTCTCCGTGTGTCTGGGCACATCTGGAAGAGGACAGGACTGTGACTCACAGGAGAGTGAGCCAGGATCACCTGGTTATTTAGAAAGGATCTTAAAAAAACAAAATTAAATTTAAAAACTTTTTTTAATTAAAAAAAAAAGAAAGAAAGGATCTTAGGAAGTCATGCAGTACACGCAGCTGAGCAGCACAGTGGCTGGAATGTGGAGCCTGAAGTCAGGAAGACTATTCCTCCTGAGTTCAAATCTGACCTCACTTTTTAGCTGTGTGACCCTAGGCAAGTCACTTCACCCTATTTGCCTCAGTTTCCTCACCTGTAAAATGAGCTGGAGAAGGAAAGCCAAACCACTCCAGGATCTCTGCCCCCAAAAGCCCCAAATGAGGTTACAAAGAGTCAGATATAGCTAAAATGACTCCATTTTAAACTCCATTTAAATTAAAACAAGCTCCAGGCAGATTTACACTAGATTTGTGCTTTCATCATGCCAGGGAGAAGAGTGCTGATTTTATTAAAAGATTTCCAAGGAAGGAAATTACACAACTTCACTCAGTCACCCATTCTCATGTCAGATAATCACTGGAGTTAGAAATGCTTTCGTATCTAACCCAAGTAAGATCAGACGAACTTGACCTACCACCATGGAGGAAGTTGGATGGACATCAGCCAAGTGTGCCCTATTGTTGGATAGGGTGGGGGAGTGGGGGAATTCTTGATCAGGTTGGACTAGATGACTTCTGAAGCCCCTTCCAAGTCTGAGAGTCTATGAATTCCTCGCTGAGAGAGCCAGGCATAAATGGAATGTTCTTAAACCAGGGTAGGGGCTCCACTGTATCATCAAATAGTCTTCTGAATCACTAACTTAAATTTTTAAAAATTTCATTAATTTGGAATAACTGGGGTATGGGGAGGGTGTCAGTACAGAAGAGTGGAAGATAGGAATTACAGAACTTTAAAAACAGGCATTACAATTTGTGAGTATACAAAGTAACAGGTAGAGCTAAGATTCTAGAAGTGCTCCTGGATTTTCTTTAATGAATAGATTCACTGTTTTAAAGTAATTCGCATGGGCAGCATAGGTTGTTCAGTGGATAGAGCCAGGTCTGGAGATAGGAGGTCCTGAGTTCAACTCTGGCCTCAGATACTTTCTAGTTGTGTGATCCCGGACAAGTCAATTGACCCCTAAATCTTACCACTCTTTCACCTTTGAACTGATACTTTGAGTGTATTTTAAGGCAAAAGGCAATGTGGTTTTAAAATAAATAATAATAATAAAGTAATACATAGACTGCATATATGTAAATGTGTTACCAAAATGAAAACAGTATGAAATGTACAAACACCTCCAGTGGCTCCCCATTTCCCTTAGGACAAAAGACAACCTCCTCTAGCTCCCTACATCTGGCTCCAAACTACCATTCCATCTTGATTTCAATTTAACTCTATCCAACCCAATGTTTATTAAGCAACAGCATGTGCCATACTCTAGTCCTATGCTCTAGGGGTTACAAAGGCCAAAAAACCAAAACAACAGCAATAACAGAAACAACCAATTCACTGTCTTCGTATACTCTGCCTACCAATCAAATTAGAATACTAGCTCTTCCTTGACCTCAGCCTTTCTTTTTCTGCCTCCAAGTATCTGTGCAGGGTGTCCCCCACTCCTAGGATGCATTTCTTGTTCACTGTAGCCTGTTATTCTCCTTCTTTGAGGGCTAGCTCGGGCATCATCTCCTCCATGGCATTTTCTCTGCTCCCTAGGTGAAAGTGATCTTTGATCCAACCTCAAAATTGCCGAGAGAACCTTCTCTGAAGCTCTTTTTTGCTCTTATATACATCATGCCCACCAGAGTACATGCCACACTCACCCTGGTAGACTATAAGCAGCTTAGGGTTGCTAGTTATGTCATTTTTCATCCTAGTGCTTGGCGCAGTCCCTCATACATAGTGGGCATTAAATGAATGTAGGCTGAATTGGAAAAGAAATAAAAATATTGCCCCAGCAAAATGACTTTGTAAAAGCACAATGGATAGAGTACCAGGCCTGGAGTCAGGAGGACTCGGGTTCAAATATGATCTCAGACACTTCCTAGCTGTGTGACCTTGGGCAAGTCACTTAAACAATTGCCTAGCCCTTGTCACTCTTCTGTCTTAGAACTGATATTAAGACAGAAGGTAAGGGTTTAAAAAAAAAGCCAATAAAGCCCATCTCCCAACAATGCAGTTTTGGGGAGGTGTGAAGGAGACACTAATTCTACCTCCTCATTGAAAGGTTTACCAATCACAATTGTTTTGTTCTCAAGTAAATTGTTTTACTCTAGTCTAATAAAAGTAGCTCAAAGTTAGAATCTGAGAGTGGCCCTACACCACCTGTCAGATGCCTTGGAGTGCCAAAAAACTTCTTTTATAAAAAGTCAATTAGGCTTTTTTTAAGTGACTGTAAAATGAGGGGACTGAATTCTGTGATTACTAAAGTCCCTTTAGTTTAAAATCAGGTGAGAGTCAAGCCTGGAGATGGGAGGTCCTAGGTTCGAACCTGACCTCAGACTTCCTAGCAGTGTGACCCTGGGCAAGTCACATTATCCTAAGTGCCTAACTCTTACAGGCTCTTTAATATTAATTCTAAGGCAGAAGATCAGGGTTTAAAAAACAAGCACAAGGAGCTGATAAGAGAGAGGGTCATGAGATGTTAAAGTGCCATATTAATCCTATTAAAGAAAAGTCATTTCCTAAACTCTCTGAGTCAACTGGTCTTACTTCTCTGTATTTTCTTTATGACAAGAGATGGCTCCTGGGGTGGAAAGGATAATGGAACATGTCTGTGGTATTAAAAACCCCCAAACAAACCAAAAGGCATGAAATCAAACTGTTTTTTAAAAGTCTTTGCAGTGCTAAAGTCTGAAATCTTACACCTAATCTGGACATGCAGACAAATTTAATCTGCACTAATTCCAAACTTTGCAAGTCTCACTAGAATATGAGTGTTTTGCCCGAGAAGAACCGAAATGCTAGAGCAGAACCCTGGGCCAGGCGGTGGTAGGGTTGGGTTGGGGGAGGCAGTGTTTAATACAGCTTAAAATGACTATCATGGCAAGCTTTTTGCTGGTACTGAGAATATTACTGGAATGAACTTAATAGATCGAGTGGAAAAATATCAGCTGAACAATCAAGATGTCCTAAATCACGCTTGGGGAGGGGCAGAGAAGGGGAGACATTTGCTGATCAAATAGCTTGCTTTCGCATACAGCACTTGCTCAAAAAGTCAGACAACAGTCACAAAGCAATTTAGGGAACCAAAAAGTGTCTTAGCCTTGAAAAAGCCTTCCTGTCTGTGCTTGACTGCCTTCGAATAGCGCTGGACCGTGGCCCCAACCCTAACGTTTGTATGCCCAGAGTAGGGCCACCAAATGTTGGTAGGAGAGTGTTACTTTAGCACAGAATGCTCTCCTTCCTCTTTGAACCTTCGGCCAGACAACAAATGTCCTCATTTGAGAATCTATTTAATATATATATATATATTTTTTTTAAACCCTTAACTTCTATGTATTGGCTCCCAGGTGGAGGAGTGGTAAGGGTGGGCAATGGGGGTCAAGTGACTTGCCCAGGGTCACCCAGCTGGGAAGTGTCTGAAGCTGGATTTGAACCTAGGACCTCCCATCTCTAGGCCTGACTCTCAATCCACTGGGCTACCCAACTGTCCCTCTATTTAATATTTTCACACAAGTCTTCATATAGTTTCAGTGACCAACTCTGCTGGCGTCTCCAGCCATCTTGCATGGCCTCCACATACCTAACCAAAGTGGTAACAATGGGTATGAAGCTAGTGGGGACTGTAAAGGTGTTGTGGCTCTTCTGGTCATCAACGATTCAACACAAGAGGCTCTCCTGACTGCTATTCAGGAGGAATTCATGGGACATTGTTAGGTTTCAAGGTCATCTCCTATCCTACTCATCATGAGTAATTTAAGCTTTTTTTTATTTCCCTTTTAACCACTCGCCTTTATTTCTCTCCCACTAGTTAACTTTTGAAGTTATTGGCTACCCTTCATCTTTCCAGTTTTACATAGTAGCAAATACTTTCATCATAATGTTAATAAAAACTCACATGTGGCACTTTAAAGTCCAGAACTGCTTTCCTTACATTAACCCTTTGAAGTATCTAATGCAAACTTATGTCCTTCTAGACAGGGAATAGTGACACTTGGTTGACTTGCTGGTGATTACACATCTAGGAAGTGTCTCGGGTGGGAATTCAAACTCCAGGCTCCCAATTTCAAGGCCAGACTTTCATCTGCTACACCCAGGCTGCCTTTTTCATTTACCTTGTTTTATATACATACATACATACATACATACATACATACATACATACATACATACATATATATAAAAGAGATCTCCGAAAACACGCCCCTTTCAGAGTAGCAGAGCTATGTTAACAACTTTACAGGGGTTTTGTTTGCTGATACTTTTGTCTTTTAAATCTGCCTGGTCTCTCAGAGAAACAAGCAAATAATCTCAACTCACAAAAAACTAAAGGACTTTCTAAAACAAGAAGTACAAAGAATTGCCAACCACTGAGCTATAGAGAAAAGGCAGATTGTTTATTTTCTGTCTCAGAGGCTTTCCCACAGCTGTAAATTTTAAGTACGAGGGGGGGTCTCTATGACTTGGTCTGCCCCAGCAAGGGTTTGAAGAAACCCCAGGTTAGAGGAAAGTTGAGTAATTTAATTTAATGATCTGTGAACACACCAATCTACTTAAGAAATAAGCTGTGGAATTGAAGTTTCTGCTCCTTCTTGATTTATAGATGAACTGTAGTTCTCCTGGGTTCTCAGAGGCAGCTGTCACTTCTAGTAATGACCTGAAGTCCAGCTATCAGCACAAAAGAACTTGGCATCTAAGTTAAGAACAGAGAAATGGGTTCCTAGTTTCCAGCTGAGTGTGCCAAGCTTGAAGAACTACAAGCCTAGCCTGAGGGACTGCAATCTAGAGACACAAGATGAGGAATAATTCTTTTTTTTTTTAAATCCTCATTATCTGTCTCAGTATTCATTCTAAGACAAAAGAGAAATAAGTACTAGACAATTGGGGTTTAGTGACTTGCCCAGGGTCACATAACCAGGAAGTGTTTAAGGCTAGATTTGAACCCAGGTTCTCCTAACTCCAAGCCTGGCTCTCTATCTACTGTGCTACCTAAGCTGTCCCTTCTAAGGATCATTCTAAACTAAAAAAAAAAGATGTGAAAAGTTTCTTTCCTGTCCTGGAACTATGGCTCTTTCATTCTAGAAAGGCTTCTTTTTACTTTGCTTTATCAGAAAACCCATGCTATTTGTCAATGAGCCTTTTCCCCTGTAAATATGGTCAGAAGTAATGAAAATAATCTCAGTTCAATTTACCACACCCACTTGGAAAATTGGGGTCTTCCTTAAATCAATGAAAAATGCAGTCATATCAGTCATTGGCACTTAAATAGTTTTTGTGTTGCCCTGAGAAGCTTGAGCTAAACATTTTTTCTTTTTCCTTTTAGTTAAGTCAGGCGAGATATTGCCACATATCTCGCCAGCTTGAATAAATTTTGAGTTCAATTTATTAAAACTCCAGAAAAAAAAAAGATGAAATACCACACACACTCAACACTCTCTCACACACACATGCATGCTGTTATGCAAGTGGGGAACCTGATACAAAATGCTGCTATAACATTGTTAGCAGTGTCTATCACACAAAAGTAAAGAAGGAACTGTAAAAATCCATCCCCACCCCTTTTTAAACCCTTATCTTCTGTCATAAAATCAATACTAAATATCTGTTCTAAGGTGGAAAGGCCATACAGACTAGGCAATTGGGGTTAAATCACTTGTCTAGGGTCATACAGTCAGGAAGTGTCTGAATCCAGGACCTCCCATTTCCAGACCTGGTTCTCTGTTCACTGAGCCACTAAGTCTACCCTTTTTTGAGAAGAGACAATAAATTTTCAAGGATAAATAAAAGTCCATGCTACTTGTTTACTATATTTGATATCTTTCATTACTATTTATAGTAAAGCAAAACATGTAAGAATCCTTTAAAAAAAAGAAAAGAAAAGAAAAGAAAAACTCTCCAGAAAAGTACTTTGGACAAGTGGTTAGAAAACACCAGTCTGAAAAGACGTGTCTCTTTGTGCATTATAAGATCTTCACCTCTTTCAGGAGATAAGTGGCATGTTTCATCTTCATTTTTTGGTCATGTGACTTATCACTGCATTGCTCAGAGTTCTAAAGTTTTTCAGAGTTGTTTTTCTTAATAATATTGTTGTCATCATATAAATTGTTCTCTCAGTCCTGCTCATTTTCTTCTGTATCAGGCTTCCTAGTTTCCTCTGAAACTGTCTATTCCATCATTCCTCGTGGCATCATAATATTCCATTATTCTCATATGCTATTCCACAATAAGGCAGCCTCCCAGTTTCTAGTTTGGGGCTACCACTAAAAGAGTTACTTGATTTTTGTACCTGTAGATCCTCTTATTCTTTCTTTGATTTCTTTGGGGTACGGGCCTAGTATTAGTGGAATAGCTTGGTCAAAGGGTATGTACAGTTTGGTAACTTTCTGGACATGGTTACAAATTGCTTTCCAGAAGAGATCAATACACGGTTCCACCAAGAGTGCACCAGAAGGGACTTCAGATACTTCCTAGCTATGTGACCCTAGGCAAGTCACTTAATTCCCATTGCCCACCCATTGCTGTTCTTCTGTCTTAGAATTGACACTAAGACAAAAGATTAGGGTTAAAAAAAAAAAAGAGTACACTAGAATCTCAGATTTCCCACAGCCCCTCCAACATTTCTCATTTTCCTTTTTTGTCTTGTGACTCTGATAGTAAACCTTCATTTTTCCCATCTGTAAAACTGGGATAGTGTCCAGACTTGGGATTTCTTTAGTGTAGGGAATTCCCAAGTGAGGAAATTCCTTTATAACCTCGGTCTTAGTGATTTGCTTAAAAAGCTGAGATTTTAAGTCTAACCTCTTCATTTTACAAATGAGGAAACTAAGGCCCAGAGAGGTTAAATGAATTGCCACGGTCATATAGGTGAATGACCAAATGAGGATTAAAACCCAGTCTCCTGATTCTGAATCCAGTGATCACACTTCAGAGCCTAATGAGCTCTCATTTATTTTGCCTTTTCCCCAAAGCCTCCTTTTTGTCTAGTTCCTTTCTATTTTCAAATCAAACTCAGAGCTTCCCTACCCTAATACAACTTTTCCTCCATTCTTTTGCTGCCCCAACTTCTGAACTTTCTTGTTCCTATTTGCTCCTCCAACTGCTTAGGCTTATCTTGCCTAATAACAAAGTTATTAACAAAGTTGGTAATAAAGGAACAAGCCTTTATTGAGTACCTACTATGCACCAGGCACTGAGCTAAGTAAGCACTTTAACAATATTATCTCATTTGATCCTTACAATAACCCTGAAAAGTAGGTGCTCTTATTAGCATCTGATTTCTCAGTTAAGGAAACTGAGGAAGACAGAGGTTAAGTGACTTGCCCAGTTGGTTATTTGGACTCCAGCCTTCCTGACTCCAGGCTCAGCACTCTATAACCACTATATCACCTGCCCAGCAAAAGAATTACCTAATAAGCTATTAACACATACACTGTCTTAGATTCTAATGGAAAGAGGATAGGATTGGGAGTCAGGAGACTTAGTTCAATATTTGCAATTCTTGTGCAAACTGGGGAGCAATCAATTAGCAAACATTTATTAAGCACCTACTCTGTGCCAGGCATTACACTAAGCTCTGGGGATACAAAAAGAGTTTTTAAAAAAGAGGTAAAAAAAGAGCCCCAGCCTTCATTGAGCTTACAATTTAAGGGGGGGAGGGGGGAAGAGACAAAAACATACAAATGCAAACAAATATATATGAAACAAACTAAAAATAGGATAAATAGATAATGAGCAGAAAGAAGATGGTAGAAATAAACTGGAGGAAAAAATACTTATACTAAGTATCCCCACACAGTCATTCTGAGGAAAGTATTTTGCAAACTTCAAATGAGTGTTTATTCTATCTTGGTTTTTCTTTGGTAGCTCCTTATGATAATAAACAATTTCACTGACTACCTTGAAGTCACACCAAAAGTTATTGTAGGAGTCAGAACCTTACCCTTGAGCTCCCAAATAAGATCAGGTGTCTAAAATACTTTGGAAACCTTAAAAATATTTTATAATTATTATATTAGTATAATTAATTATAATTCCCATTGTCATACCGAGCACTTTCACCTCTCAGGTGTCTTCTCTGAATTCACTTTTTTTTTTTTTTTTTTAACATAACCCTTACCTTCTGTCTTAGAATCAACATGGTGTATCAGTTCTAAGGCAGAAGAATAGTAAGGGCCAGGCAATGGGGGTAAGTGACTTGCCCAGGGTCACACAACTAGGAAGTGTCTGAGGCCAGACTTGAACCTAGGATGTCCCATCTCTAGGCCTGGCTCTCAATCCACTGAGCCACCCAGCTGCCCCCTGAATTTACTTCTTTTTAATAAATTTACTTCTTTGACAAACTCTGTTAATGAAAGTTGTTCCCCTCCAAATGACAAAGACAAAAGTAGGAAAGGAGTCTCCAAAAATGAAAACAAATCAACGTTTTAGAAAGCTAAAAACCAACTGCATTTTGCTGAAATTTATTCAGCACTTTTTAGGGCTTTTAAAGTTCATTTCTTATTTCTTCCTTGGATTGTAGCTAAGAATTCAACATGTCATCTTCAAGTTTGTAAAGCTTCAAAAGTTAGTGTTTAATAAATGATTAAGGAGAATACAAGTCATAATGACAAAAGAGAACTGGTATAACAACATCAGCGCCTCTGAACGTGACAGATGTAATATCTGGGGTACTATAATTAAAATACTGTGTACTTACATTGTGCCTTTTATCTGTAGATGTCATGAAATTCTCATCACCCACCTCTGGGCCTGTCACTTACATGGCTTTATTACTTGTGAATTTGAAAGATCAGCATAATTAAATTCTCAGATATAAAATCTATTTGCAACCTTTCAGGCTGAGATTTCTGGTAGAGGACAGAATATGTCATTTTAAAAACTGATTTTAAAACATCCCCTCCACAGCTGAATGGCTCAGTGGATTGAGAGCCAGGCCCAGAGATGGGAGGTTCTGGGTTCAAATTTGGCTTCAGACTCTTCCCAGCTGTGTGACCCTGGGCAAGTCACTTGACCCCCATTGCCTTAGAACTCTTCTGCCTTAGAACCAATATACAGTATTGATTCTAAGATGGAAGGTAAGGGTTTAAAAAATAATAAAAATAAAAAACCCCTCTATCCCCTGCCAAAAAACCCCCAAATCATTTACACTGCTCATTCATGTCCTCCTACAAAGCTCAATGAGACAAATTATGGTCCAGAAATACTCTTTTCAGAGGATTTCAGAGTTGAAAGGATCATTAGGGGCCATCAAATTCAACTTGTAGCTGAGCAAAAACCACTTCACTAGCACCCCCTTTAGGGGCTTACTCAGCTTGAAGACCTCTAATGAGGTTATCTCTGGAAGTAGTCTGAGACAGGATTCAAACTCAAAAGCTGCCTCAAAGCCTTCATGATATGAAGATCTTCAGGGCTTTCACCAACCTGGTTGATCTCCTCTGGACCCCCGTTAGTTTATCAGTGTGTTTCTTAGAACACACATTCTGAATTCTAATTTCATTAACACATCTTGTCTATGCCACAGGCATAAGTACATTAACACAGATGAGATTTACATAGCACTTTCCTTAGGTAGTCCAAGAATTCTTACCCCTGTTTTATAGATGGAGAGGAAGCAGGCAGTAATGAAGAGACACTGGCCTTCACGTCAGGAAGACTTGGATTCAAATCCTGTCTCTGACCCTGGCTGTGTCACCCTGGACAAGTCAATGAACCTTTTCATCTACAAGCCTAAAAAGGTGCTGACCTGCATTGGTAGCAACTGTCCACCCCTCCTTGCTCCCCCTCCACCCAAGGGAATCCTACACTACACTGGTCCAGCCAAAAATTCAAAAATATTGTGTCTATGTATGCATGTGTCTGGGAGCAGGAGCTAGGTGGCACAGTAGATAAACTGTGCCTGTAGTCAGGAAGACTCTCTTCATGAGTTCAAATCTGACATCAGACACTTACTAGTTGTGTGACCCTGGGCAAGTCACTTATCCCTATTGACCTCAATTTCCCCATCTGTAAAATGAGCCAGAGAAGGAAAAGGCAAACCATTCCAGTATCTCTGCCAGGAAAATCCCATATGGGGTCCTGAAGAGTTAAACATGACTGAACAATAAGAATACATACGACTATCCTGACACGTATAAATAGACATCCTTGCGTTCAGGACACAGATGTCCTATGGTAACAACGACACCTCTCTGCGTCTGGAGGAACTATTTAGGCTACTGGGGCAGAGAAAAAGAGGTCATCGTCTAATAGAGATGACATGTAGCCAAATATGGATACAACTTTCTCAAACCCCTGGAGAGTTTGTATCATTTGTGAAGTGGTTTCATTTATGCTTTCGGAAAAACTGGGGCCAAAGCAGAAGCGTTCAGTAACTATGTTTCAAGACAAAGCCTGAGGAGCGAAAGAAAACAAATCTTTTCAACAGAAGGAAGTTTTTTAGAGGCATTTATTTTACAATAACATAATTGCCTCAAACACGATTTTAGGGAAAATGATTTCATATGAAAAGCTGGAAACAGCTCAGGTTTCCTTAGAGGAAGTTCTCTATCTGAATCATAGGGTCCACGTAACTGCTTGTTTTTAGGAACAGTGTAAGCACTATCAATATTTTCAGTTGTCAAGGATGAAGAGGAAACTTCCCATCTAGGGAAATGGAAACTAGTGGCATTGCCATTTAACACAACAGGGAGCAAAGCTGGCATGGTTACTCTTATTAACTTGTACTAAACTCCAAATCTTTCCTGAAATAACAAGTGAGTGGAAACAGTGACTGGTCAGAGCCCTAGACTTGTGCTTAAGAAGCTCTGGATTTGAATCCCACCTCTGACTCGTAACTAGCTAGATGACCTTGGATAAATCATTTACCTCTCTAGGACTCAGTTTCCACAACTGTCAAATGGAAATAATAACACTTCTTGTATATATCTTGAAAGGGAGTGTGGCTTAGTGAACAGAGTTGGACATGGAGTCAGTCCCCAGATCTACTTCTGCCCCATACTAGCTGTGGGACCATAGACAAGTCACAACTTGTGAAGATTCTTAAATGGAATAATGTACATACAACACTTCCTAAGCCTTAAAGCTCTGTGTGAAATGTGAACTGTTGTTGTTATTATTCACTATGGTTGTAAAGAGGAGATGAACTTAAGGCAGCTAAATTGCTGTTATTACAGAATGTGGTGGTAGGGGTGATAGGAGTTGTCAGACATATAAAAGTCAGAAGACCTGGGATCAAATTCTGCCTCAACTACTATTTGGATGAGTAGTTTAACCTCTAGACCTCAGTTTCTCCCTCGGTAAAATAAGGGGATTAGATGATATCATCTCTGAAGTTCCTTCCAGCCCCAAATCCATATTGGACAAGAACCTCTAGCCTTCCGTCCTTCCTCCCTCCTTTATATTAACATACCAACTAACCCTAAAGCCTTAAGTCCCTCCTCTCTTTCTCACTGAATCATGGAAATATTTCTGTGCAGGCCCATCCCTTCTATTGGACTCTTTCAGGACAGTATGGCCAGCTAGAGGCCACCTTTCAGCCGACCCAACATAAAGGGTCCTGGGAATAGGGCTAAAGACACAAGATAGGAATTGAAGGCAGCAGCTACCGGGGCGTTTGCTGGCCTGGTGAGCAGCAAACAGGTGATGGGACTTGGGGATGATTCCCAGCTGCACCTTAAGATGGAAGTGCTACGAGGGAGAAGGATCCCGGCGCTAAACTTGCAACAGGTTCTGGGCAGGGAGTACTAATTTACAGAGAGCATGTAAGGGAAGGAAGGGGAAAGAAAGGGGAAAGAGGAAGTCCTGAGGGTAGACAGACAGTACAGGAAAAGAGTTCAGCTAGGGCAGGGGTCCATGAAACTGTTTATGTGTAGATAGAGACAGATAAGTAATTGTATTTCAACATAATTGACTTCCTTTTGTAATCTGCATTTTATTTAATGCATTTTTCTCCGAAAGGGTCTATAGGTTCCACTAGCCTGCCAAAGGGATTCTGACACACACACGAAAAGGTTAAGAAACTCCTGAAAAAGGAGAAAACAGTAGAGAGCGAGGAAGCGAGATCCCCAGGAAGGTGGGGCTAAGGTAGGACACGAGAAATGATCAGTATTACTCATCCCAGGAATTAGCTGAACTGCACGGACAGGACTCGCAGCGTGGAGGGGATGGGGGGAGAGGGCTGTCCTTTGGGGATACACGGGTGTCAAGAGGCAATGAGGCTGGAGGGGTTTGGGGTGGGAGCACGGCGGGGCTGAGATCAGTTACCGGATGAAGGTGGTCTTGCCCGTGCTGTACTGGCCCACCAGCAACACCATGGGCTTGTTGTCGAAGTCGGCGTCTTCCAGCGCCGGCGAGTGGAACTCGTGGAAGCGGTATGCCTCCTCCAGCGGCAGCACCTTGCGCAGGTAGAGCGAGCGCAGGCCGCCCGTCACCGTCTGCACCGCATCCGCCCCGCCGGGCCGATCCCGTCCGCCTGTTTGCCGCCCCATCCAGCTGAACATCCTGCCTCTGCCCGCCCGACTCAATCCCAGCCCCGCCCCGACTGCGCTCTGGACCCCAACTCCGTAGCAAAGATCTGCGTAGCACTGACCCGGCTGGCGGAAAGAGCGAATGAGCCACCGGGCGCCAGCGCACTGCCACCGCCCCAAGTTCGGGTCCCGCCCCTCAAGGCCTGGTCCAATCGTCCTGAACTACGTCACTCTTCACCTTCACTATTCAGGAGGTTCCCTGTGGGGGTCCTTCCTGGTTGGGTGTCTTCCAAGCCATCAGCCTATGGAGAGGAGCTTCCTAATGAATTATTAATGAGAGAGCCGCTTTCGGAGTGGCTGTAGGACTGGGCCCTTTGCTAGGTCACTCTCCCTCCTGGTCTGATGGCATTTGCTTCCGGACTAGTCAGCATCTGTAGCCTTTTTTTTTTTTTTTTTTTTTGCGTAGCATGTACCAAACCACTCCAGGTATATTGGCTCGCTTGAGTTTCACAATCTCAGGGATAGCACAAATCAGTTAACTTCACCTTTCCAGGACCTGCTTACAATATTCCTCATATATGCTAACGACTACACACCCACACACCCACCCACACCCACACACCCACACACACACATATATTTTAAGTAATGATTGTACACATATTTTATATATATTAAACACACATGTTATATAGATAATATACAACACATTTTAACTAATGGCTATACATATTTTAGATATATTCTACATATTCATATTTTACGAAGTTACACACACATTTTATATATACTACATATAAATATATGTAATATATGCCTGTTATATATATATACTATATACATATGAAATGTGTATCTCTATATAAAAATATATGCGTGGACATATATTTAGAAACATACATAGCCAATTCTTCTTATTATAATTTTTTTTGTTTAAACCCTTAACTTCTGTGTATTGTCTCATAGGTGGAAGATTGGTAAGGGTGGGCAATGGGGGTCAAGTGACCTGCCCAGGGTCACACAACTGGGAAGTGTCTGAGGCCAGATTTGAACCTAGGACCTCCTGTCTCTAGGCCTGACTCTCAATCCACTGAGCTACCCAGCTGCCCCTACATAGCCAATTCTTGATGAACATAAGTTGTACACGTGTGTGTAGTCGCTCTCTATATTCAATAGACTTTCTGGTGAAAAGTTTTCTATTTGTAGGTCATATGGTCCAGATGTCAGCCTTCAAGCAGGTGAATAGTATTATTATTCCCATTTCATAGATGAAGTAATTAAGACCAGATCAGTAACTATTAAATGGCAAGAGGAGGACTAGACCCCAAGTTTATTATTTCCCAATAAAATTTCCTTTTCACTATACTATTTTGCTAGGGCTTTTCATTGGCTGTCTGCCATGTGAATTCTCTTTAGAATTCTCTCCCTACTCATCACTGCTTCTAGCTTTCCTAGTTTTCTTCAAGTCATAGCTGAAGTCCCATCTTCTGCAAGAAGCCTTTCCAGATGCCCTTTAATCCTAATGTCATCCCTCTGTTGATTATCTCCAATTTATCCTGTATTTATCTTGTTTCTACATCGTGTGAACTCAGGGACTGTCTTCTGTTTTTCCTAGTATCTCCAGTGCTTAGAACAGTGTTTGGCACAGAATGGATGCTAATTAAATGCTAATTGACTACTAGTTGACTGACTCTGATTTATATTTAACTAAAGTCTCTCATTGTCATCTAATTTTTTCTTCCTTGGGCCTTTGTGGAAATGGGAAATTATTCATCATATTCATCATAATCATTCATATTTACAGAACTGGCAGGTACCAGTCAATTGGAAGGCAACTAGTAAAGCTTCTTGGGGCAGCTAGGTGATATAGTAAATAGAGTGGCAGGCCTGGTGACAGGAAGATTCATCTTCATGAGATCAGACACTTACCAGCTGAGGGACCTGGGTAAAATTATTCAACCCTGTCACCCTAACACATCCATAAAATGAGGTAGAGATGGAAATGACAAACCACTCCAGTATCCAAGAAAACCCTAAATGGGTCATAAAGAGTCAGACACAATGGAAATGACTGAGCAACAACATCTTTTATCTTTTCCAAGTTAAACTGCCCCAACTCCATTTAAATTCCACTAAAGTCCTATTTCTTCAAGTGAAAACTCAAAACAACTAACTCTGGCGAAGTACCCACATTCCAATGTCATATCAGAATTTTGTTGTGTTTAAGATTGTAAACTAAGGAAACGTGACCACCAAGAGGTCTGCCAGCATTAGAGAACATTCTCTCCACAAAGTCCAAAGAAAAGATGTTTTCCCTATTTATAGTGAGATCTTCCAAATGCCCTTATTTGCATGAGACGTCATGCTTTTAAAAAATGCTTTATCTTTATTTTTCAAACAAAAGGGTTTAAAAAAAAACAACTCTTACCTTTTGTCATAAAATCAGTACCATGTATTGGTTCCAAAGCAAAAGTATGGTAAGGGCTAGGCAATGGGGGTTAAGTGACTTGCTGAAGGTCACACAGCTAGGAAGTATTTGAGGCAAGATTTGAACTTAGAGTCTCTAGGCCCAGCTCTCAACCCACTGAGTCACTCAGCTGCTCTCAAATAATAAGGTTTTTTAATTAACCTGATCCTCCTACTACCCCTCTCAAATTAAGCATTTTTTAAAAATTGAAAAACAAATCCCTCAATCATAACTACATAGTCTCACAAAACAAATCCTAACATTTGTGATGTCTAAAAAGATTTATTGTGGGGGGGCAGAGCCAAGATGGTGGCATAGTAGCAGCAAAATCCTCAAACTGCTCTGAATAGCCTTCCAAACCAACCTTTAAAAGGCACCTCAAAAGGACAAGAGTCAAAGGAGGATGGGCAAAGGAGATCTCCCACTGAACATGATGTGAAAGGTAGGCAGAGAGAGAGAATGGATTTCCACAATATAAGGGGGAACCAACTGAAGACAAAACTGCACAAGGAAAAGTACAGGTTGACCACCCACCACCACCAGCCAGAACCTGGACAACCTTGGGATCCTGGAATGTGGACTACACCAACAAAAGAGAACCGCAGGCCTACCCCCTGGATATCCCAGGCCCTGGAAGTGAGGTTCAGAGCTCTGTAGCACTGGGCCCACTTGGGCCTCTGAAGCAGGAGAGGGGAAGATAGCTCCAGGGCAAAACCCTGTGAGCCAAAAGCTAAGACAGAAATGGCCAGCAACTTGCAGATCTCCCAGTCCTCAAGTGAGAAAATGAACAAATAGCAGTAAAAAAAGCTCTTGACCCTCAAAAATTTCTATGCGGAAAAAGAGCAAAAACAGAAGCAACAGGAGACGATGAGAAATAGGCAAACACATGCAAACTCTCAAAAAAAAAAAAAATAGAAAGTGGTCATAAACTCTGGAAGAACTTTAAAAAAAAAAAGGGAGTTCAAAAATCAAATAAGGCAGGATATGATCGAGAAGAGAGACTTAAGAAAGGGAGCTTAAGAAATAGGAGGTTATTGCAATTATCTAGACGAAGTGCTGAGAGCTTGAATTAGGAAAGTGACCATGTGAGTGGAGAGAAAGGGACAGGTGCTAGAGATGCTGGGAGGCAGGGATGACAAGATTTGATAACTAAGTGGATATGAGGCTCAGAGAGAATAAGGAGTCAAGGGTGACTCTGAGATTGCAAACCTGAGTCACAGAAAGGATACTACTGGTCCCTTTGATAAAAATAGGGAAGTTTAGAAGAGTGGTGGGGGAAATAATAAGTTCTGTTTTAGACTTGTTGATTTTGAAATGCATAGAGGATATCCAGTTTGAAATGCCTAATGTTGTTATTCAGCTGTTTTAGTTGATCTAATTCTTCATGACTCCGTTTGGGGATTTCTTGGCAGGGATATTGAAGTGGTTTGCCATTTGCTTCTCCAGCACATTTGACAGACTGGGAAACTGAAGCAAACAGAGTTAAGTGACCTGCCCAGGGTTACACAGCTAGTGTCTGAAGCCAGACTTGAAATTCAGGTAGACTAGTCTTACTGATTTCAAGTCCAGTGCTCAGTCCATATTATCACCTAATTTTCTTGAAATGTCTAATAGGTGGTGATTCAGGAATGATTCAGGAATAGAGCTCAGAAGAGACACCAAAGCTACAAGGCAGCTCAGTAGCACAGTGGATAAAATGCTAGAGTTGGAATCGGGAAGACTCAAGTTCAAAGCCTGCTTCTAACACTACATGACCCTAGGCAAGTCAATTAATCTTTGTCTGACTCAGTTTCTTCATCTGTAAAATAGGGATAATAATAACCCTTAACTCATAGGATTATTGTGAGGATCAATTAAGATAAAATGTATAAAAGGGCTTTGCAAACTTTAAAGCTCTATATAAGCACTATAATTATTATTATTATTATATAGCTCAGTGATGGCAAACATTTTAGAGACAGAGTGCCGGGCCCTGCCCCCACCCCAGCCCCCAGCCCAAGTCCTGTGCCTACCACCCCCACCATATGCAGTGCCCCTCCCTCCCACCAAGTGCTGGGCACTCCATTCCTCCCCTTCCCCCACACAGGGGAGGGAAAAAGCACTCCCATTGGGCTGCTGGGGGGAAGAGTGAGGGAAGTGAGGAATGTTCTCAGTGAGTGTAGAGAGGGGGAGGGGAGTAGCCCAAGTGCTCTGCTCTCCTCCAGCTCTGCCTCCTGTGAGCCACCCACCTTACCCTCTATGCACTCCCATTTGCTGCTGGCAGAGGGGGCAGGGAATATGAAAAAATATCATCAGGCACAATGGAGAGGGGGAGGGGAGCAGTTCCACCCAAGACTCTCTGCCTTTCTAGTAACAAACTCTGGGGGTGAGGGGAGGGAGGGAAGCCATGTGCCCACAGAGAGCACTCTGTGTGTCATCTTTGGCACCCATGCCATAGGTTCACCATCACTGATATAGCTCATATACAGAAAGGTGACAACCAAACACGTGAGAGTGCCATTGCCAGGATATGAAGAATGAACTTTGCCAGGAAAAGAGTCAGGGAGGCCTGGTAGGAGGCGGAGATAGTAATCCAAGTGTGAAGTGTCGAGGATGTGACTAACATTTGTATTATCGGACAATGAGCACAGAATAACCAAATATGTTTATTCAATCTTCAGTTAAATGACACTCATCCTGTACGATATGTATATAAACCTCATTATCTAAGCTTTGAGGTAACTGTGGATACCATTGCCTTCACCTTCAACACATAGGCCCTGTAATTTGGCTCATTCCTCAAAAATTTAAGTAGATTATGCTTACATGATAAATATCAGTAATCACAACTTGATGGTGAATGGCAAGGAGAGAGGTAGAATGGGAAGAGAATCCAAAGTCTAGTTCTCCAAGAATACACTTCCAGTTAACCTTGGCCTCTGGGTCCCCAAAAAGCCTATTCTGTGAAGTCAATGGCATTTTGTGAACTTAGCTTCAAATTCTCTACTGTGGGGCTCTCATGGTTTACAGGCTTGTCCAAACCATTCTGGGGAGTCTTTACCATCGTTTCTAAGTTGTATCCCTCAGCAGTGCTATTTACAATCAGCAATCTCGACACGTCTTGAGCTGTGTCTAGCATTTGCTAAAATGTGAATGCTGGGAGCCCCGCTTGCTTGTAGGAAATCCACTTCAGGTAATCAAGAGTCTGTTCAAATCCTGAGTGGTCAGTGGTGAATTAAAATCTGGTCACCTGCTTGGCTGTGCCATTGAAGATGCCAGGATGTCTTTCTGGTGCACACATTGTCACTGACCAATAAAAATGATCATAAGAATGCAAATTTAGATTTTTTTTTCTGGAGAAATGTAAAAGTGCTTTACAGATCCCATGCCCATTGTCCTTGGGATATGCATGCAGATGAGACAGAGAAGAGGCTGAGATAATTATCTGAACTTTTTAGAGGAAGAATGATCATTTAGTCCAGTTCTCATTTTATACCTAAAAAGGTTAAGAGATCTGTCCATAGTTGCACAAAGATTTAATGACAAAATTAGGATTTGAGCTCAGGTCTTCTGATTACAAATCCAATACTCTTTTTTGCCCTACTATATCAAGTTTCCTCTCAGTTAAAACAAGCTCTGGGTTTTCCCCCCTGTCCCAGCCCTCTGTCTTCTCAGATGACAGCATGCCTGAGCCTGTGGCAATGGTACTTCCTTCATTTCAGGGAGTTATCCAGTTTTTTTCTAAACTAAGGGAAAATCCAATGGTTTCAATTTGGGTATTAAAACTCAATGTATCTCTCATTTGTTATTTTCTGCTTCTTCCTTTCCCCTTCATCCCTCTTTTGTCTTGGTATACGTAGCTGGTACATGTTAAGTCAGGCTAATTGTGTCCTGACTCAATGAGAGAGGACATCTTCTACCAACAAATCAGTAGGCATTGGACTCTGATGCAGTGGTGGAAAAACAGAAACACTATCTGTGATGGTCTCCATGTTTATGCTGAACATGGTTTCTTTGACTGCTTCTTCCTTTCCAAGGCCAGGTGGAAGGCCTGACGGATCTTGTCTGCATTATTTAAGATGTTGTACTCAGAGAGGTTCACTAATCGGTCAAAAGCAGACTCTGTATAGGTTAACTCTATGGTGCCATAGGGATTATCAGGGCCATAGATGTCAACATTTCCATCTTCCAACTCCTCTGGGCTCCGCTCCACACCTAAGGGAAGAACAAAGGGAGTTTTGAGTCACACTCATAATTCTGCTGACCTCTGACCTATATCCCTCCAAATATTTGAATTTTGGAACATTAAAATGATGGTTGTGACTGAGGGGAGGGGGGTTGTGCAGCTGGGTGGCTCAATGGATTGAGAGCCAGGCCTAGAGACAAGAAGCCGTGGGTTCAAATCTGGCCTCAGACATTTCTTAGCTATGTGATCCTGGAAAAGGCACTCAATCCCCATTGCCTAGTCTGACTGCTCTTTTGTCTTGGATCTAATATATAGTATTGATTCTAAGAAAGAAGGTAAGGATTTTTAAAATAAATGAAAATGATGGCAGAACATTTAGAATCAATCCTTCCACATAAGAAGCAACTCAATCAAGGAAAGAGTTTGGTTTCTAACATTTCCTGGGCTGTAGTCTGACCTTGCCATACTGGTTCCTGATCCCCTGGCAGGTTCTCCTTAGAACCCCTAAAGCTTCTGGTCATTCTTGGGGTTCTTCCTGTTCCCATGCTTCTTCCTTACCCAAATGTACATATAAGGTGTAATAGATAAAGAGCTAGACCTAAAGCCAGGAAGGCTTAGATTCAAGTCTTACCTCTGAAACATACTAGCTGCATGACCTTGGGCAAATGCTCTAGGCAACCTCTAAGACTAAGCGTTGGGAAGGTGTTCCCCTCCACTGGTAATGTTCTTGGTCTGTTTCCTTAACCGGACATAGATGAATAGAGGTGAAGGTTAGACGGCCATCCCTTACCATAAGTGAGCACCTTTTGTATATTAATATTAACTATATTAACTATATTAATAATAGATAGCATTTTAAATTTGCAAAGCAGGGCAGCTAGGTGGCTCAGCAGGTAAGAGCGCCAGATTGGGAGTCGGGAGAGTCTGGGATTGAATCTGGCTCATATAAGATTTAAATTAATGTCCAACACTCCAAGAATTATATTTTATAGAGTTTATTAATAATCACTTGAAGTAGAAGGAATAAAAAGGAAATAGAAGTAAAAAAAAAAACCTAATTATCTAACAAAATAAAAACCACATGAGCAAGTTCTCCTTCCTCTCCCTCAGCTCACCTCCATAGCCCGCTATCACTGAAAAAGAGAGCGAGAGGCGGGGCTACACCAAATTTATATCCTCTGTTAGCACGTAAGATGAAGGAACATGGGATGCTGGGAATAGGAGTTCTAGGGTACAGAAATTAATTACACAGATACTTCCTAGCTGTGTGACCCTGGGCAAGTCACTTAACCTTGATTGCCTAGCCGTCGTCTGTCTTCTGTCTTTGAATTGATATTAAGACAAAATGTAAGGATGAGTAAGAATAATAATAATTCATAAAATACAATTTGAAAAGCACTTTATATGTTATCTCATTTGATCCTTGCTATGACCCTGGTTCAATTGTTAACCCTATTTTACAGGTGAGGTAACAGAGGTAGAGAGAGGTTAAGTGAGTTACCTATGGTCATATGAATAGTAAGTTTGAGGCAGGATTGGAATTCAGGATTTCTTGGCTTCCTGTCCAGCACTCAGTTTACTGCCACCTTAATTGGCTTACAAATGCAACAGAACTATAATAACCATTCTGGGTCAACGGATAGAGTAGTACCCCTGGGACTCATGGAGGATTTAAGTGGGGAGGACTTGCCTGGGGAGAGAGGTTACTGCTAGGTCAAGGAGGAGCTTACCTGGAGTGTATTTATATCCTCTGTTAGCACGTAAGGTGAAGGAACAAATTGGAGGGGGGATTCAGGAGGAAGGACCAAACTTGCTATTTTATTTCTAAACTTAAATTTATTCAGAAAGTTAACTGGGACAGGTAGATAGCTCAAAGGATAGGGTTTCAGGCATGGAGTTGGGAGGTCCTGGGTTCAAATCTGGACACAGACATTTCCTAGTTCTGTGACCCTGGATAAGTCACTTAAACCCTATTGCATAGCCCTTACTACTCTTCAGCCTTGGAACCAATTCATAGTATTGATTCCAAGATGGAAGGTAAGGGTTTTTGTTTTTGTTTTTAAACTGGTACCAAGGCAGAAAGTAAAGGTTAAAGAAAAAAAATGAAAATTAACTGATAAGTTTCCTGTTTTAATTAATTATTCTTGCTAACTAGGTGCTAAGCAGTTGTTTCTGTACTACTAATCAAATATTATCAAAGTCCCCTATATTCTAATACCTTGAGATGAAGTCCTAGTTGCTCTAGTAAAAAGCTCTGGAAGTCAGAAGGATTTGAGTTCTAATCTGATGTCAGTGTATGACCCTGGGGAAGTCACTTAACCCTGAGAGATTTGTTCTTACTGCTTGTCTGCCTTAGAATCAATATTTAGTATGGATTCTATGACAGAAGGTAAGGGTATAAACCCCACCCCACCCCCCATAAAAAAACACTCTGGCATGTGGCTTTCATAGCCAGCATGGCCTGTCCTTTTTCTAACCAAAGGATTATATTAGCTCAGAGAAGCCCACAGCCCCTACGAAAAGACTTTCTGTTTCTAGAGCTCTCCTTCAAAGAGTCACCAGTGCCCTTGGGACCAAGCTGAGAATGATTCCAAAACTGAGAGTCACTTACCCGGGGCTTTGTACTTTTGGAAAGAGCCATTGATGAGTGGGAAGAAGATTACAATTGGGGCATCTGGGGCATCATCATCAGGGACCATCAGGTAACACTCCTTCAGGTTGTCATCTTCTTCTTCCACGTTATATTTGGGGAAGGGGATATTCTGTACCGTGCAGTACTCACAGTTCTGTTTTAGGGGCTAGAAAAAACCATCACAGGAGAAAGAATGAGTCTTAAGAGAGCTTGGGCTCACCTGGATGGATGCTTGTTCCTCCTGTGACTTTGCTTCTTAGAATCCTTAGGGTCTAGATTCTTTTCAAGGCTGAGTTCAAGGGCCACCTCTTACAGGAAGCCTTTCCTGACCATCCTTGCCTGGTAATGCCTTCTTTCCCCTCCCCCTCCAATTATGGCATATCTCTTTATGTACTTTAGTGAGCTTGGTATAGTGAATAGAGGGCTGGTCTTGGACCCAGGAAGATCTGAGATCTGACCATGGCAAAGTCACTTTAACTTCAATGTTCTGGCCACGTTCCAACACTGCAAATGGCAGAGAAGATGCTAACCTGCATGGGTAGAAGCTGTTTCTTCACCCAGGAGGCCTTCTTTCTACTAATAAAATCACAAATCCAATCTGTATTCCCTACCCTACCTGTGTGTTATTTACCCTGGCAAGACTGTAAGCTCCTTGAAAGGGAGAACAGGGAAGGGAAGGGAATAAGTATTTTTTAAGGACTTGGGAAGTGTCTGCCAACTTTGTTTCACTTAAAATTGACTCCCAATCCAAGACATCACCCTGTGATGATATGGGTCCTCTTTGAAAGGAAGGAGGAATAACTCTGTGCCAGGCAGTGAAGCTAAGTGCTTTACAAATAGCACAACATTTGATCTTTGCAGCAATTCTGTGAGGTAGATGCCCTTATTATCTCCATTTTATAGTTGAGGCAACTGAGACAGATAATAGTTGAGTGGTAGTTGGGGGGCACAGTGGAAAGAGCACTGAAAATGGAGTTCAAATGTATCTTTACATACTTACTAGCTGTATGACCCTGGGTAAATCACTTAATCTTTCTTGGCCTCAGTTTCTTCATGTAAACTCTTATTTATTATATTATTATGCTGTTAATTATTGTTACCTTGAAACATTTTCTAATTGTTTAGATATAATATGTACTTTTATCATAATTCATTATAATATATTCTCAATTTTTATATTATTAAAAATAGTAAATTAATATTATTCAAATAATTAATATTTAAATTAATGATGTAATATATAATTGTTTTATTGTTAAAATATTATCATAGTGTTAAAATATATTGTTGGGGACATTTGGGTGGCTCAGTGGATTGAGAACCAGGCCTAGAGACGGGAGGTCTTGGGTTCAAATATGGCCTCAGATACTTCCTAGCTGTGTAACCCTGAGTGAGTCACTTAACCCCCCATTGCCTAGCCCTTACCGCTCTTCTGCTTTAGAACTAATACATAGTATTGATTCTAAGATGGAAGGCAAGGGTTTAAGAAAATAAAAATAAAAAATATTGTTAAAATTATATTATAAAAAACAATAGCTTAATTATTAATTCTATAAATATTAGCTAACAATTTGAGGGCAGGGATTTATTTCACTTTTTATTTTTTTAAACCCTTACCTACTGTCTGAGAATCAATACTGTGTATTAGTTCCAAGGCAGAAGAGTGGTAAGAGCTAGGCAATGGGGGGGGGGAGGGTCATCAAGTGACTCATCCAGGGCCACACAGCTAGGAAGTGTCTGAAGTCAGATGTGAACCCAGGTCCTCCCGTCTCTAGGCCTGGATCTCAACCCACTGAGCCACCCAGCTGCCCACCCCCCCTTATTCCACTTTTGCCTTTATATCTCTAGCACCTGCCTCAGTGCCTGGTACCCAGCAGTCACTGAATAAGAGTTTGCTATTTAATTGGGCTGCCAATGGAACTATCCTTACTAGATTCTGCAATGAGAAATGCCCAAGATCTCTACTGGTCCCAACTCCATTTTTTCCAAGGTAGAACAAACAAACTTAGGGCCCTCAAATGATTCTGGTCATTTTCAATTATTTTTTGGAATAAAGAAGAACCAGAGGAAAGAATCTTAGGTCAAAAAAGTTTCTCCCAAAGGACACTCGAATGAAAGCAAGTTCAAGGAAAGCTCCCCAAAGCGCTATAGAAATATAAACTATGCACTCATCACATCCAAACTTCTATTAGTTATCTGAAAGCACGCCCCATCCCTGTCCCCTCTGAGCCTGAGGCCATTCCTCTATAAAAATGAGAATCCCAATAGTTGGAGTAATAAGCTTGTCTGGTTATCATGAGGATTCAATCTTTAAAGTGCTTCACAAACCTTAAAGTACTACATCGATGTCAACTAGCTATTAATCAATTATCACTCTTTCCATTCATTAATAAGCATTTATTATTTTATTTTTATTATTTCTTCTCTATTATTTATTTATATAACCATCAAATTAAATAATATTATTTATGTATATATTTATGTGTATTGTTTGTTTATATTTTTATATTATATAAATGGATGTTTATATTATAATATAATATTTATTGTTTTATTAATAAGCACTGGTAGAAGGATCATTGGCTAGAGATTCAGAAGACCTGGGCTCACATCCTACCTCTGATGCTCACTTCCTGTGTGATCCTTGATTCCCTTAAACTCAGAGCTTCACTTTCCTCTTTGGTAAAATGAGGAGCTTGCATGAGATGACCTCTGAGCCCGCTCCAGCTCTAGCTCTATGATTCTTGAGAGTAGGGACTGTGCCTTATTCCTCCTTGTATCCTCACTAGTACCTGGCATAGCACTTTGCACTGAGATTCTTATTAAACATTGGTTGAATGAATGAAAAGTAAAAATCAAAATAAATATGGAAGTTATGATATACTTTTTTGGAGGGTAAACTTGTAAACGTTTCTCTCCCTTTCCCTTTTTTCTCCAACCCTCACCTTCTGATTCAGTTTTTTTTTGTTGTTTTTTTTTTAAACCCTTGTACTTCAGTGTATTGTCTCATAGGTGGAAGATTGGTAAGGGTGGGCAATGGGGGTCAAGTGACTTGCCCACGGTCACACAGCTGGGAAGTGGCTGAGGCCGGGTTTGAACCTAGGACCTCCTGTCTCTAGGCCTGACTCTCACTCCACTGAGCTACCCAGCTGCCCCTGATTCAGTTTTAAGACAGGAGAGTAGTAAAGGTCAGGCAATTGGGGTGAAGTGACTTGCCCAGGTTCATATAACTAGGAAGTGTCTGAAGCCAGATTTGAACACTGGATCTCCCACCTCCAGACCTGGCTCTGTATCCAATGAGCCACCTAGCTGCCCCTCCTTTTTCTTTTTAAAATGAAGACACTGTGGTTTATACCCTTAAAGGGTTATAAAGCTTTAGGTTTGAAATCTTTTTTTATGTCATTCAGTAGTTTCAGGGGCTCCATTTGGGGTTTTCCTGGCAAAGATATTAGAGTGGTTTGCCATTTCCTTCTCCAGGTCATTTTACAGATGAGGAAATTGAGGCAAAGAGGGTGATTTTCCCAGGATCATTTAGCTAAGAAAGGTCTGAAGCCAGATTTGAATGTAGGAAAATAAGTCTTCCTGACTCTAAGCTCAGCATGCTATCCATTGCACCACCTCGCTGCCTCAAGAAGAATGGCAATCTATTTTTTCTTAGTTATTAAATTTTTTTTTCTTCTGCACAAACTATCAAAAAATTTCCAAATGCAGCAGACTCCATTCCGTGTCTAGGATAAGAGCCTACTGGCTGAGTTTATTAAAACTCTAGTCTAGATGTTTAGATGAAGGTGGTTGTGGCTGGATGCCTCCTTAAGGCATTGGGATGTCTGATCTCATGTTATTCATGGAAAACATCAGAGCTTTTGCCTCTTTTGGTCTAGGATTCCAGAGATCATTATGTTCTCTCAGCTCAGAGCTCATGTGTACTCTCATCTCCTAGGTGGCCAAAAAGAAAGAAAAAATGGTGAAAGAAATGACATGGCTCAGTGAATCCATCTCAGAAGAGGATCCAACACTTGGATCAGACCAAGGATTTAGTGTAAATCCGGACAGGCAGAATTTGTTTTAGGCTGACCTTATTAGAGCAGAAGAATAGAGTGCCTTCCCTTCTGGACTCAGAGTTAGATGCTGGGGCAGCTTATTTAAATGCTTCTGGCCTCATTTGTAGAAGGAGTTGGACTGGCCAACAATCTCCAAGGTTTCTATTAGCTCCAAATCTGTATTTCTATGGCTTGAGGTTCAAGCTCCAGCTCTGACATTCTCTACCTGTGAGACTTTATAAGTCCTTTCATTTTTAGGAGTTGCAGTTTCCTAATCTATAAAATGGGGGATATGTCCTAGTTGTGTGATCCTGGGCAAGTCGTTTATCCTGGATTGCCTAACCTTTGCATCTTTTCTATCTTAGAATTGATACTAAGACAGAAGGTAGGGGCCAGCTAGGTGGCTCCATGGATCAAGAGCCAGACCTAGAGATGGGAAGTCTTGGGTTCAAAAATGGCCTCAGATAATTCCTAGCTGTGTGACCCTGGGCGAGTGACTTAACCCCCATTGCCTAGCCCTTACTGCTCTTCTGCCTTAGAACCAAAACACAGTACTGATTCTAAGACAGAAGGTAAGGGTTAAGAAAAAAAAAAAAAGAAAGTAAAGGTTTAATATAAAATGGGAGTAAATGGATCATGTCATCTTCCGATTGGAAAGGACCTTAAAGATCATATAGTCCAACCCTTTCTTGAAAATTGAGAAAACTGAGGCTCCAGGATGTAAAGTGATCTGTCCAAGGTCCCACAGGTGTCAGGCTAAGAAGCCGAGGAGATATTTGAATCCAGGGGCCTCCAGCTCCAGATTCAACATTCTTTCTGCTTTATACATGCTGTACCTATCTCACAAAGTTGTGAGGAAAATCCTTTGAGAGAAGTGAATTCTGGGGGGCAGCTGGGTGGCTCAGTGGATTGAGATTCGGGCCTAGAGACTGGAATCCTAGGTTCAAATCTAGCCTCATATACTTTCTAGCTGTGTGACCCTGGGCAAGTCACTTAACCCCCATTGCCTAGCCCTTACTGCTCTTCTGCCTTAGAACCGATACACAGTATTGATTTTAAGATGGAAGGTAAGGGTTTAGGGGAAAAAAAAGAAAAGAAAAGAAAAGTGAATTCTGCTTCATAGGATCAGAGATCTAAAGTTAAGAAGGACTTATATTGTCTCCTCTAATCGATTCCTTGCTTTACAGATTAGGAAATTGAGGACAAAGAAGTTTACATAACTTGCCCAGGGTCATATACAATGACGTTTATTCCTCATCTAAGATATGGACTATTTCAGGTACTGGAATATTTTTAGGAATTTAAAAAGTTCCAATTTATTGAAAGTGTTTTTTTTTTCCTTCTCTTTCTGACCAAGAAAGAATCAGGATTTGAATCCAGGTCCTGGGATTCCAAATTATCCCTCTTTCCACTTCATCACACCATTGTTATTATTATTTCCCATCACTTGCCTTTGTCTGGGAACCTGCACAATAGTTGAGATGTATGATGACATCGGCTTTCCTCCCAGGTCTTAGGAGGGGTGGGTAACAGGCGTTGATGAAGAATGCAGTATCCAGCACGCAGAGATGATTCACAGACTGGGTCAGACGGTTTGGGAAACAGTCCAGTACTGTATCTGAAAGCCAAGTCCTTCCAGTTATTAATATACCCCTGCTAATTGTAACACCACTGCTCCTTTATCAACAGTGCATGGCAAGGGGTACTGAGTGGGGACTAGTTGTACTGTCTGATCCTTCACAGCTGGTCTCTTTTGCCAAAGGCCCACTGAACAACAAAGAGACCCAGCTGCCCCAGATACATTCTCCAATCCTGCCATCCCCGCTACCAATGTGGAATGTAATCTCTAAGAAGGGAGCCGAGCTCCCTTTCTGCCTGGAGAAGACCACATTTTTCTAGAGGTTTTAGATGATGAACATGGAAAACCAGTTACGCCATTCCATCAGATCTCAGTCAAAGAGAGGAAAGGCTCAGTATAGTCCTACCAAATTTATGGAGTTACTCTGACACAGGGCCAAGTATGTGGTTGTACACCCTGATTCAATAAGTACTTGCTGATTGAAATTATTGGGCTAGGCTCACAAACCCATCAGGATGTAGCAAAGTAAGAAGTCAGTGAAAATGGAAAGTCAAATGCAAAGTCTTTTTCTGTTTTTCCAGTAGGGATGGGCAGGAAGGCAAGGAAGGATTGGGAAAAAAGGAGAGTAGGAAAGAAAAAGCAGAAAAGAGAGTAGGAGGGAAAGAAGAAAGAGAAAGAAGGAAGGAAAGAGAAAGCAAAGAAAAAAGGATGAGAAGGAAAGGAAGAAAAGAGAGAGATGAAAGAGAAGGAAAGAGAGAAAAATGAGTCTGAGATTTTTTTTTCTTTTTTCTTTTTTTAAATGGAGATAAAAGAACCAAAGGAAGTCTAGAGGGAAGATCAGACAAGCAGGACAGCTTAGGTTGGCCTTAAAAATATTAATTTAAAAAAGTTTTTTTATAATACATTTTTTCCAAATACATATAAAAACAATTTTTAACATTCATTTTTTAAATTTAGAATTCCAAATGCTTTCCCTCCGTACTGTCCTATTTAAGATTGGGAAGCCTATCTTAAATACTTTAAAAGAAAATCAAGTTATTGATCATAGAGATGTGTATTTTCCAGACAATTCTCTTTTCTAGTCTACATTTATATTCAGAGGCCCGTTCTATTTGGTGGACAGGGAAAAAATGTCTTAATTTTTTAAAAGAGTCATACTTATGTCTAATCTTCCTCTCTATCATCAACAAGTATTTTTTAAATGGTCGCTATGTGTCAGGGACCGTGCTAAGGTATCAGCATACAGAGAAAGGCAAAAATAGAATCTTTATCTTCAAGGAGATTAAATTCTTCCATTAAAGAGAGATGATGCCCAAACAGCTGAGTAATACAATTGTAAACACACTATACCAGTAGTGTAAGTGATAGGTCATCTCAGTGGGGAGGTCATGAGGGGAGAAGGGGAAGAAGTGGAAAGGTGAGATTTGATCTGAATCTTGAAGAAAGCTGGGATGAGGAAATGAGAAAAGCATTTACAATGTAGGATATTGCTGCTTTATGCACCTATCCTCAAGGATCATGGGATCACAGATTTGGAACTGGAAGGGTCCTCAAAGGTCAGATTCTCTTTTTATAGAAGAGGAAACCGAAGACCAAGGAAATGGAGTGATTTAAACCAAGATCACACAGAGAGTAATTGTTAGAGACAAGTGATGGTTAAGCAGACAGAACACCGGACCTGGAAAAGACCTGAGTTCAAATTTGGCCTCAGATATTTTCTGGCTCTCTGACTCTGAGCAAGTCACTTAATCTCTAGTTGTCTCAGTTTCCTCAGCTGTGAAATGGAGATGGTAATAGTAGCACCTACCTAGAAGGACGGTTGTGAGACTCAAATAAGATAATACTTTGCAAAAAGTGCTTAGTAGAGTATCTGGAATATAGAGGGGAGTAAATAAATACTTATTTCCTTCCCACTTGACTAAGGTCAGAGGTGAGATCTGACTCTAGAGCTAAAGGTTCTTTCCATTGTACCAAAAATATAAGCAGAAGTTCTCTGTCTCTCTGTCTCTGCCTCCCTCTCTCCCTTTCTCCCTCCCTTTTCTCTTTGTCTATCCCTGTTTGTCTGTCTCTCTCTGTCTGTTTCTCTGTCTCTCTCACATCCCCAATGCCTAACACAATCCCCAGCACATAACAGGGACTTTATAAACACAGTGCTTAATTGATTACTTACTTGCTTGCTTGCTTTGGGGCACACTACTATTCTTGACACAACTGAAATGAGGGGCAAGGAGAGAAATTTTACAGCCCAGACAAAACAAACCAGTACACGTAGGCCAATCAAATTTGGGGACTTTTGTCCATTTATGAAGCAAACTAAAAAGCCATTTGCATTTATTTCAAATGGATAAGGGCACAAATGAGGATGACCCAGAACCAGACTTACCTTTCCAGGAGGAGAACTGACTATTTTGCAGGTAGTCTGTGTGAAGCTGCAGGCCTTGGAGGAAGTTGTTAAACTGAGACACAAAGGCTCGGTAAGTGAGGATGTCCCGGAAAGTATTGGCTAGCTTCGTCCCTGGTATCACCACTGTTGTCTCCAGGGTGTTTGCATCACATTTTGGGATTTCAGGCAATATAGGCTCATCCTCTGGAAGAAAAGAGGAGAGAGGGAAAAGGGTGAGAAAAGTAGAATTTCTTCACTTAATGAGTTGGAACCTGATGACGTTATTTAACAACAATGCCATCTGGCACTCGAGAGGAGTGGAATTACATGTAGGGGCAGCACTTCTCTTGCAAAGATTAAAGCCCTCCGCCATTTTGCTCCCACCTCCCTTTCCAGGCTTATTACATAGGACTCTCCTTCATTATACTTTCAGTCTGGTCAAAATGGCCTTCTTGCTGTACCTCTCCTTGGACATTCCATCTCTTGCCGTAATACCTTTGTCATTCATCCTCCTCCCCCCAATTCACTCTGCCCATCCCTGTAATGCATCATCTTCTCAGCTTTGCCTCTTGGGATTCCTAGTTTTTGTGAATGCTTTACTCTCTTTCTATGTGTGTGACACATATACATGTATGTGCACGTATGTATACACATATGTGTGCAATACAATTACACATTATATAATATATATGCAAGTATATGTGTGTGATTATACCTAATACATACACTTGTTCAGTCATTTTCCAGTCGTGTCTGACTCTTCATGACCCTGTTTGGAGTTTTCTTGGCAAAGCTATTAGAGTGGTTTGCCATTTCCTTCTCTGGCTTATTTCAGAGATGAGAAAACCGAGGCAAACAGGGTTAAATGACTTGCTCAGTCACACAGCCAGGAAGTGTCAGAGGCTAGACTTGAACTCATGAAAAGGAATCTTCCTAATTCCAAACCCAGTGCTCTATCCACAGCACCACCTCGTTGCCATAATACATGCACACATAATAAGACACACATGCATGTGTGCGTGCACACACACACAATTTAAGTATTTTCGTTATGTACCTATTGTTAGACATTGGAGATACAAAGATAAAAATGACGAATACAATGAGTAGGATATAATACAATGAAATTTCAAAAGAGTTGCCTTAGAAACAGACTGACAGATGAGCATTTCCTTTCCTTTGGCCCCCTCTTTAAAAAGTTTGCCCAT
>NC_058131.1:527171476-527314607 GCF_016433145.1 Gracilinanus agilis | reverse complement strand
GGGCTATAAAAGAATGCCTGCCCTTTGATCCAGCCATACCATTGCTGGGTTTGTACCCCAAAGAGATCATAGATAAACAGACTTGTATGAAAATACTTATAGCTGCGCTTTTTGTGGTGGCAACAAACTGGAAAAGGAGGGTATGTCCTTCAATTGGGGAATGGCTGAACAAACTGTGGTATATGTGGGTGATGGAATACTATTGTGCTAAAAGGAATAACAAACTGGAGAAGTTCCAGGCAAACTGGAGAGACCTCTGGGAACTGATGCAGAGCGAAAGGAGCAGAGCCAGAAGAACATTGTACACAGAGACTGATATACTGTGGTAAAATAGAATGTAATGGACTTCTGTACTAGCAGCAATACAATGACCCCGGACAGCTCTGAGGGATTTATGGTAAAGAAAACTACCCACATTCAGAGGAAGGACTGCAGGAGAGGAAACATATAAGAAAAGCAACTGCTTGAACATATGGGTCGGGGTGGACATAATTGGGGATGTGGACTCGAAATTACCACACCAATGAAACCACCAACAATTTGGAAATAGGTCTTGATCAAGGACACATGACAAAATCAGTGGAAATGTGCGTCGGCCATGGGTGGGGGGAGTGCGGGGCTGAAGGGGAAAGTAGGAGCATGAATCATGTAACCATGTTAAAAATGATTATTAATAAATGTTTTAAAAAAACAATAAATGCTGGGCAGCTGTGTAGCTCAATGTACATAATGATCCAATAGTCTTCATTGTAAGATTTTCTAAATAAATTTCTCTTTTAGTCCAAAAAAAAATGCAATGGAATGAAGAAGGGAAGCTGAGGGACAGCCCTCTTTGCTTTCTCTGAGTCAGGGGTTGTTAACTTTTCTTGTGTCAGGGACCCCATGTCTGGAACATCCTCCTTCATCATTTCCTCCTCCAGGCTTCTTCATCTTACCTTCCATCAATACTGAGAATCAGTTCCAAGGCAGAAGAGTGGTAAGGGCTAGGCAACAAGGGTTAAGTGACTTACCCAGGGTCACACATTTAGGAAGTGTCTTAGGCCAGATTTGGACCCAGGACCTCCATCTCTAGGCCTGGCTCTCAATCCACTGAGTCACTCAGCTGCCCCCTTTGTGATTTCTATTGGTGACAGAGATGGGGATAATAATAGCACGAACCCCAAAGGGTTGTTATGAGGATCAAATGAGATAATATACAAATATTTTCTAAAGTCTTTCCCCCTAAACAATAAAGAACACATATAAGGAGGGAGCTAGGAGGCTTAGTGGATTGAGAGAGATCTAGAGATGGGAAATCCTGGATTCAAAGCTGGTCTCAGACACTTCCTAGGTGTGTGACCCTGGGCAAGTCACTTAATCCCCATTGCCTAGCTTTTATTTCTCTTCTGCCTTGAAACCCATACATAGTATTAACTCTAAGATGGAAGGTATTTTTTTAAATATCTATACAGGGGGCAGCTAGATAGTTCAATGGCTTGAGAGCCAGGCCCAGAGACAGGTTCAAATCTAGCCTCAGACACTTCCTAGCTGTGTGACCCTGGGCAAGTCACTCAACCCTCATTACCTAGCCCTGTGTTGGTGAACCTATGGAAATGCATGCTAGAGGGGGCTGCTTCCTTCCCCCTCTCCACACACGTCTGAGGACATTTCTCACATGACTGTCCTTCTGCCCAGCATTCCAATAGGAATGTTTCCTCCCTTCCCTGTGTGGGTTAAGGTGGGGGCTCACATGCAGAGTGAGGGTTGCAGTTTGGGTAGTCAGTCTCTAAAAGGTTCACCATCACTGCCTGGCCCTTACCATTCTTCTGCCTTGGAATTAATATAAAATATTGATTCTAAGATAAAAGGTAAAGGTTTAAAAAAATAAAAAGAAGGCATAGGCTCCCTTTCCTTTGTGCTCCATAAATGCTAGCTATTATTAATATTAAAGTTGCAGGTAGTGCTAATATTACTGTATTCTATTACTTATATTCATGATTATTATTTTTTAAAACCCTTAACTTATATCTTGTAACCTTTTATCTTAGTGAGAACTCTAAGATAGAAGGGCAAGGGCTAGGCAAATGGGGTTAAATGACTTACCCAGGGTCATACAGCTAGGATGTGTCTGAGGCTAGATTTAAACCCAGGACCTCTTAGCTCCAAGCCCAGGACTCTATCTACTGAACCACTTAGCTGCCCCACTTACATTTATTCTTTAAAAATTTTTTAAATTTATTTTATTTTTAAAATATTTTCCCATGTTTCCATGATTAATTTTCTTTCCTTCCTCTCTTCCCTCCCCTCTCCCAGAGTCAACAAGCAATTCTACTGGGTTCTCTTACATTCATTCTTGAAGGAAATGTTAAATTTCAGTTAGAGATTAGTGAAAATAAAAATTTAATTTTTTTCCCCATAAATCCCCAAATCTCTGCAGGCTCACTCCGGGTTAAGAATCCCTGCTTTATACTGGCATTCTCAAGAGCATCTGGAGGAGCAGAGAACTTGCAATTCCAAGATGAGGCAGAAGAGGGCAGTATCTGCTCAACAATAGAAGATGACCCAGTCTGGCCCCATGGTAGTGATAGTGAAGACCGTAGGCAGAACTGCTCAAAGCAAGTCACTCTTCAAAGTGAAATAAAACAAGGGTGAAAAAGGGAAAACAGATTCTTTCCAGGAATCTGCCTAGAGAAGGATCCTGCCCCCTGGACAGTAAAGAACATATAGTAGTATCTCTTCCTTTGGAAGAAGTTTTATTCTCCCTGCTCTATGTCATTCAAAGCTGGGAAAGCGATAGATGCTTTTAATGAGGTAAGAGAGTCATGAGAGCCAGGGGGATAGCAAATCAATATATTAATTTAGTTTAAGTAATTAATTAAGCACTGATATCATTGATCTAGAGCAGGAAGAGGCCATTTAGTTCATTTTCACCTCCTCCATTTTACAGATGAGGAAATAACCCCAGGAAAGTTCTATTTTGTTTACTCTTGGCTATGGAGATAAGAAAGATGGTCTTTGGGTCTCTAATAGATGTTGGGCCAAGGGGCAGGGAATGCATCTGCAATATCAGAATGGCTGTATCAGGTTTAAGTTTGCTGATTGTCCAAGGGCTACTAGAATTACCTCTGAAATCCTTGTTGCTTACATTATCCTTCACATTGATGGTGAAGTAGATTGGGAGGGGATTCTGGCCCTGGCACAGAGCTTCTTTTTGCCATGACAGCTTCCCTTCGTATCTCTGTTTGGAGAAAAGAAGGAAATTATTCATGAGAATGACAATGAAGATACAACAAATCAAAACTAATGGGATCTAGTCAAAGCAGAATTTAGCAGAAAATTTATATCTCTAAATGCTTACATCAATAAAATAGAGAAAATGCAGATCAATGAATTGGGCATGCAACTAAAAAGACTTGAAAAAGAACAAATTAAAATCCTCTTTAAAGAATAAATTGGAAATCCTAAAAATTAAAGGAGAAATTAATAAAACTGAAAGGAAGAGAACTAGTGAACTAATAAATAAGACCAGGAGTTGATTTTATGGGGGGGGGAACCCAAATAAAATAGAGCATTGTTTAATTTGATTTTTAAAAAAAAGGAAAGAAGAAAATCAAATCATCAGCATCAAAAAATGAGAAAAGAAGAAATTAAAGGAGAAATGATGGGCATGCATGGGTGAGAGGATCAGAGAGAACCCTTCTTTGGAACAAGGTTCCACAAAGAGAAAGACCATAGGGCATAATCCCATGAGCAGAGAGCCAGAGACATCAGGATATCTCAAGGCTGCTGGTGGCTCATAAATCAAAGATTTAGAGTTGAAAGTTGCTTTAAATTTTTTTTAAAAAAATAAACTCTTCCTTCTGTCTTAGAAGTGATACTAAGGATCATTTGCAAGATAGAAGAGTGGTAAGGGCTAGGTATTTAAGGTTAGGTGACTTGCCAAAAGTCACACAGCTAGAGCATGTCTGAGGCTAGATTTGAACCCAGGACCCCTGATCTCCAAGCCTGGCTTTCAATCCACTGAGCCTTGTAGCTGCCCTTTGGTGGAGAGATTCTTGTAACTCATCTGCAAGGAAGAGGAATTACTAGTGGTACCTGTGTAAGAAAGAGTTTGAAACCACCAAGCTAAATGTTACTGGATGCAAAGTAAAAAGTGACTGAATGAGGAAAACCTTAGTCTATCGTTTGAATTTATGGTAAAAAGGGACCCCTGGATATAGTGTCAGCAATGAACCACTCTCTCTCTCTCTCTCTCTCTCTCTCACACACACACACACACACACACACACATACACACACACACACACAGAGTTAAATGCTTCAAATCTTGTTTCAGACACTTAATAGTTGTGTGACACATCATTTCTGAGTCTCAGTTTCCTCATCTGTACAATGGGGCACCTCCTTCCCAGAGTGGTTGTAAGGATCCAATGAGATAATATATATAAAGTATTTTGCAAACCTTAACCACTATAGAAATACTAGCTGTTATTATATAAGCATATAGAGAATAAATACAAATATAAATACAAAGTAGTTAAATTTAAGGAAGCTTGGGAGGGAGGGTACCAGCAGTTGGGGGAATCAGGAAAGTCTTCATGCAGAAAATGCTTGTACAATCAAAGTCAGCGGAGCAACCCAGGAAGAGCCGAGAACCTACCTCATCACAGAAACAAGACTCAAGCAATAAACCCCAGAAGTCTGTGAAGGAAACTTTGTAGCCCTCTTGGCTCCTTTGCTGCATTTCCTGCCGGTAATAGCTGAGTTGTTCAGAGTAAAGTGCAGGGATCTTGTTTTTGACAGCATGTCTCCGAGCCTCCTGGATGGACTTCTCCAGGTTTTTGGAGGACCAGTGAGCATCTTTGTATAAGCTGGCCATGGTCCTGGGAAGAGGCATCCAAGCATTAACCAGACAGGCAGAGTGTGCATTGTGAGTTTGACCCTCCAGGCTGGGGAGAGGGTTAGCTAATATTGGGGACCATCTAATCCAACTGTTTTACAAATGAAGAAAATGACAGTAGAGAAGGAGATGTGATTTGTCTAAGGTGAAAGAGCAGGGATCCAAATTCAAATCCTCAGAATCCAAATCCATTAACCCTATGCTTCCACTTCCTCAGGGGCCTGGGAACGATTGTTTCTTAGCCCACATCTGTGAAAAGTAGGTTGAGTGAGGACCATTAAATCTATAGATTGGTAAAAGTATCTGCTGCCAAAAGGTGTTTTTGTTGTTGTTTTAATTTTGTGAACTTGCTTCAATGATCAATAGAGAAGAAAAGATTTATACAGGAAAAGTTTACCCTACTTTCTCTGTTGGCTTCTCTCTGCCTCTCATTCTTGTTATCAAAAACAATAAAGGGGGGCAGCTGGGTAGCTCAGTGGAGTGAGAGTCAGGCCTAGAGACGGGAGGTCCTATGTTCAAATCCAGCCTCAGACACTTCCCAGCTGTGTGACCCTGGGCAAGTCACTTGACCCCCATTGCCCACCCTTACCACTCTTCCACCTAGGAGTTAATACACAAAAGTTAAGGGTTTAAAAATGTAAAAAAAAAACAAAAACAAAAACAAAAAAATAAAGGGGAGAGGGGATTGGGTGGGAGGCAGCGGCTAGGCGGCTCAGTAGATGGAGAGCCAGGCCCAGACATGGCAGGTCCTGGGTTCAAATCTGAACCATATGCTTCCTATCTGTGTGACCCTCAGCAAGTCACTTTTCCCTGATTTCTCCATCCTTTCTGCTCTTCTGCCTTGGAACCAATACACAATATTGACTCTAAGCAGAAGTAAGGATTTTTTTTTTTTTTTAATGCCTGTAGAGGGGGAAGTTTGGTGGCTCAGTGGATTGAGAGCCAGGCCCAGAGACAGGAAGTCCTCGATTCAGATCTGGCCTCAGATACTTCCTAGCTGTATGACCCTGGGCAAGTCTCTTAACCCCCATTGCCTAGCCCTTATCACTCTTCTACCACGTATTGATTTTAAGACAAAAGGTAAGGTTAAAAAAAAAAAGAATATATTCTCTATTCTGTTTATATATCTGAGTTTCTATAAATGTGAGGCTCATATAATTGTGCAAGTGACCAAAATAATCAGCTCGACCCAGGTTTCCTTTCCACAATTATTCCTTTCCCAAACATTTTCAGGAAATTGTAAGCTCCCTGAAGGCAGGCTCAGTCTTTTTTTTTTTTTTTTAATCCCAAGTTCCTAGCACAGCTCCTTAAATATTTTCATTTTTTTCACCTGAACCTATGGTTTCCTGGGCATCAATCAATCAACAGACATTTATTAAGTATTTCTAAATATGTGCCATTCAGCTAGTTACCAAGGATACAAATTGAATGGATGAAACAAACTCTCCTTTGAAGATGGTTATTCTAACAGGGCAGAACACAAGTACAGAAAAAAGTTTATACTAAATAAAAACAAAAGTAAACAAAGTTTTAAAAAGTAAATATTGTGAATAAACATCTACACAAATACAAAGTAGTTAAATTCAAGGTCAATTGGGAGAGAGGGCTCTAGTTGGGGAGATCAGCAAAGGCATCATTGGAGAACTAATAAAGAAAACTTCCTGCATGGAAGTTGTATCTCTGGCACCTACCACACTGTACATGCTGCTATACTGTTGGAAGCAAAGAGGCAAAGTGTATAGAACTCAGAACCTGGCTCTAAGAAGACCCGAGTTCAGATGGGAGGTCCTGGATTCAAATCCGAGCTCAGACACTGTGACCCTGGGCAAGTCCCTTTACCCCCCATTGCCTAGCCCTTACTGCTCTTCTGCCTTAGAACCGATACACAGTATTGATTTTAAGACAGAAGGTAAGGGTTTGAAAAAAAAAACAAAACCCAAGAAGACCCGAGTTCAAATCCCACTTCAGACTCTTATTAGCTATGAGACTCTGGGACAACTCATTTAGCCTTTGAGTACCTCAGTTTCCTCATCTATAAAATGGGGATAATAATAGTACCTACCTCCCAGGGTTGCTATGAGATCAAATGAGACATTTGTAAAATGTTTTGCAAATGTTAAAGCTCTCTATAATCGCTAGCAGTTATTATTACTATCATTAAATGCATTTAATAATTAATTATTCAAAACGATCCAATTAAAATCATTAAATAATAAATTATTATTAAATTAAATGAATAAGTGAATGAATGAATGAAATGGAAATTTTCTACACTGATGGAGCTTTATAATTCATCTGTAACTCAGAATCTTCGTGGAGGTACTGAAGGGTTAAATGACAGTAATTCAGTGAGGGTCACATAGCTCATTTGTATTAGAGGCAGGACTTGACCCCAAACCAGCCCTCTATTCACTTAGGTACTGCAGGAATTTCATAAATATTTGTTCAATTGAATCAAATCTGCCTCCCCCAATTGGCCTAAATACAGAAGAGTTTTACAAACTGGGGAGATTTCCTCAGATGTTCCTTAGTGGGAATGGATGGTAGATAGAAGACTCAGCTGTGTTACAAGCCTGCATCCTGCTGAGGCAGATAGAATGATGAAAGTGGAGTCAGAGGGGCCTGCTTTCACGTCTTGTCTGTGAGGATGACCAAGTCACTTATTATCTCTGAGCCTCAGCTCAATGCCTTTGGCAGGGGTGCAGATAGGGAGCACAGTGGATAGAGCACCAGGCCAAGACTCAGAAGGACCTGGGTTCAAATCTGACCTCAGAATCTTCCTGGATGTGAGACCCTGGGCAAGTCACTGAACCTCTGTTTCCTAGCTCTAACTGCTCTTTTGCCTTGGAACCAATACACAGTATTGCCTCTAAGATGAAAGGTAAAGTTAAAAAACAAAAACAAAAAACAAAAACAAGCCTGTCGCATCTACTTCACAGGGATGTTATAATATTCAAATGAAGAATCTAGATAAAGTGCTTGGCAATCTTTAAACCACAGTATAAATATTAATTGGGTGCAGCTAGGTGACTCAGTGAATGGAGTGAGTGGCTTAAAGTCAGGAAGACTTTATTCAAATCTGGTCTCAGACATGTACTAGCTGTGTGACCCTGGATAGGTCACTTAACCCTGTTTGCTTCAGTTTCCTCATTTATAAAATGATCTGGAGAAGACAATGGCAAACCACTCCAGTATCTGTGACAAGAAACCCTCTGGCCTCAGTTACTCCCCAGCTGTGTAATCCTGGACAAGTCAATTAGCCCCATTTGTCTGTTTCCTTATTTGTAAAATGATCTGGAGAAGGAAATGGCAAACTTCTCTAGAATCTTTGCCAAGAAAACCCCAAATGGAGTTACAAAGAGCCAGATGTGATTAAAACAAATAAACGATAACAACAATAAATATTATTGTTTTAAGGCGTTCCCAAATTGGCAGAGATTTTTTCCAGGCTGTTTCTCATCTACTCATATATTGGAAAGATACTGAAAGTCTCAGGGATTGATCTTATCACTGATTGGTAAAGTCCTTCCCTCCCACCTATAAATGGGACATTTGCTATCTTTAAGATAGAGCCCTCAATTGACAAATGGTCAAAGGATGAGAACAAGCAATTTTCAGATGAAATCTAAACCCTGAATAAGCATATGAAAAAAATGTTCTAAATCCTTCTTGATTAGGGAAATACAAATTAAAACAATTCTGAAGTACCTCTTCACACCTAGCAGATTGGCCAATATGACACTAAAGGAAAGTGGTAAATGTTGGAGGGGATGTGGCAAAATTGGGACACTAATACATTGTTGGTGGAGTTGTGAACTGATTCAAACATTCTGGAGAGCAATTTGGAACTGTGCCCAAAGGGCTATAAAACTGCATACCTTTGATTCGGTAATACCTCTACCTGGTCTATATAAATATCCAAAGATATAATAGAAAAGGGGAAAGGACCTACTTGTACAAAAATTGGTGGCAAAGAACTGGAAATTGAAAGGGTATCCAACAGCAGGGAGCAGTAGGTGTATCTCCTCACACCCTTGCTGGCACTCAGGCAGAAGTACTGCTTTAACAAAGGATTATGGGGATGGAAGGGTGAGAGGGTGGGTGATGATCATAGCATGAATAGCTGGTCACATCTTTGCTTTCTGGGCTCAGTCAACATGATGCAATTGTGGTTGGTGGGGTGAATAAATTTCTCTTGCATGACAGCTTAATGTGATCTCATTACACTGATTCATGCCACTTTGAATCCTTCTGGGCACTTGTCATGTTCCTTTTTATATTACAATCCATTGTGTATATGCATGTGCTTTTCACATATGTACACTTAAGTTTTGTTTTTCATTTCACATTTTCTTTATTTTTAAATTTTCTTTATATTTTTTATATTTATATTTTAATATTTATTTGTATTTACTTTCCTTTCGGGCCTATATAACACATTACTTTTTTTTTTTCTTTTGGTCAAACTTATAAGAGAGCTCCCAGGCAAGGAAAGTCTTTTTACCAGCGTGAATCCATGACTGTTCTACAGCTTACAGAGTTGCCTGGGGCCTTGAGAGGCTGCCCGGAGTATCATAGTGTCAGAGGTGGAATATGAACCCAGGTCATCCTGACTCAGGGGCAGCACCCATCTACCACTCCACACTGCCCCTGCATTACCCATGAGATCATAGGATCATAGAATTAAAACAGAAAAGGATCTTAGAGACCATAGAGTCATGCCTCATTTTTTAGATGGGAAAACTGAGTCAAATGGAAGGTAGATGATTTACTCAGGGTTACACAGTAAGGAAGTATCTGAAGCAGGATTTGGTTTGTTGATTGTTTAATGAGAGGCCGCTAGGTGGCACAGTGGTAGAGAGCTGAACCAGGTCAGGAAGACTCATCTTCCCTATTTCAAATCTGGCCTCGGACATTAGTTGTATGACCTTGGGCAAGTCATTTAATCCTGTTTGCCTCAGTTTCTAATTTGTAAAATGAGCTGGAGGAGGAAATGGCAAACCACTCCACTATATTTGCCAAGAAAATCTCAAATGGGGTCACAAGCGTTAGACAAGACTGAAAAAAGACTGAACAACAACAAATGTTCAATGGCTTAGCATTAGTGATTTTAGAAATCAATTCAATCACTGTCACAGACTCAAGAGAAGGAAGTGGAAACAAGAAGAGAGTTCTTAACTTTGGGGACTAACACAAGGTACTTTCTCCTCCCCCAAGACCAAACACTCTAGATTTTTTGCCTGAGACTTAACCAGTCCTGGATCCTTACCAAGTCGCACCGGAAAGGCCTGCCACATAGCTGATACAGTTCAGGACATTCAGCTTTTGAAGCCCCAACAAGTGGCCAAACATGGAGGTCATTGATCTCAGGCCACCCCCTGTGGCCATGATGGAAATAATAGGCACCTGTAGGATACACAGACAGAGAGTTAGGGAGAAGGAGGCTGGGTAACAGGGCTTCAGAGGAGAGCTGGAGCAAAGGATGCATTATCATACAGAAAGCAGAATGTGTAGACTAGAAATGGGGTAAAGTGGAGAGCTGGAAGAAAATGCTAAATGATAGAAGAGAGGGCGGGGGGGGGGGGGCATCTAGAAAGCTGAGAAACTAAAGTAGTGATTCCCAAACTGGGCGCTACCATCTCCTGGTGGGTGCTGCAGCAATCCAGGGGAGTAGTGACGGCCACACTTTTTTTGTATTACATTCTATTCTGAGTTCAATAAATAGTTTCATAATTTCCAGGGGGCGCTAAGTAATATTTTTTCTGGAAAGGGGGCGGTAGGCTAAAAAAGTTTGGGAATCACTGATCTAAAGATTAGATTTCAAAAGCAAAAGAAAGATTTATCTACCTATCCATCTATCTACTTGCCTATCTACATATCTATTTAACTATTTACCTTCCTATGTATTTGTCAATGTCTATCTGTCTATCTATCTATCTATCTATCTATCTATCTATCTATCTATCTATCTATCTGTCTATCTTACTATCTGTCTATCTATCCATCTATCTACCTGCCTATCTACATATCTATCTACCTTCCTATGTATTTATCAATATGTCTACCCATGTATGAATGTATGTATGTATCTATCCATTTACCTATCTATCTAATCAGGATCATAAATTTTATAGCTGGGAGGTATTTTAAAGGTCACTAAATCCATCCCTCTCATTTTTTTAAATTATTATTTTTTTTAAATTTTAAACCCTTAACTTCTGTGTATTGACTTATAGGTGGAAGATTGGTAAGGGTAGGCAATGGGGGTCAAGTGACTTGCCCAGGGTCACACAGCTAGGAAGTGTCTGAGGCCGGATTTGAACCTAGGACCTCCTGTCTCTAGGCCTGGCTCTCAATCCACTGAGCTACCCAGCTGCCCCCCATCCCTCTCATTTTTAAAGAGGAGGAAACCGAGGGACAGAGAGATCATGTGACTTGTTCAGGGTTATATAGTTACTAAGTTAAATCTATCTGGGCTTGAGTTTCAGGTATCAACTTGCCCAAACTAACTCCAAATCAATTAGAATGTGGAGAAAAGAGATGTGAAGTTGGTAGACTTTCTGAACTCCAGAGATCTGGGCAAAATTTGTGTCCAGGGAAGGGATTGCTGGTCTCACCATTGCTGAGAGAAGAAGGGCCTTGGTTTATGAAACCACAGAATTTGAGAGATGGAAGAGAGCTTAAAGAACATCTATCCTAATTCCTTTATTTTTGAAATGCAAAACCATATGCACCAACAAAATTAAACAGATGCCCAGAAAGTGAAATCTCTTGCCCAAGGAAGGACCTTGGCCCTTAAAGTGGCAGGCTTTAGAAAAACATATACTTGATAAAAGAGCTTGCATCTATGAATATGGATTTGATCTCTGGAAATGGCCACAAGTCATTGGAGCCAAGTCTGGTGAACAAAGTGAACCATTAAGTTGGAGTGGTAGCTTTGGGGCAAGGAAAAGGTCTTTGGGTTGGCGTTGGCCAAATATTGCCACTTCCAAAGAGTCTCTGCTCAGTAAATGAAAGGGGAGAGGGTGGGGCTTATTGCGTTTCTATCAATTATCAGTCTCCTTCCCAACATCTGCATACTTCAGGAAACTAATCTATCTGCTCCAGTGATCATATGGCAGTTAGGTGGCAGAGTGGATAGAGTGTTGATTTTGGGAACAGGAAAACCCGAGTTCAAACCTGCTATAGACACTTAATAACTTGTGTGATCTTGGAAAGTCACAACATATTTCAGCTTCAGTTTCCCCTTCTGTAAAATATGGATAATAGAATCTATTTCATAGGGTGTTGTGAGAGTCAAATGAGAGAACATATATAAAGTGTTTAGCAAACCTTAAATCATTAGATAAATGCTTAACAATTATTATTATCATTACCATCATTATTATTTCCTCCTTTGGGTGTGGAGCCTCTAAGGATTGGTTTTTAACTCCTAGGAAGGGTAAACCCTAAACAATACCAACCAAGGTTAAATTGCAAACGTGGGGAAAATCCCCCAAGCCCGTTACAGAGCTCTTATTTTCCACTGTCTCCCTGAGTTGATTCTATAATATTTGTCAGGAAGTTGGAAGGAAAGGATTCCTGGGAAAGACAAAGAACCATAGCTTCAACTGTTGAACTGTTGTCATCATGTTTCCTAAGATTTATGGACAATGCTGGAAGAAGGTCCTAAAAGAAGGAAAGATTTACCTGATCAATAGGTCAGGGGAAGAAACTCCTTTTGTCTAGTGGGGATTGAAGGTGGGGGGGAGATTATTATATACTTATATAATATGTACCCCCATATGTTATATAAATAAATGAATGAATGAATAAGTGAATATATGTATATATATATTTGTACATATATATAAAACCCATAATTAGCTGGAGGTAAGGGACTTAATATGGGACACTATAAATCATCTGCCTGCCTCCTTGGCTATACTACATTACCTAATCATTCCATCAGGATAAGTGAGCTATAAAGGCAGTCCCTTTGAGTAGGCACAGTAGATGAGAGACAAGGTAGACATGGAGAGAGACAGTGAATGGAAGTCCAGTAGCAAGAATTCCAACAGCAGAATTCTCCAAAAGGGAGGTGAAGGCAAATTGCCCAGAAAGGCAGAAAGAGGGCTTAGCCTACCCTATTTAGAACCCACTCAGAGAGTATTCAGCCTTCTGAGTCTGTAGTCAACTGACCTCATCTTCTTGGAGATCTTCTTGCAGCTGTAACACCTGCTTTATGGCTTCTGCCACAATCACCTTCCTCTTCTGCAGAAACTCAAACTCTTCTGGGCATAGATCATAACTCAGCCTCACATTGGGCTCATCAGGGCTGTGGTGGAAGACAGGATAGTTGTCACCCACAATGCATCAGAGCCATTACCTACAGATGCTAGCCAACTCTTCCATTCCTCAGCTTGAGTGGGAAAGATGCTGGTGCTGTGCGAAGGACAATGGACTTGGAAGCAGAGGAGCTGGAATTGAATCCTGCTTTTGGAATTTTCTACCTGTGTGACATTGGACAAATTTCTTTACCTCTTTGGGTTTTAGGGGATAGACCAGATGATTCTTGGACTATTGCAATAGCCTCCTAATTGGTCTCCCTTATTTGAGGGTCTCCTTTCTCTGAACTATTCTCCAAACCATAGCTGCAAGAATATATTTTTTTCTATTCCACCCCTCCCCCATCTCCAATCTCATATAAACACGATAAAGTATTTGTTTTTATATTTAATTTGTAATTACAATTTTAATTAAAAATTTAATTTTTAATTCCAAGTTATCTCCTCCCACACCCTTATCCCCACATTGAGAAGTCAAGCAATTTGATGTTGGTTATATCTGAGCCATTATGAAAAACATATTTCCATATTAGCCATATTGTGAAAGAAAACCCAGATTAAAAAAATAAAACAAGAAAATATAATGTTTTCATTTTTTTAAAGTATGCTTAAATCTGTATTCAGATCTCATCACCTCTTACTGTGAAGGTGGATGGCATTTTTCATCATAAGTCCTTCAAAATTGTCTTAAATTATTATATTGTTGAGAATAGCTAAGTTGATCTTTATATAATAGTACTGTTCCTGTGTACAATGTTCTACTGGTTCTGCTCACTTCACTTTGCATCAGTTCATGTAAGTCTTCCCAGGTTTTTCCACAATATTTCTTAAAAATTTTTTTCTCTTTTATTACTATGAACTTGTTAACTATTAACAAACATGAACATTTCCACATTCAAAGAACAGAATATTTCTTAAAACATAAGTCTGTTTAGAGCTACCCTCTTCAAAAAAGCGATTTCCCCCAAGATAAAATACAGTCTCCTGTGTGGCATTTAAAGTCTTTTACTATCTAGCTCTAGCCTGCCTTTCCAAGATTATTGTATATCATTTTCCTTCATATATTTAATGCACCAGCAAAACCAGTCTATAGGCTAATCCTCATACAGGACATTTTATCTACTATTCCCATGTCCCATTCCCACTGTCCTCTTTCTCTAGAATGTACTCCCATTTCACTGTTACCCCTTATAAACTATCCCTAGACTCCTTCAAGGCTCGGTTCAAGTGCCAACCACCATATGAATTCTATTCTTATCTTCCCAGGACTTTATATTTATTTATGTTCATATGGTTTCCCCCCAATAAAACATAATCTCCTTGACTATTTCATCTTTGTCTGGTATCCCAAGAGCTTGGCACAGATCCTGACACAAAATAGGCATTTAAGAATGTTTGTTGAATGGAGAGTGAATGAATGAATAAATAAAAGGCTTCTTCTGGGTTTTGAATCCTATGAATTCTTTTCTACATGGGTTGAGCAAACAAGATCCAAGTCACTTCATGCAAATATCCCAGGGCAAAAGTCTCATCCTCTTATTTCCAACTTACAGAATCTCTAATGATTTTTACTATTTTTATTTCATTGCTCAATTTAAGAATCTACAATATCTCATCGTTATCTATTGCATCAAACCCAAACTCCTCAGCCTGGTACTCAAGGCCCCATGGGTTATTCTTCTTGAATTTTATCTTCTATTGTTCCCTTACACTTCAGTTAGGCAAGGACCTTTGTTATCTCTAGGACACATCAGACTCATCCTCACTGCTGTGTCTTTGTTCACTTTTCCCTCCAATATAGAATGCCTTTTCTTTATCTTTTCTAATCTTTTCTATCTTTTAAGGGCCAATTCAAGTGCCTCCCTTTTCTCCAGCTACTCCAACCCTCACTGATCTCTTCCTTGGCTAACCTCCTTTAGGACAGAGTCAGTACATACAATTTACTGTCTTGCATTGTTCCTTAATAATTTTGTAACTCTAAGTTATAGGCCATGATCATTTTGTAACTCTAAGTTATAGATCCCGATCATTTTGTAACTCTAACTTATGAAACTGCAAGATCCTGGAAAACAGGAAATGTGACCCAGAATTTTAGACATACAATATTAGAGCTTCTGAAAGGGACCCTAGAGTTATCTGATGCCAGCTTGCCTAAATTTCCTCCCTCTCTCCCTCCATTTCTTCCTTCCTTCCTTCCTTCCTTCCTTCCTTCCTTCCTTTTTTCCTTCCTTCCACACTCAGCAATCTTATTCCCATAACTTAATTTGCTTTTGGGGGGTATTTTACAGGTGTATACTGGAGTCAATTTCAGGATTTACACCTGGGAAATCAGCAAAAGCTACAAATAAGGACTTGATTTATTGTTTGACTGATTCTATAGACTTAAGAAAGTAATGGAGAAAATGTTAGTAATGCAGATTAATTTAATTTAATTTAAAACCCTTAACTTCTGTGCATTGGCTCCTTGGTGGAAGAGTGGCAAGGGTGGGCAATGGGGGTCAAGTGACTTGCCCAGGTCACACAGCTGGGAAGTGTCTGAGGTCACATTTGAACCTAGGACCTCCCGTCTCTAGGCCTGACTGTCAATCCACTGAGCTACCCAGCTGCCCCAATGCAGATTAATTTTAAAGGGTGTTATGTGGATATTTTTTCTTGGAGAGCTGGTTGTTAAATATTTGCCTGCACACCTCTGGACACATCATTGTTACTACTAATACTTCATTCCTTCATTCATTCTCTCACTTCTGCTGCAACAATATCTCCCATAACTTACCTTCCCCCCCCCCCATATCAATACCCTGTTTAACAACCTGCAGTAGCTTATCAATTCCAAACTCCTCAGTATGGTAGTCATTTTACAGATAAGGAAACTGAGATCTAGAGAAGAGAGACAACTTACCTAAAATCATATGGCTAGTTTGTTGTGTAGAACTTAGGTTTCTTGAATTCCAGCTCAATGCTCTATCAACTATATTTCTATTTCCTATTTATCTCTGATGGTGACCACAACAGGGTTGGGTTCAAGGATTCAACAAGTATTCATTAACTTCGCTTACTACATTCTTATAAAGTATGACTCTCTCTCTGTCACTGTCCAGGAAATTTCAGATACTGGAGAAAGCTCTGTCCTTAGCAGGAGCTCCTCTTGAACTCCACTCCTCAAAGTATAGCAAAGAAAGTGAAAATGTAGTTGAATGGGAAGGAGTAGGAGTTCCCATGGAAAGTTCCCACTTCCACTTTTCAGTGCCATTCTCCTTTCTTTCTCCTGGGCCTCTACTGTTCTCTTGGGCTCCTCTACTTGTCTAATAGGACCTAGAACCCCCAAAAAGCTGAAGAAGAAGAACTGCTGTAAAAAGCAGTTCCTAGGAATGGTAAAGAGTGGAGACAATAGAAGAACAAGAGGGGAAAACAGACAGAACTATAAAGATGTGGAAGGTACTTTACCAGTCTTTGGCTGTCATGTATAAATCACAGTTTTCATTCTGAGAACCAAGAAAAGGAGAGTCTTGTCAGTGTTGTGATATTTCAAAGCAAAAGAGCCCACATCAAACATTTAACCACTCATTCATTGATACCCATTGACCTGACCCCCAATTCTGCCCATTATCCCCATGAGTTCAAATTATTAGCTCCGCAACCATACATACACCCTCACACACTCAGCTTGCTTTACATTCTGTTACTCTGTGCATGGTTCCCTACTCAGTCTTTTACTTCTTTCCCTACCATGCTGTAGCTCCCATATACCATCAAAGAATACCTTAAACACTATCTTATCTCTCCCATGCCCAGTTCCCATATTTTTCTATTAGATAGCTGCCCACTGCACCCTGAAATAATGTTATCCACACCTCTGATTCTCCTGTGAGCATACCCAGACAGCTTCCACAATCTGTTCAGTAGATAAACACTAATTACTTTACCAGGAGGTAGCTAGGTGGTTCAGTGGAAAGAGCCAGGAGTCAGGAAGACCTGAGTTCAAATCCAACCTCAGACACTTCTTAGTTGTATGACCCTTGGCAAGGCACCTAACCTCTGATTGTCTAACAAAAAGATCTCCACTAGTGAAGGAAATAGCAAGCCACTCACTCTAGTATCCTTTCCAAGAAAGCCTCATGGGTAGCTTTGGTCCATGGGGTCACAAAATGCTGAATGTGATTGACTGAACAATTCCTTTACCTCATCCCCGTACCACCTCTTGCTACCAGCTCTCTGATTCAAGTGAGCCTGGTTAAGGAGTCCCAATACTCACCATAGGTACTGTCAATTCTTCTCCATCTGGGAGACAATCCAGGGGCACACAGACAGAACGCTTTCCCTTACGGTCACCACAGCAGCAGGAAAGCTAAGAGAGAAGATACTTTAACAAGAAGAATAGGCTTCTCTTATAGACTATGTACCCATTCTCCCCCATTCTCCAATGGAACTATGCCTGCAAACTAGTTAGACCCTGAAAGCTTCCCATGCCCATAAGTGAATATAAATACCAAGTGCACCTTACCCCATGCTTCTTGGGCACATCCACATGCATTTGGGGCTGGAAGTATTTGGCATAGTGGAAGAAGGCAAGATCTGGGCATCGGTCACAGGAGTTGTATATGGGTGAGATGTACTGGGTGTTTTCATAGGATTCATTCACTGTCACAGTTAGCTCTTTTCCTAGAAATAGGATGTATAAGGTCACAGAATTTGAGCGTTAGAAAGAACGTTAGGGCTACATATTCCAACCTGTACCTGAAAAGAAATCTCTGCTACAGCTTATTCAACAAATGGTCACCACTTACTAATAATAATATCCACATATCTATCTTCCCATCAGTTTATTGTGTGTGTCTCTTTCTCTCTCCCCATCCATCCATCTATCCATCTATCCATCTATCTATCTATCTATCTATCTATCTATCTATCTATCTATCTATCTATCTGTCTGTCTGTCTGTCTGTCTGTCTGTCTGTCTGTCTGTCTGTCTGTCTATCCATCCATCCTTCCGTCTGTCTGTCTGTATAACTATCTTTCTTTCTAATCTCTGGTTGAGAGGAACCTGTTACATCTTAGGTAGCCTATTACACTTTGGGCTAGTTCTGAAGTCACTTAGACGTGCCACTTGGTGGCATAGTGGCTTGGGTCCTATATTCAGCATCAAGAAGACCCAAGTTCAAATCCCACTTCAGATGCTTACTAGTTGTGTGACTTTAACCTCAATTTTATCATCTATAAAATAGAGGGGTTAGACTCAAGAACCTCTCATGTCCCTTCCAACTCTAAATCTTTTTTTTTGTTGAGTCATTTTAGTTGTATCTGATTCTTCATGACCCCACTTGGAGTTTTCTTGGCAAAGATATTTCCTTCTCCAACTCATTTTATAGATGAGGAAACTAAGACAGAGTTACATGACTTGCCTGGGGTCACACAGTTAGTAAGTGTCTGAGACTAGATTTGAAGTAGATTTGCTTTATCTAGTGCCCCGTCCAGTCTCACAAAAATGGGGTGGAGAAGGGCCCCTCCAACTACAAATCTGTGATTCAATAATTTTTAGATTTTTTCCCTAACATGAGGATAAATTTTTCTCTTTGTAATTTCTCACCATTTTTCTGTGTTCTGGGCCTTGGGGCTAAACAGAACATATTTAATCCTTCTTTTATAAGACATCCCTTCAGATACTTGAGTTATCATTTCCTTCATCTTCCTTTGTCCTTCTTAATTTTCTCTTTGCCTAACCATCCATAATTCCTTCAACTAATTCAACTCCATACCCTTCACTATTATGGTTTTCCTCGTCTGAACGTGCTACAGTTTATTAGTCATCTTCCTAAACTATGATGCCCAGAATGGAACATAGTATTCTAGATGTGGTCTGCCTAGGTAGAGTACAATTGAACTATCACTTCCTTATTCAGCCCAAGACTTTATTAACATTTTTTTACAAACCCTTAGACTGATCCCTCAATCCTCTGAGCTTCCTAGCTGTCCCTCTTATTAGCATTTTTGATTGCCACATCACACTGCTAACTCATCTTACACTTGTAGTCCACTAAAACTCCAAGATCTTAAAAAATTAATTGATTGATTGATTGATTGAAAAGCCAAAAACTCTCATCTTTTTCAGACCAACTACTGCCTACTGATGTCTGTTCTGTCTTATAGCATTGGTTTTTTGAACCCAAGCAGAAGACTTTACATTTATTGCTGTTGAATCTCATCTTGTTAGTTTAGTTCAAGGGTTGGCAAACTACGACTCAAAAACCAAATCTAGTGTGAGAAGCCAATAAGAGAATAGATAAAAATCTGAGACTCCTCTTTTGACCCCTTTTGTGATCCTTGTGATTGCTTCCCACAATCTAGCTTGTCACTTCTTTTAGTATGGCCTGTAAGTAAGGAATGGTTTTCACATTTAATAACTTTTTTGGTTTTTCCCTTTATTTTATTTTATTTTAATAACAAATTTACACATAAGTTTTCCAAAATTACATGATTTGTGTTGTCTCCCTCCTTTCTTCCTTCTCCCTCCCAGAGTTGACAAGCAATTCCACTGGGTTGTACATGTGTTATCACTCAAAACCTATTTCCATATTATTCATTTTTGTAAGACAACAATCTTATAAAACCAGAACCCTAAATCATGTACCCAAATAAACACATTTAATATTTTAAAATATAAAAACCATCCATAGGTTGCAGGCCATACAAAAACAAATTCAGTAGTGGGTTGAATTTGACCCGCTGGCCCATAGATTGCTGATCTTTGCTAACTGATAGAAATCTGTCTGGATTTCAACTCTGTTAACTAATATATGCTTGGGACCTGGACAAAAACAGACTTTACTCCATTATTCATTCATTCATTCATTCCTTTGTTTGTTTGTTTGTTTATGTGTTTATGTATTTATTGTTTTAATCTTTTTTAAATGCTTGCCTTCCATCTTAGAATCAATAATGTGTGTTGGTTCCAAGGCAGAAGAGTGATAAGGGCTAAGCAATGGGTGTTAAGCGACTTGCCCAGAGTCACACAGCTAGGAAGTGTCTGAGGCCAGATTTGAACCCTCAACCCGTGTCTGGTTCTCAATCCACTGAGCTGCCTATCTGCCCTGACATCAATCCTTTAAAGACAAAATTGAGGGAAGATTAGAGGGAAGAAAGGAAGAAGAAGTAAAAGAAATATGATAGCCTTGTAATAAAGAATGAAAGATAAGGATATCTTCGAGGAGAGTTGAGAAAACAAACCTCCGAACCTCCCTCCCCTCTTTGCAGAGATTGGGGAAGATGGGTGTGGAATATTGCATAGACTCTCCACATGTGACTAATGTGTTGGTTTAGTTTTGCTGAACTCTTCCTCCTCTCCTCTTTATCCTCTTTATTCTTTATTAAATGGGATGACTCAGCTGGGTAAGAGAGTAGGCTATTCAAAAATGAAATGATTAAAAACAAAAGATATGAATTTCTTTTAAAAAGGAAGAGTAAAGAGTAAATTAGTAAGGAGAATGTGGAAGCTAGGGGTTAGGGATTTGAGAAGGGAAACTTCTCAGGGTCATGGGATTGCAAAATTGGAAGGACCTAGAAAGACATTTAGCCTAAAGCCCTCATTTTACAAATGAGGAAATGAAGACCTTCAGAGGAGAAGGTACTCACTCATAGTTATATAGATACTAAGTAGCAGAGGTAGGATTAAATTTTTTGTTAATATTTCATCTATTTTTATTGATTTCTTTTATTCTTTTATATCACTAGAATTTCTCTCGGTATCTCTCCCCTCCCAACTCCCGGAGAGTTCTCCTATAACAAACAATTTTTTTTAAAGGAGGGGAGGCATCTAGATGGTTCAATGGATAGAGAGCCAAGCCTATTGACAGGTGGCCCTCAGTTCAAATTTGACCTCAGGCACTTCCTAGCTATGTGGGTCCCAGACAAGTCACTTAACCCCAACTGCCTACCCCTCATTGCTCTTCTGCTGTGGAACCAGTATTGATTCTAAGATGGAAGGTAAGGATTTAAAAATAAAATAAAGTAAAACTTAAAAATGAAGAAGGCAGGGGGACAATCAGCAAAACTGATCGATGTGTTCCTAAAAGTCTGAAAATGTATGCATGCGTGGCCCTCCCAGAAGTGGGATTTTACCTCAGGTCCTTTAACTGTTGCTAGTTTGGCTCCGGGAAACTCTCAGGGAATCTATGGGTTCTTGGGGCACAAGACCCATTCTAGAGCTGCCTGGAGATAATAGGGGTAAATTTAAATCTACTTAGGATGAGACAGTTCTGAGGATTCTGAGCCAAGTTTCGTGTATCTACTCCTTTTTCATCCTGCCCCACCTTCCAAATTCTAGCAGTGCATCTAAAACCTTGGATCTTTCACACAAATGATTGCTTGAGGTATCTCTCCCATGACCCCCTCCCCACCCATCCCCAACAAAGGAAATAAAAGTCTCTCACTTTTTCCATTTTTCTTCTGTTTTTTATGCTTCGCATGGACCTCCAAACAGGAAAATTGTCTAGACTGTAACAAAAGAAATTCCTATAAAAATCTCTGTGGCACGGGCTATCCCAAAACTGCTCCTGGCCACAGATGAGGGTCTTGGCAGAAGAGAAAAGGAGTCAAAGTGACACAGCTTTGAAAATGTGTGTGTGTGGGGGCCGGGTAGAGGGACACAAAATGGGTCCCAGAGAAGGCTAGGGCAGTGTGAAATTAAGGAGTTCCCACAGGTAGGAGATGCTTCAGAGGAACCACAGATCATGACTGTATCCAAAGCTGGAGAATAAGGCCTTTCCTTGACTAGGGAGGAACAGGCAGTTCCGGGCTCCTAGGAAAACAAACAAGACTTGGGGGAGGTGGGTGGGGAGGAGAATCATGAGAAGGTGACAAAGATGGCTCAGGTCCCATTCTAATATGTTCCTAGGGCATGTTCAGATGCTTTGTGATATCCTAGGATGCTGGGTTTTTAATTGTATGGAATACCTGGGCCGATTCTGTAGCTCAGAACTCTGCTCTTGGAAATTTGGGCAAAGGATTTGAGCTGTGGCGTATAAGGGGGTTGGTAAAAAGAGATCATTACTGGGGGCAGCTGGGTAGCTCAGTGGAGTGAGAGTCGGGCCTAGAGATGGGAGGTCCTAGGTTCAAACCCGGCCTCAGCCACTTCCCAGCTGTGTGACCCTGGGCAAGTCACTTGACCCCCATTGCCCACCCTTACCAATCTTCCACCTATGAGACAAAGCACCGAAGTACAAGGGTTAAAAAAAAACAAAAACAAAAACAAAAACAAAAACAAAAGAGATCATTACTGGGGAAACAAAGATCTCCATGATTATTTATCAAGGGAGCAAATATCCTTGGTCTATATACATCCCTAGGAAAGCGTGTTCCCTTTGTGGGAAATTAGTTGAAGGTAGGGCTGGGTCTGATTATGCTCAACGCTGGTAGCTGAAGAACCCCAAAGGGGAAAAGTCTGAAATTCTAATGAAAAAATCAGCAAGAGGTCTCATAAATCTTCCCCTTAAGAGTATATCTCCAACACCCAACCATCTACCTCATTTCTTCATACTTCCAACCTGGCCCATAAAAATCCTAATTGGGAGGCTGCAGTGCGTATGATTTTTCATTGGGGCCAGTAGGATCCAACTTGTTCTCAGTTTCCTCTCTTATAGTCCCATATGCCTTTGGGGCTACAGGAACTTTCCCAGTTAGAATTGCTCAGGGAGGAATAGTTACCACTAGTACGCCATTGGTGAGGAGACTTTCAGGTGGAGTGGGACTGAAAAACAAGATTAAAGCCCCCAGTTAGCTATTGTTTCTTGTAGAAGCATCACCTTTCCCCAAATCCTGCAGGCCAGTGGCTCCTCTGGGTTTTCTGAAGGGGCTCTAGGAGCCCATATCTTGGCTAGGATTTCTGTAGTAACTATAAAATACCTTCCCCACCCAGCATCAGCTTCCTTGTATGTCAGCCAAAGGACTACCATGGATGCACTGATTCAATGAATCATCCATTTGTAAACCCAGCTTCAATAGCCCCTCCCACAAAGACATGGATATTCTTACAATTATTTTTCCAAGGGAAGAGAATCTTGGGAGGGTAGTAATTTAATGATCATTTTAGAGTTTAATTATCTTGGTGGGAGAAAGACTGTGTGAAGTGCCAAGAGAAAAAACTAAGAGGACTTATTTCCTGAGAAAATGGGTGTCTTTACCATCAAGGAGAACAATTACAAACAATTAAGGAGAAAGATTGAAGACATTTCATGGAGAGAATAGAATTTAACTCTTTTGCAATAGAGAAGGTATCCTAAAAAGAATTACTAAGAGACTTTGTTATCTAGAAAGAGGTGAATGGTGGGACTGGAGTTCCAGAGTTGAGAAGCCAGTAGTTGCAGGTGAAGACTAGAGGTGACTTTGGCTAGAATCTCTCTCATTGTTGAAAATATTATTGAAATATTTAACTATATCTTTGCATTGTTTGTCATGGTGTTAACAAATTGACAATTTACTTACGTATAACATTGACATGATATATGTTATATATAGTTCTATATTATATGTAAATTCACTATAGAGAATGAGAGAAAGAGCTTGTAACACTGATATAATAATAATAGTAGCTATTTATTTTTACATTTATATATATATATATTTATATAAATATATATAAACATATATATAAACACATATATAAATATATAAACATATATACATATATAAATTTACAGTTATATAGTGTTTACTACGTGCCAAGTACTGTGCTAAGGACTTTAAAATTATTATCTCATTTGATCCTCACAACAGCTCTGGGAGGAAGGTATTATTATTCTCCTCATTTTATGGTGGAGGAAAATGAAGTAAATGGAGTTTAAGTAACAAGCCCAGGATCACACAGTAAGTGTGTATGACTAGACTTGATCTCAAGTCTTCCTGATTTTAGATCTGGTGCTCCATTCACTATACCACCTGATATTTATTTAAGTCTATGAGACAAGGGGATTTAATATTAAGAGAGAAATGAGTGAAAGCTTAATGGAAAAGAGGTCCCTCTAGTTTATTTAGGAAGCTGGGGTTGGAGTTTGGAGCAAATTGATCACTGAGAAAGACTTTATGAAGAAATCCCAATATCTTGATTATCCTAGAACAGTGATGGTGAACCTATGACATGGGTGCCAAAGATGGCATGCAGAGTGCTCTCTGTGGGCACTTGGCCACCTCCCTTTCCCCTCCAAAGTTCATTACTAGAAAGGCAGAGGGATTTGGGCAGAACTGCCATTTTTTCACATCCCCTCAACCCTCTTACCAGCAGCCCAATAGAAGCCCTTCCTCCCTCCTGTATGTGGGGTAAAGAAGGAGCATGGCACATGGTCAGGGGGTGGGGCCAAGCACTCCATCTCTAAAAGGTTCACCATCTCTGACCTAGAACTTAGGATAAGAATTAATAAGGAGATGACCTAGTAGCAACTAAAAAGAAGTATAATCATCCCATCTTGGTTACATAAGGTAGGGGGAAGGGGTCATTCCTAAAACTCTGGTAGACATTCATTCATTTATTCAATATATCTATTGAATATATTTACTATGTTCAAGACACTGTTTTGAGTACTTATATGTAGGCTAGTAGGAGCCCAGGCTTAGGAAGGAACCATTCTGGAGTGATATGGGAGTTTACTCACCTCTCTTCCAGCAAGAATTCCACCTCCAGTTCTTCCATGCCCTACCAAGAGAAAAGGAAAGAAAGAAATCAGTTCTGAGTTATGATTCCATTCAGATGATATTTCCCTTTCCTAGAGAAGCCTTTACAAACACAGACTCTATTGGCTTTTAAGGGCTCCAAATGTCTCTGCCCTCTTTACAAAGACTATTATTGCAGTCTGTGAAGTATGGAGCACTGATTATGGCTTTTGGAAGATTGAGAGCTGGAGGAGTCCTTAGAGATGATCTGGTTCAACCTTTTCATTATTTAAATGAAGAAACTATCCCAGAGAGGTGAAATTCTTTGCCTAAGGCCCTAAAAGAAGGCAGATATTTAGAGTTGGAAGGGACTTTAGAAATCATCTAGTCTCCTATTCTTATTTTAAGATGAGAAAATTGAGACTTGGAGAGGTTAAGGTCACACAGGTCACATATCATAGACTCAGAGGTGGAAGGAACATTGTTATTCAATTGTTTTAGTCATGTTGGACTCTTTGTGTGTCCTTATTTGGGGTCTTCTTGCTAAAGGTGTTGGAGTTTTGCATTTCCTTTTCTAGCTTATTTGCCAGATGAGGAAAACGAGGCAAACAGGGTTAAGTGACTTGTCCAGCGTCCTATGGCTAGTAAGTGTCAGAGGCCAGATTTGAACTCCTGAAAATGAGTCTTTACTTTTCTAAGATTTCTGGGATTAGGAGTGATCTTTTATCTTGGAATGAGGTAATCTTCTTGTTCTAACATTCTATAAGTCTATAATTTAACCCTCTTTGACTCAATTTCCTCATCTGTAAAATGAGATAGAAAAGGAAATGGAAAACCAGTATCTTTGCCTAGAAATCCCCAAATGAGGTCACAAAGCATCAGTCATGACTGAAAAAACTGAACAACAACAACACTCTAAAAGTAGTCATTAATGGTTCAATATCCACTTGGAAAGAGATCACTGATAGAATAGATAGATGTCCAAGGGTTCTCATATCTTTTCTATTGAACATTTTATCAATGATTTGGGTAAAAGTATAGTTGGAATGTTTATCAGGTTTGTTGATGATGAAAAACTACAAAAAACAGTTGGCATTTTAGATGACAGTGATCCAAAAAGATGTCAACATTAAGCCAAGTTTAATACAATAAAACTGAATGGGGATAAATGTAAAATTTTATACTTTGGTCCCAAAAAAAAAAGTCACCCTCACAAGTACAAGATGGTGGGGGGAAAGCTTAGATAGTAGCATGACTGAGAAAAACCCTAGGGATCTTAGTGTATTAGAGGTCAGTATGGGTCAACAGTGTACTATAGCTACTGAAAAAAAGCTAATGAAATTTTAGTTTGCTTTTAAAAAGTCATAGTTTAGGGACAGCTGGATGGCTCAGTAAATTGAGAGCCAGGCCTAGAGATCTTGGGTTCAAATGTGGCCTCAGACACTTCCTTGCTGTGTGACCCTGGGCAAGTCACTTACCCTACCCCCACCCCCACCACCCCATTGCCTAGCCCTTACCATTCTTCTGTCTTGGAACTGATATTTAGTATTGTTTCTAAGACCAAAAGAAATATTTTTTTAAAAAAAGAAAGAAAAGCACAGCTCCCAGAATTAGGGAGGGAGATGATTTTCCTATTCTATTGGTCAGACCACCCTGAGCCTGGATTCCAATTAAAAGCCAACTAAATATTATTGAGTACCTGCATGGATTTTCTATTTTGAGAAGGTCAAACCATACTTACTTTCTTACCCTTACTTATTTTTCTTAAGTATTTATCCTCCTCTCTGCTTCAGCTTCATTTTTGGTCTGTTATTCTCCTGTGAATGCTTCCTTCCTCCTCATCCCCTTTTCGGCATCCCTTTACATTTTGTCATTCCCAATTAGGAGGCCAAAATTTCCAAGCCAATCAGATACTTACACATATTGTGAAAGTCTAGACTATTAGGGCTTTGGTTTAGTGGTACTGGGTCTGCCCAGTCTATTTGAGAATCTGTTTACCAAGTGGGCTCAAGGTAAGATAGTCTGCTTACCTCTTGAAACAAAAGGCTCTACACGGGTAAATTTGGGCAAGTCATTTAAGATCTATGGGCCTCAAAAATTTCCTCACATATAAAAATGAAAGGGTTGGAGGCAGCTAGGTGATTCAATGGATAGAGAGCTGGGCCTAGAGATGGGAGGTCCTGGGTTCAAATCTGACCTTGGACACTTCCTAGCTGTGTGACCTTGGGCAAGTCACTTAACCCCCCATTTTCTAGCCCTTACCTTTCCTTTACCTTGGAACTGATACACAGCATTGATTCTAAGATGGAAGGTAATGGTTTTTTAAAAAATGAAAGGGTTAGACTAGATGACCTCTAAGGTTCCTTCCAGCACTATATCTATGATCCTATAAAGGGCTTAGAATGTGCCAAGTTACTCACCTCAGGGTTGAGTGGAAATTTCACATGGGTCCTCTCTCGGAAGCATAGCTTGGTGAGGTCATATAGGACAGTCAAGAGGTGGTCATTTGGGGTAACTAAGTCCTCATCGCAGACACTTAGTTCTAGCACATTCTGGGGAGAGAGAAAAGAAGAAAGATGATAGGAAAAGAAGCCTTTCAACTACCAGGGCTTCCTTATCTCAATTCTTGGAAGTGAGAATGACTATGACCAGAGAATGGCCCCAGGGATGATAAAGAGTTGGCAGGGACTTTGAGGATTATTCAGTCTAATCCCCATCATGAAGGGCAATAAAAAAGGTGTGAAAGATAGTGTGGTACAGTGGAAAGAGTGAAAAATCTGGAACCAGAAAACCTGAGCCTGAATCTCTATTCCACCACATACTTGAGAATTCTTGAAAAAATTCTCTGGGTGATAAATGTTGGAGGGGATGTGGCAAAATTGGGACATTAATACTCTGCTGGAGGAGTTGTGAATTGGTCCAACCATTCTGGAGGGCAATTTAGAACTATGTCCAAAGGGCTTTAAATGACTGCCTGCCTTTTGATCTAGCCATACCGCTGCTGGGTTTGTCCCCCAAAAAGATAATAAGTAAAAAGACTTATACAAAAATATTTATAGCTGCAGTCTTTGTGGTGACAAAAAATTGGAAAATGAGGGAGTGTCCATCGATTGGGGAATGGCTGAACAAATTGTGGTATCTGATGGTGATGGAATATTATTGTACTGAAAGGAATGATGAACTGAAGGAATTCCATGTGAACTGGAAAGACCTTCAGGAATTGATGCAAAGTGAAAGGAGCAGAGCCAGAAGAACATTGTACACAGAGACTGATATGATATGGCACAATTGAACATAATTAACTTTTCTACTAGCAGCAATGCAATGACCCAGGACAATCCAGAAGAATTTATGAGAAAGAAAGCTATCCACATCTGGTGAAAGAACTGTGGGAGCAGAAACACAGAAGAAAAACATAATCAGTCACATAGTTCTATAGGGATATGATTGGAGTTTTGATGTTAAAGAATTGTTCTATTGCAAATATGAATAACATGGAAATAGATTTTGAACAACGATACATGTATAACTCAGTGGAACTGCTTGTCAGCTTCTGGAGGGGAGAGGAAAGATGGGGGTGGAAATCATGACTCATGGCACCATTGAAAATATTCTAAATTAAAAAAAATTTTTTTAAATCATTGGGCTTCAGATCCTTCATCTTTAAAATGATGGGGTTTGAACTAAACAGGCTCCTCATGTTCCTTCTACTTTATTCTAAGATATTTTTGAGTTAATGAAACTGGATTCATTTCCTAACTCAGCTCTTCTCTCTGTGATTTTTGGCAAGTGATGTAACCTCTCTGGGCCTCAGTTTCTTTATCTGTAAAATGAGGAGGGGTGGCCCACATGACATCTAATGCCCCTTCCAGTTCTTAAATCTGTGATCCTATGATTTTACAGATGAGGAAATTAAGACCTAGAATAGGTAACTGACTTGTCCAAGGTCACACCAGTAATAAGTGGCAAAGTCAAGATTTGAACCTTTTTCTGCTACTGCTAATGTAATACATTACTGCTAGGAGAGGACACAGGAATTGTGGGTGAGAATGGGGGGGGGTAGGGTAGTTGATACAGAGGTTCCTCCCCTTCCCACCCTGAGAGAGGAGAGAGCTAAAGTGTAAAAGGAGTAACTATCTGCTCAGGGGCTTCTTACTCAGAAGCTTCTTTCACTTTGGATGTCAGGCAACAAGTCAGAACACTGGGAAGAGGTAAGACTGGGAGCATAATCCCATGAGCATCCAAGATAATTTCTTATGATATCACCCTTAGCCTGTCCCGTCTCCCATATCTGCCCCTCTGGCAGATAGTGGGGTGTGGGAGGATTAGGATGGGAAGGACAGTCAGGCAAGATGCCCACCCCGGGAAGAATGTAACAGGTTTCATGGCCCCAGAAGCTAGGTACAAGCCATTCATGAGAAGGTTCAGAGTAGAGGAAATAGTGGTTTTGGTGCTGAGAGACAGAGATATAGAGACAGAAAAAAAGAGGAGGGGAGAAGGGGAAGAGGGGGAGAGAGGGGGGGGGGGCGGGAAAGAACAGGAACAAAAATAGAAGTGTTCCTAGGAAATTTTGTACCCAGCAAATTTGTTGGAACTTGAAACTATAGCCTTTGGCCCATTACCCTTTGACATGGCACTGATGAGACCAAAGTACAATGTTATAAATTGAACAGCTGTTTTAAGTAGCTTTATATCTAAAGCCTGTCTGACTTTTTAAAAAAATTATTTTTATTATAAGTTCCAAATTCTTTCTCTCCCTCCATGCCTCCTCCATCCATTGAAAAGGCAAGAAATAAGGTATCCATTATATGAATTGTGGACATTGAGTAAACCATCTTGTGCCTTGATTCTGGATTGTGCTCAGTTCCCTTTCCATTCAGTTTTGGGTCTAGTTCAGTAGTCAATTAAGCATATAAATTCCTGTCCTTACATGACTGGGAAGCTGGCCCACTTCTACCTATTGCTTAAAGATCCTTAACTAAACACATAGGTTATGGGGACCAGAAATTTGATGCAAGGAGTTTTTTTTTTTTTTTTTGCAATTATACACATCAATCAATACATCCATCTTATCTGAAAACTGGCCCTGTACTGGTCAATCTGTTACTGTTTCCTTGTTCAGACATGTAGTGGGGAGTGGGACATCTTTCTTTCTGGTTTCAGGGAATCACACCTGTTTGCTCTCCCTCTCCTAACTCAGAAAACTTTGTTCCAATTAGAAATCAGATGACCTAATCCTGTATTCTGATTTATAGCCTATTAATTGTTTTCTTGTAATGCTGATGTTTCTCCTTGTATTCAGGGTCCAGCAAGCTGAGGCGGCCTGGTCTTGATTTTTATGTAATTGGCATTCATTGTATAATAAACTGATATATCTGAAAGCCTAAACCAGTCACAGTATGAAGTCAGATAAAATATATTTCCTCATTAGTTATGTTCTCCTCTTCCCTCCCAAAAAAATCCCAAGAGAAATAAAGAAAAAGAAATTTTGCTTCAACCTGCATACAGAGCCCATCTCTTCTTTATCTGACGGTGGATGTCATCTTCCATCACGAGTCCTTTGTGATCTTTGTATATATTAGAATTACTAAGCCTTTCACAATTATCTCTATGATATTGCTGTTATGATAAGCAATATTCTTCTAGTTCTATTCACATCACTTTGCATCAGTTCATAGAGGTCTTCCCAGGGATTTCTGAAACCATCCCCTCGTTTCTTGTATCACATAGTATCCCATCTTATATCATATATTATGTCATCATATATCATAACTTATTCAGCCACTCCCCAGTTGATGGGCATCTCCTAAGTTTCCAATTCTTTGCCACCACAAAAAAGCTGGTATAATTATTTTTCTACAGGTGGGTCCTATTCCTTTTCTCTCTTTGGGGTATGGACCTAGAAGATCTTTGTTGGGTCAAAAGACATGCAGTTTTATATCCCTTTAGGCTTAATTCCAAATAGTTCTCCAGAATGGTTGGATTAGTTCACAGCTCCATTAACAACTCATTACTGTATTTATATCCCTACATCTTCTTCAGCATTTGTTGGGGTAAGAAAAGTGACACTGGTTTACTTATTTTTGCCAGTCTCTTTAATGTCTGACTTGATAGAAGATAGCCAGATTCATATATCTGCTTCTGCAAGCAATCTGTTGCAACATATAGTTTTGAAGTATATGAAGAAAATCTGGCCTTTCATAGATATGTAGTTGGGAAAGGGAAGAGCATTTTAACAAGCAGATAACATCATAATTACATTACGAAAATAGTTTTGATGTCACAGATCTCATATTTTGAGTGCCATTAGCCCAGTTTTCTTTATGTTCTTTGACTTGCTGGCTTTGATATCAAGGTCATATTTCTTTCCTAGAAGAAACTTAGCAGGATCTTCTCTTTTGCTATTTTTCCAATTTGCTGTTGTTTTGTCTTCATTCTTGAAGAGTGTCGTGATGGGATGAAGTCTTGACTTGGGCATGAATTGGATTTAAGTGAGGCAGTGTTGCCTAAAGTCATTGACCTCACTCTCCCTTTTAGAATCACTGAACCCCAGTGACAAAATAAAAGTCAGAGTGGCCGGCAATGGCCTGGGATGCAGTGGATGACCTCAGCATCTTCTATGTCTGGCCAAATCCTAAGCACTCCACAGCATCTTTTTCAGCCACCTTGATGGCCATTGGAACAAATTGTTCTCATCTATTCATTCCACTAGGGCAAGCCCTATTTCTACAGTATCTCTCAAACACATCCTCTTCCCATCATTCACTTTGCTACCATATAAGCCTATGGAATTAATTCTCTTTGAATACTTGACAAAATTCACATTTGTCCAATTTCTTATTCAATGTATTTTTCTAAAAATGAGGGAAATCCTGTATTTATTGTTATTTTCTATCTGGGCATTTAACTTTTTATAAATATTCATCCATTTAATTTATCAGTTTTGTTGGCATGTAATTAGGTAAAATAATTTTTTTAAGCCCTTACCTTCTGTCTTAGAATCAGCACTAAATATCAGTTCCAAGGCATAAGAAAGGTAAGAGCTAGACCAAGTGATGGCGAATCATTTAGAGACTGAGTGCCCAAACTGCAACCCTCATGCTGCATGTGAGCCACCATACCCCTTAACCCAGACAAGGAAGGGAGGAAGTACTCCCATTGGGCTGCTGGACAGAGAGGTGAGTGATGAGAGAAATTTTCTCAGGAGCCCCTCTAGTACCTGTGCCCCATGGGGCTAGACAATAGGAACTGAATGATTTGCCCAAGGTGACATAGCTAGGAAGTGTCTGAGGTAAGGTTTGAACTGAGGTCTTTTTGACTGGGGACAGATAGATGGTGCAGTGGTTGGAGTTCTGGGCTTGGAATCAGGAAGACTCATCTTTATGAGTTCAAATCTATCATCAGACATTTACTAGCTATGAGATCCCTGAGCAAGTCCACTTAACCCTATTTGTCTCAGTTTCCTCATCTATAAAATGAGCTGGAGAAAACAATAGCAAACCATTCCAGTATCTTGTCTAAGAAACTCCAAATAGGATCACAAAGAGTGAGACAGGACTAAAAATGTTTGAAGAACAATGAACTTTCCAGGGCCAACATTCTGTTCATTACCCACCATTACCTCACAAGAGTTAGAGCTAGAAAGAACCTCTGAAAGCATCTAGTCTAAGCCCTTCATCTTCTAGATAAGGAAATTGAGATTTAGAGAGGATAAATGATTTATTTGCACAAAGTTACATATATAGTAAGAGAGCTAAGATTTAAATCCAAATCTGACTACAGACTCGGCACCCTTTCTGCTGGACTACGTGACTTCTCTGTCAAGAGTACTACAGACAAGGTTTTTAAATGGCCCAAAAATAGCATGGCAGAAGGACAGAGTCAAATAAGTGAACAAAGAGACCAAAAAGTAGGCAGAAAGACTGGTGAGACAGGAGGGGTCTTCTGAACTTTACCTTAACCTGGCTCTGGATCCGGAAGTTGAAGGTTTCATTCCATTCTGGGTTGCTGCAGTTGGAGATAGTCCTCGTTCTTAGCTTCTCATGGGAGGCAGTGGGGAGCCAGAGATTTACAAAACAATCTGTCAGACTCACTGTGGAAGAAGACATGGAAGGGAGGGAGAGAGAGATGGAGACATCAGGGAAAAAAACCAAATCCAAAGTAGGCTGACCCAAGACAGGTGGTCCCCTCAGCCTTCCATCATACCACCCAAACAGCTAAAATTGCACATACAGAGAGAGATACCCCAGCTCAGCCTCAGGTTTGCTTGACAAACTCCTAGGACTTATTGACTCTTCAGAGCCCTTCATAGAGTTGGCCCTTATTCAATTTACTCACTGTCTCTCCCATTAGGATGGAATCTCCTTGAGGGTAGGGACTGTTTTTTGTTTTGTTTTTTGTAGCCCCTGCACTTTATATAATGTATGTATTTTTGACTGACTGACTTTCTTCTGAAACGATTAGGAAATTTCATGAACATGAACCCTAATTTTATTGCCCCATCGTTATCTGTAAAAATCTGAAGGCTCACCTAGGGTTTCCAATGGACTCTCTGGTATAATGCAACCTTGATTTATTGACTACATTAGTGTTCAAAATCTGGAATAAATCTTTGCTTATTTTTTTGTTACCATTTATTTTTTTATGTGTAACAACATAATATATAGCATAATAATAATATGATACATATGATTTGTTATACCTATGTAAGAAATTATAATAAATATGCTTAACCAAGAGAAACAAATTTTCACATTAGCTGTGTTCAAAAAATATGTCCCGTTCCTTTTTTGCCCTTCTTCCCACCTTTCTCCTCTCCCCCAAAAAGGAGATAATAGCTTATATACATATGATCATATAACATGTTTTCCTATTCATCATGTGAAACAAGACACATATTGCTTATGCTAGAGAAAAATTCAATTTTTTTGTTTGCAGTGTTCATTTATATTGCCAGGGAGATATCTTGAATATATATATGTATATATATATATGCATGTATATATATATATACATATAATTTTTAAAAAAACTTTAAACTGCTGGACTTGGAATGGAATTCTCATCCTCTTGCCTCCCCTATCCCTATTTTAACAACAACAAAAATGACCCCATCCATTTGGCAGGGGCATTGTACCCCCCAAACTCAGGCAAAAACTAAGCAGGGAAATTCCTTTGCTCCCTTACACCCTCGTGACTCCCAACCCCAAACATCTGACCTTGAGGATTATCCTCCTTTGATTGTCCCATTGATTTGAAATGGATAAAGAGACACACCTCATCCATCTGTCCTCCAAATCATGAGAACCACCCCCATGCCTACAGGCAAACCTCTCCCACTCCTTGCTTCAGTGCTTACCTCTCTAGAGTCATATCTTCACTGTTGTAAAGAGTATAAAAACCCCAGAATTGATGTCCTCTGGGGGGACAGCTTTTCCGTCCATGCTGTCCTCCCAAGGAACAGCTTTCCACCCATGCTGTTCCACCCAGGAGGCAGGCTTCCACCCGTGCTGCCCTCCTGGCCAGATTCAACATTACTTACCAAATTAATAAATTTCTCTTTTTATTTTAAGCTAAGTTTCGGAGTCTTGCATTCTTTCAAAAGGTACCCTTCCTGAACCCCGGGGGTTCACCTCTGTACCCCACAACACATTCACTTTTCCCTTTCCCCAACCTCTCCAAACAGTGTGCCTGCAAGAGCCAAAAATGTCACAATGCTTTGGGATAGAATTAACACTAGGTGGAAGGTCTTGGAGATAGTCTTTGAAGAGCTGTAGTTTGTTTTTTGGTCTCCTACACACCTAACTCTATAAATTCTGCCCTCCACCAAAGATTCTGTGATTCTCCATTCTGCAAAACCCCTGCCTGAATCACTTTCTCTCTCCCTTGGCACAGGCTGGCAAACTTATCCAGCTTGGATATCTGGGATGTTACAAGAGACAGTAAGGCACCAACTCCCCCAAATTTAGACTCTGCCTATTCCTTCTATGGATATTCTTTTTTGTCATGAGTCTCCCTGGAGCTGTCCTGGATCTTTGCCTTGTTGATGTTAGTTAAGCCATTCACATTTAATCATCATACACTATTGTTTGGGGTTTTTGTGATCATCTCGTTTTTCTTCTTCTTTGGCACAATAGTATTGCATTACAACCACATAACACTCTTTATTCAGCTATTCCATGATTATACTAGAATAGCAATATGCAATTTGGCCTGAACTGAGGTTAAGACCTCTATATCTAGATATATTTTCTTTCCCAACTGCTCTGATCATTAAAGGAAATAAAGTCTAGATCAGAGCAGTTGGGAAAGAAAATTAGAGTCTGGACTGGAAATGGAAGCAAGGTGGAGTTAGGATAAGAAAATAGCCTTCCTGATGATCTAGGCTGAGAAGTATAAGAACTACCATTTGGATGGTCCCTTAAGGTCTGTAAAGCATTTGCAAATATTATCCCATTTGATCCTGGGAGCAAAGTATTATTATCCCCATTTTATAAACGTGGTAACTGAGGCTTAAACAGGGAAAGTATCCAGCCCTAGATCCCACAGCTGGTAAATACTGTCCTCCTGGTTGTTCCATGATCAAGACCCTCCTGGCTCCCAAGATTTTCTCTGACTGTCCCCCAAGCCTGGAGCACTCTCTCTCCTCCTGTCTGGCTACTAACCTCTCTGGTTTCTTTTACATCCCAAATAAAATTCTATCATTGACAGGAAGCCTTAATCATTGCTTTCCTTCTGTTAATTTATTCTCTCTGTAGCTTGCTTTGCATAGATTTGTTTGCTTTTTTTTTTCCTCTTCCATTGGATTGCAAGTTCTTTGAGGTCAGGGACTGTCTTTCCCCCCTTTTTGTATTCTCAGGATTTGGAACAGTTACTAAGCACAGCTTAGTAAATATTTACCAAATGAATGAATGAATGAAAGTATCTGAAGTAGGATTTGAACTTAAGTCTTCCTGACTCAAAGTGTATCAATTCTATCCCTTCCAGAGTTGGGTTGTGAAGGGTTAGACTTGTAGCACCTGGACAGAGAGATTCAAAACCAAGGAATTTCCTGAGTCTAAGGATAAAGTCTGCAGCTATGTATTATATCTATCATCACCTACCCATGCAGAACACGTATTCTCTCCTGTGTAGATTTAAAAAAAAAAAATCAGATTCTTTCCTAAGAGCTAATTTTCTTATCCTTGAGGAAAGGGAGAAAGATAAGAGAGAAGGATAATAGGAAGAAGAGAAAAAGGAAACTACTGAGGTGGGGAAAGGGGAAAGAGAGGGAAGATCAAACATTTCAGAAATAGATCTATCCTGATTCACAGTGTTGGGAGTTGACTATGCTCAAGAATCAGGCCTAAAACAGAATTAGCTAGTGAAGAGTATATTGGAAAAAAAAAAAAGAGAATATATTATGACTCACAGTACTGTCACGATATTAAACTCCAAAGTACATGATGGCCTCAGTAGATATTAGACTAATTCAACATGCTTCAACCACAGAAGCAACAAGGGAACGGCTAGATGGCTCAGTGGATAGAGAGCCAGGACTGGAGACAAGAGGTCCTCAGACACTTTCTAGCTGTGTGACCCTGGGCAAGTCACTTAACTTCCATTGTCTTTCTGCTATTCTGCCTAGAACCTATACATAGCATAGATGATTCCAAGATGGAACATAAAGATTAAAAAAAAAAAAAAACAGAATCGGTAACAGCAGCAGGAAATATCTAAGGACTCTGTCACTGATGGTTCCTGGAATGTAGGATCACTGGAACAGGGAAGTGTCTTTCCTTAAATAGGGATACTATTATTACTGCTTGCACAACTAAGTTAGATGTTCTCTGATCAGATGCAATCAATCTGACCTCTATTTCTCAACTCATATTTCATATATCCCTAGATAACTCTGCCCTATTGGAATCCAGTGTTGGAATAGCAGAATTTCAACATGTGGATGGAAGAGAATGAATTTTAATCCCAGATGGAAGTAGGCTAATGAGATCATTCCATACTAAAGAATAAGTCTTAGTTTTAAAACTGGAAAATTCCCTGAAGCTGTTTTTAGGAGGGAAAAAACCAAACCCACACTCAACATGAACATTTCTTTAGGGAAGGAAATGATCTTAAATTATGAAATCCCAGAATTTAAGAAATCTTTCTATATGTAACTGAATGCCCAGACCATAATGGTTTTAGGAAGAATGGATCTAATTAATACCACAGGGAATGGGGTTTACGGGATAGTAACATTACACATTTCTGAACTGGAAGAGAATAGAATATATTACTGTAACAGATAACCAAACATATTAACATAACAGATTTCTGAATGGGAATAGAACAGAAAAAGTAAAATCTAGATCTCATTGGGAGTACAGTTTGGAAGATCCCACAATAACCTTCCTTCACAGCATAGAAATCATCTCCTCTGTGAGACCTTTCTTGATCTTCCCAATTGGCAATGCTCTCTCCTTGAAATTATTTTGCACAGATCTCATATTCACTTATTGGTAGACTTCTGGTATCTGATTCACCCTCCTTAAGAAAAAAAATCTAAGTTTCTAAAGGGCAGGGATTGATTTGAATTTTGTCTTTGTATCTTTAGCATCTAACCTAATACCTTAGACACAGTAAACAATTAATAAATAAAAATGTTTGTTTAATTGATCGTGTATATACAAATGCTAATTCCCAATCCTCAGCAATAATCAGATCAACACAAAAAGCATTTTTTTTTGGTTAAAACCTATAGGAATGTAAGAGGAGCAATGTGGCTTCACTGATAGAGAGCTGACCTCAGATTCAGGAAGACCTGTCAGGTTCCAACTGGTTATGTGATACTTGGCAAATCACTGGACCAGTTTGTGTCTTGAGGACTCTTTAATACCATAAGTTTCAGAACAGTGGCTGATGTGTAATGGTAAGAGAGAATTTCATCTTTGGGATAATGTTATATTAATCAAATCATAAATTCAATGACCACCACCTGAACCTGCTTCTCCAGTAATAGGCTCAAGCAAAGGTCCTCAGTAGAAACTGATGAGTCAGGAATAGTACACTGACATCAACACAAGACTGTTTTGAGGAAATGTTTAAACTTTCTTTGCATCTAAGAAGAAGAGGAAGATAGTCAGGAGTCTAGGATCATTTTCAGTGTAGAACCATGGATTTACTTGGAGAAGAACCTGTTGTAAATGCCTTGATTACAAGAGGAGGAACAGTTAAGACAATGGTCAGGGTCCTCAGTCAGTCAATTAACATTTATTAAGCCCCTGCTATCTGCTAGGCACTACAATAAGTTTTGGAGGCAAAAAAAAAAAAAGGCAAAAGATAGTCCTTGCCCTCTAAACACTATCTGTATTATAATGTACTATGAGTATATAATATATGTTTATAATATATCATCAACATATTATACATCATATAAAAATATAATATACTACAAGTATGTAGTGTATTCTTGATCAAGTATAGGTTAGATTGGATGAGTTCTGAGGTTCCTTCCACCTCTGATGTTCTGTGGTTCAGTGGAAAATTTGATGAGTCCAAAGTGAGAAGACTGAGATTCATAATCCTGACTTTGCTATTGGTACCTCTGAGACTTGGGGCAAGATATCACTTTACCCCTCTTGACTTGGTCTTCCTCATCTTTAAAAATGAATGAGTTAAACAAGATGACCTCTGGGGCCCCTTCTAGCTCTGAATCTGTGAAATTCTGTAAATCGACATTGATGATAATGATGAGGAAGAAGGTGGAAGATGGCAGGAGAGTACCACACAAGAAAGACTTCACCCTGAAAGGGGGAAGTACCCTAAGACAATATTCAGTTTGCAAATCTTTTTTCTCATCAGTTGACTATCCAAGGATAGGTCATCAGAATGAGTTTTCTTTCCTGGAAGTGGGTAGTAGAGAGTGATTCAGCAATTGGGTATTACAGTAAGAGGCAACTCATTCCACAATTGATTCAAGAATGGTTTTCCCAGGGAAGAAGTCAAACATGTTGACAGGGTGGTTGACCCAGCCCTGAATACAATGATTTCATTGGAACATGAGGAGGAGTTCTCCTCAAGGTCTTACAGGATAAAATATAAACTCCTCTGTCATTTTAAAGCCCATTGCAACCTGGACTCAATCTACCTTTCTAGCATTATTACACATTACTCCCTTCCTCACACACTATGGTTCTGTCAAACCAGCCTTCTCGCTGGGTCTCATACACAACACTCCAGCTCCCATCACTATGTCTTTGCACTAGCTATGACCCATGCTTGGAGTGCATGCCTGCCTTACCTCCACATCTTAGAATTTCTAGGATTCTTCATGGCTCAGGTCAGGTACCTCCTTCTACATGAAGTCTTTCCTATTTCTCCACACTAGTTACTGGTAGTTTCTCATCTCCCAGGAAGGTAGGAAGGGAGAGATGGTAATAACAGGTTTAAAGAAAGAATACTTAACATGTCTTGCCCCACAGACCCTTTGGCAATTTGTGGAGCTTATGAGCCCCTTCTTATTTTAAATAACTAAAGGAAAGGTTCCATTTCAGTTAGAGGTTAGAGAAAGTAAAGATGCAATTTTTTTTTCATACAAGTTCATGAATCTTCCCTAGAATCTACCCATAAGTCCTTGGACCTCAGTTTAAGAACACTTTAGCTTTGAGCAGCAATTCCTGAAGTGTTGCCTATGTTCTCCTGGGAGTCCCTGACACCCTTTCCGAGGATTCTCAGTCAAAATTATTTTCCTAATAATACTCAGATATTATTTACCTATCAAAATGCTTCTCTCTTTTTCCAACTACATATCTGTATGAGGTTAAATTCTCTTCTTATACTTCAACCAAAACAATAAATCACAACAGATGGAATAAGGCCATGGTGGCAAATCTATGGCACATGTGCCAGAGAGGGCATGCAGAGCCCTCTCTGCACACACACCATCCCCCACCAGAGTTCATTACTTGAAAGCCAGAGGGACTCAGTTAAGCTGCTTCCTTATCCCTCTCCACTGCACCTGAGGGCATTTTTTCACATTGCCTGCCCCTCTGCCTAGCAGCTCAATGGGAGTGCTTCCTCCCTCCTCTCTCTGGGGTAAGGTTGGGGGGTGGGGGATGTGCAGCACCCAGCCTCTAAAAGGTTCACTATCACTGGAATACAGAAACAGATAGGAGACTCTAGGTGTTTTATATTAAGGCAAACATTAATGAAATCTGCAAAAATATGGAAACCAAAGCCATTTCTCACTAAATTTTTGCTTTAGAAAATGTAATTATTTTTCATTTAAAATGTTATGCTATATATAATTCAGATAAAATTATTTACTCTCTACAGGATGGGGGAGGGAAGGAAGAAAGGAAGGAAGGAAGGAAGAATGGAAGGAAGGAAGGAAGGAAGAGAAGTAATCTGGATCTTATAACTTCAGCAAATATATGTGGAAAATTGTTATTATATGCAATTGGGAACACAAAATATCTTTTTTAAAAGTATCTTCATTGCAAAAAAGTGATGTTAACATGTAACGAGTTTATTATTTTTAAATGAAAATATTTTAGAATTTATTAATTTTAATAATTAACATGCTAAATATTAGTAACAGTTTATAAACTTATATGTTAAATATTAGTAGATATGGCCCATGTAAACAAAATTTCTTGGGGTTTTCAATAATTTTTAAGTGTGTAAAGGTGTGGCAGCTAGATAGCACAATGGATAAAGTACCAGGCCTGGAGTGGGGAGAATCTGGGTTCAAATCTGAGTTCAGACACCTCCTAGCTGTGTGATCAGTAGTTTTATAAAAGACCTTTACAGAGAGCTACTTTGTCTGACACATTTAAGATTCAGTTGTGTGTGCCTTTGGGATGGGGACTGGGCAAGTCCCTAAACCCCAATTGCCTAGCCCTTGCTACTCTTCTGGCTTAGAATTGATACAAAGACAGAAGATAAGAGTTTGTAAAAAGAGTATAAAGGGATTCTCAATAATTTTTTAGAATAAGGAATACTCACAATCAAAGTTTGAGAATTATTGGTTTAGAGTAGAGATGTCAAATTTATACCCCACCCCCTAAACTCTTGAGTTCAACCTGAATCAGATTAAAACATTATTGGGAAGGGGCAGCTAGGTGGCTCAGTGGATTGAAAGCCAGGCCTAGAGACTAGAGGCTCTGGGTTCGAACCTGACCTCAAACATTTCCTAGTTATGCAAGTCACTTAACTCCTAGCCCTTACCCCTCTTCTGCCCTAGAACTAATACATAGTATTGATTCTAAGACAGAAGGCGAGGGTTTTTTAAAAAAAGTAACTGGGAGATATTTAACAAAATAAATAAAAATACAATACAACAGGGATGATGTTAATATGTGGTTTTCTAGTTAAAATGTTCATCAGGGATCTGTTTCTATCTGAGTTTGACACCATTACATTAGAGTATACATTGAAAACATATTAGCACCTCATGAGAGGGACCTGGCTTCAACTTCCACCTCTAACACTAACCAGCTGTGTTACCTCTGGCCTGTCACTTAGTTTCTGTGAGCTCTGAGCCTCAGATAACTCTGTAAAGGCTTTGCTGGCTCTCCAAGGAGAGTTCTCACAACAAATATTGTCCCAGGCACTTAGTGCCATTGTCCCCATTCCAATTCCAAGGAAGGAAGTGTCAAATGTGGGATTCCTATTTGTTGTGGTATGTAGTGTGAGATCTGAAAGGCAGATTATTCGGTTAATAAGAAGCTTTGCTACAAATTCACTTGAAGGAAGAAAGATAAAATCAGATCACAGACTACTACCAGGTGTAAAAGAATCAGGATGCAGACTGATGCAATAGCAAGAGCCATGGAACAGGAAATGAATCAAAGGAACCTGTATTCAAATCTCGCCTTTGCCATTTACTAACTATGAGACCTTGGAAAAGTCTATCAGCCTCTTTGGGCATAATTTCTCTTGTCTGTAAAATAAGAGAATTAAGATTAGATGACCTTTAAAAATACTCCTATGAGGGGGCAGCTGGGTAGCTCAGTGGATTGAGAGTCAGGCCTAGAGACGGGAGATCCTAGGTTCAAATCCGGCCTCAGACACTTCCCAGCTGTGTGACCCTGGGCAAGTCACTTGACCCCCATTGCCTACCCTTACCACTCTTCCACCTATAAGTCAATACACAGAAGTTAAGGGTTTAAAATTAAAAAAAAAAATACTCCTATGGATGAATTGGAGGAATTCCATGTGAACTGGAACAACCTCCAGGAATTGATGTGGAGTAAAAGGAGCAGAACCAGGAGAACATTGTACATAGAGATGCATACACCATGGCACAATCAAATGTAATGGACTTCTCTACTAGCAGCAATACAAGGATCCAAAGCAAGGCTGAGGGACTTATGAGAAAGAAAACTAGCCACATTCAGAGGAAGAACTGTGGGAGGAGAAACACAGAAGAAAAACAACTGCTTGATCACATGGGTTGATGGGGATATGATTGGGGATGCAGACTCTAAGTGATCACCCCAGTGCAAATATTAATAATATGGAAATAGGTCTTGATCAATGACACTTTTAAAACCCAGTGGAAATATACCTCAGCTAAGGGAAGGGGTTGGGAGGTGGGTAGGGAAAGAACATGAATCAAGGAACTGTGTGGAGTGAATGAAGGGATGGAGGGTAGGATGGATAGGATAAAAGAGAGAGGAAGGTAGAAGAAGGGAAAGGAAGGTAGTCCCAGCCCTGGTGGAGGGAAATCGGCCAGAGCCCTCAAATGAATGATTCGAGAGCAACTAGGGTTTGAATAGCTAGGCTTTATTTAGATTAGGAAAGGGAAGGTCTAGGGAAAACTAGGAGGTAGGAAGAAAGGGGAAAAGGCGCCGAGAGAGAGATCAGGGTTCAGGGTAGAGAGAGTTAGCAGGTCAAGAGAACCCAGCCAGCCTCCAAGGTGGAGGAAAGGCGCCAAACTTTCCCTTTTATACTTTCCCTGACACCTCCCCCAAAGGAAGCGTAAGGTGTCAGGGGAAGTAGTAGTAGAGTCCTGGGAGACGTAGTCTTCCAGGGCTTACAGTGATTTCAAATGACACAGAACCATGGAAAAATTTTCTTTAAACCTGGTCTTGGGATACTTCCTAGCTGTGTGACCCTGGGAAAATGATTTAACTTTAGTTGCCTTGTCCTTACTGCTCTTCTGTCTTGGATTCAATAGTAGGGTTCTAGGAGACCATTAGAGTTTAGGAGGGCAATTTGGAACTATGCCCAAATGGCTTAAAAGACTGCCTGCCCTTTGATCCAGCCATACCACCGCTGGGTTTGTACTCCAAAGAGATAATAAGGAAAAAGACGTGCAAAAATATTCATAGCTGTGTTCTTTGTAGTGGCAAAAAATTGGAAAATGAGAGGATGCCCTCCGACTGGGGAATGGCTGAACAAATTGTGATATCTGTTGGTGATGTGAAAGGAATAATGAACTGGAGGAATTCCATGTGAACTGGAACAACCTCCAAGAATTGATGTAGAGTGAAATGAGCAGAACCAGGAGAACATTGTACACAGAGACGGATATACAGTGTGGCACAATTGAATGTAATGGACCTTCTCTACTAGCAGCAATGAAATGACACAGGACAATTCAGAGGAACTTGTGAGAAAGAATGCTATCTACATCCAGAGAAAGAACTGTAGAAATGGAAATGCATTAGAAAAATATGTGATTGATCACATAGTGTGACAGGGATATGATTGGAGTTTTGATGTTAAAAGATCACTCTACTGTAGATATGAATAACATGGAAATAGGTTTCAAACATACATGTATAACCCAGTGGAACTACTTGTCAGATTTGGGAGGGGGGAGGAAAGATGGGGGGGGGGGTGGATCATGAATCATGTAACCATGGAAAAATATTCTAAATTAAAAAAGGTTAGAGTTTAAATAAATAAAGTCACTCTCAGCTATAAATCCATAATCCTGCCACTCATTGTCTGCAAAATCTGCAGTGAGGGAAGGGTAAAGTCTTTGACCACTGCCTGGCACCTAATAGGTGCTTAAGAAATGTTTTAGGGGCAGCTAGGTGGTACAGTGGATAGAGTATTTGGCCCAGAGTCAAGAAGACTCATCGTCTGAGTTCAAATCTGGCCTCAGGTGCTTATTAGATATGTGCCCCTGGGCCAGTCACTTAACCCTGTGTGCCTCAGTTTTCTCATCTGTCAAATGAAATGGAAAAGGAAATGGCAAGCCACTCTAATATCTTTGCCAAGAAAACCTCAAATGGGGTCATGAAGAGTCAGATATGACTGAAAAGTGACATAACAATCATAATAAATGTTTATTATAAATGTGAATACAATAAAAAATATAAAAATACCTTCTTCCTGCTTTCCAACAAAGAGGTGGACACTTGCATTACTCATATTAACTGCTTCCTCCCTACAAGCTGTTTATGGAATGTGGCAGGCCTATAAACCTGTGGCCAACTGGTCTGCTAACCACAAGCCTCCCTGAAACACTATTCCTTTCATGCCTCTCTTCCCTGACAAATGAATTAAGCCTGTAATTTGCCCATAACAGCTTTTGTTGGCACTGGTTCGGGCAGCCTTACCCTCAGGAAGAACCCAGGGGCCCGACATATTTTATTGCTGCTTTCCTCTCATCTCTGTTCCTTCGTCCCTAGTTAATCCAGTGGACCCTTACCATCTCATGCCTGGATTATTATATCAGCTGTTTTTCTTGCCTCTAATTTCTTTCTTCAATTTATTCCAAACACCAACTAAACTGCCTTTGAACCTCCTTTCATCAGCTCACTTCTAAATGTGAACCTGTTGAGAGAACCTCTTATAGCCTACTGACAAAAATGATGAAAAAATGAAACCTGCAATATTAATATTTCCTCCCTCACTTTCTTAGGTCTAGGCAATCAGCAAAACAATAAACATAACCTGATTGTGTGTTCTGATTTCTGGGGTGTAAATGCTCACATTGAAAAGTGAACAAACGGATTTCTCACTTACTGAAATTCCTAGAACGCATACACTTTGATGTATGAAGTCCAATATGAATTATCGGATTGTCTTCCATGATTCTATATTGTTCTCCTCTTCTCTGTTTCCTGTCCTTAAGTCAATTAGTCAATTAGTATTTATTAAGTACCTACTCTATCTGCTCAGAGATGTTCTAAGCCCTGGAGATACAAAGAAAGGCCTAAGACAGACACTGTTCTCAAGGAGAAACATGCAGAAAATGGAGGGAAAAAAAATGTGGAGAAAACATGCAAAGAATTATGTAGAAACAAGATGTACTCAAGATAAATAGATTTATTTACAAAGGGAGGGCCCTAACTTTAAGCTAGATCTGGAGAGGCTTCTGCAGAAAGTTGAATTTTAAATGGGACTCAAAGGAAGCTAAGGAATTGAAGAGACAGAAATGAGGTAGAGAAGAATTCCAGGCAAGAAAAGGAAGCAAGTGAAAATGGCAGCTAGATTGAGGAGCTCCAAGGAAGCTGGTATCACTGGATCATACTATAATGTCTCCTCACCTAGGACCCTTTTTTGATTTTTTAAAATTTTTTATTGCTTTATACATTTTTATTCATTTAATGAGTATAGATTGGTACAATACAATAGAAAGACCAAATAATCATTGTTTATCATCTTCAGGCCATTTAGTCCAATCCCCTTATTTCACAGTGGAAGAAACTGAGATTTTGAGAAATTAAATGACTAGCCCAGGGTCAAACATAGCTAGGGAAGAATCAGAGGTTGGATTTGAACCCAGGTCTTCCTTATTCCAAGGCCAGAACTCTAGGACAATGCTGGGTAAAGTTATTTTTTTTAACACTTGCTTTCTATCTTAGTATTATTTATAAGACAGAAGATCAGCAAGGGCTAGCTAGGCAATTAGGGTTAAGTGACATGCCCATAGTCACACAGCTAGGAAGTGTCTGAGATCAGATTTGAACCCAGGTCCTCCTGACTCCAGTTCTGGGGGTCTATCCATTGTGCTATCTAGCTGCCCCCTTGCAATGAATACTTGTTAACAGATAGGGAGAGGACTTTATTTTTTCCTGAATGAGGACACCAAGATAGTTTGGTTGGGTGCTTCAGGGGAGGAGCTGTTGGCTTAGGGTCAGACTTAGATGATCACTTGTAGGGTGTGACATCTACTTTCCCCATAAAGCATTGATGCAAGGGAATCTCCTCTTCCGAACAGGAGGTGGTGAGGACAGTACATGGAATGCAGAGGCAAGGCTTCAACATCTTCTTGACATGTTCTAAGCAGGAATTAGCCAGCCTTTCCAGTATCTTTGCCAAGAAAACCCCAAATGGGGTCACAAAGAGCCAGACACGAATGAAAAATCACTCAACAACAGAAACAAAGAAAGAGGATGAATTGAGGCAGGTGGTGAAGGAGGAAGATGGCCCTGTTTCTCTTCTACCAGAAATATCTCCTTTTCATCCATAAAGTCTTCTCTCCCTTCCACTAAAAGAGATGGCCCTGAGAACTACAGTCTATGAAGCTGGTGACCGGTAGTAGAGAGCTCCTTCTTTCCAAAGAGAACGAGGTCCCAAGAATGTAAGATAATAAATTTATCCCATGAAGACAAGAGACCAAAATCCTGGTGCTTTCTACCCTCTAATGTTACATGTGGTGGCAGAAGAATATTTACTCAGGACTGAGCACTGCATGTGTTCCCATCCTGAATCCTCTTAGCCCCTATATCCAATCAGTGGTCAGGTCCTTCGTGTTCACCTTCACAACATCATTCTTATACATTCCCTTTCTCCTCTGACATTGTCACCACCCTGGTACAGATCCTTATCACCCCATTCCTTGACCATATTTTTTAACCCTTACCTTCAAACTTAGAATTGAGAATAAATATTGGCTCCAAGGCAGAAGAACAGTAAGAGCTAGGCAATTGAGGTTAAGTGATTTGCTCGAGGTCACATAGCTAGCAAGTGTCTGAGTCCAGATTTGAACCCAGGACCTCTCCAGACTCTATCCACTGAGCTACTTAACTGTTCCTCTAGACCAGTGATGGGCAAACTTTTTAAAGAGGGGACCAAAGGAAAGGAAATGCTCATCTGTCAGTCTGTTTCTAAGGCAACTCTTTCGAAATTTCATTGTATTATATCCTACTCATTGTATTTGTCAGATTAGGAATAATGTCCCATGTTGGGGACAGAACATTTTAGAGGGCCCCATCTGGCCTGCAGGCCATAGTTTAACCCTTACCTTCTGTCTTAGAATCAATACTAAGTATAGGTTCCAAGGCAGAAGAACAGTAAAGGATAGGCAATGAGTGTTCAGTGACTTGTCCATGGTCACAAAGTTAACAAGTGTCTGAGGCCAGGTTTGAACCCAGGACCTCACCAGACTCTATCCACTGAGCTACCTAACTGTCCCTCTAGACTATATATATTGTTTACCCCTTACCTTCTGCATTAAAATTAATACTAAGTATCGGTTCCAAGGCAGAAGAACAGTAAGGGCTAGGCAATGAGGGTTCAGTGACTTGCCCATGGTCACACAATTGACAAGTGTCTGAGGCCAGATTTGAACCCAGGACTTCCTATCCCCAGGCCTGGCTCCCTATCCACTGAGCCACCTACCTGCCCCTCATGCCTAGACTATTTACATAATCTGGCTGGTCTCTCTGTTCCTCAAGTCTCTCCCCACTCCAGTCCATCTTCCATTGAGCTATCAAATTAATCTTTCTAATATGCAGGTCTAACCAAATCACCTCCCTAATCAATAAGCTCTAGTTGCTCCCTGCCACCTTCACGATCAAATATAAAATTTGAATGCTCTGTTGGGCATTCAAAGCCCTTCATAACCCAACCTCCCCCTCCTCCTGTGCCCATACACCTATCAAGTCTTCTTATGCCTTATGCTCTTCTCCGTCCTCTCTGATCCAGGGTATTGGCCTCCTTGCTGTTCCTAAAGTGGACACTTGATCTATCAAGCACTTTCACTGACTGCCCCCCATTCCTGGAATCTTTTCCTTCTGCAATTCTACCTCACAGCCTCCCTGGCCTCCTTCAAGTCCAAGCTTGTCACACTTTCTGCGAGTAGCTCCTCCCGTGCATCTTAAATTTTAGTGGCATTTTGAGGTTACTCCCATCTTATTGTGGGTATAGCTAATTATATAGCTTGAGATAAATAGATTGTAGAGAGATCTCTTTCTATCTGTTTGTTATTTGTGCATGGCTGTTTTCTGATTGTCTCCTCCATTAGGTAGTTGGGAGCCGGCTTGGGGTTGGTTTTTTTCGGCGGGAGGGTTGCCTTTCTTTGTAGCGCTGATGTTTAACAGAGAACCTGGCACATCGTAGGCCTGATAAATGTTCATTGACCAACGGATGGGGGAGAGTTTCCAAAGACTGATTCCTGGGACGGAGAGCCTTGCAAGACCTGAACTCTTGGGACCACACAGATTTTTCTGAGAGCCACTGCCTAGAAGCCTCAGCTTCCCTCCAGAGAGCCATAAAATGGGAATGCCTTAGCGATGGGCTGCAGCACTCTGAGAAGCTCATGTTCATGGAAATGTCCTTGAATGGGAAGGTTTTATAGATGCAGGTGCTGGAAATGGTAGTGGGTAGGAATGTAGCCGGGAAAGTGAGGGAGCTCAGAGACCATGAGGCAAAACAGAAGAAACTCTCAAGAAATGTGAGTTCAAATTCCAGTGCTGCTACTTTCTTAAATTTGTGACATGGAAGAGTTGGACTAAATGATCTCTAACCTCCCTGTCAGCCCTAATAGTCTATGAATTAGAAGAAGATCTGGAGGCAAGTATTCCCTGTTTTCTTTTTTTGGGGGTGGGGTGGGGAAAATATAGCATGAACCTTCCATGTTACTGGAATGTAGACCAGGTACAACACCTGTGTCGACATCCCTACCGTTCTGGGCTACGTCTGACCATATGGATCTCTCATAAGTAGGAGTCTATGGAGGGGACACTCACACACATCAGCTTGACGGACGTTTCTCATGCGAATGATCTTCACCGAGAGTAGATGGCAGGGAGACAACAGGGCCTGTAGAAGGAGGAGAGAGCAAGCATAATATGAAAAGAGCTGTAACTACTTTAGGGCACTGACATGGGACAGATGTGTTTTTTTCCTAATAATGTACCATCCTTGGGGATAATAATAATACCAACTTCAAAGCTTGGTGGCACAGTGGATAGGGTCCTGGACTTGGAATCAGAGAGATTCGTTTTCATAAGTTGAAATCTGGCCTCAGATACTTATTAGTTATGTGACTCTGGGCAAGTCACTTAACCTTATTTGCCTCTATTTCTTCATCTGCAAAATGAACTGGAGAAGGCAAAGGCAAGCGACTCCAGTATCTTTTCCAAGAATTCCCCATGGACAGTATTGGCATTCTACGGTCTTTGGGAAAGTCACTTAACCCTGTTTGCCTCAGGTTCCTCATCTATCAAATGATCCGGAGATAGAAATGGCAAATTACTCCAGTATTTTTGCCAAGAAAACTCCAAATGGGATCAGGAAGAGTTGGACACAAGAAATGACACAATGACAACTTCCAAGAGCTATGGTGAAGATTAAATGAGATAAATTTTGTAAAAGTGTGTTGCAAACTTAAAACACTACATAAATATTAGTGATGATGGTATTGTTGTTATTGTTATTATCATTATTACTAAAATCAATTCAAGTCAACAAACATTTCTCAAAAACTCACTGATGTGCAAGGAATGATGCTGGGCTCTGGAGGAGGACATGAAGATAAAAACCTCAAAAACACACAAAAAAACCCCACAAAACCCTGCCCTCAAGAAGCTTACACTCTACTGATTCAATTTCTTTCTCTGTAAAATAAGAATACTACCACTCAGGTTATCTACTTCACAAAGCCCTGAGGAAAGTGTTCTGCTAACTGAAAGACCCTTCATAATTGGGAGTTACCATTATAGAGACATTCTTGACTCCTCTCGCTATGAGATATCTACCCAGACCTCATATTGGAGGATCCTAATTCTCTTCCAAATAAAGAGATGACATCTAAGTATTTTCAATGATTTTCTGCCAGAAGCACATGCATCTTCTTAAGGAATCAGCAATGAGGGTACATCCCTCTCCCTGTCTCAAGAGTACTTACTTCTTTGCCATGTCCAGATTTGATTAATCTCTTTGTCTATATATATCCTCTTCTTTTTCTTTAAAACCCTTTCCTTTTGTCTTAGAATTAATACTAAACATCAGTTCCAAGACAGAAGAGCAGTAAGGGCTAGACAATTGGAGTAAAATGACTTGTCCAGGGTCGCACAGATAGGAAGTGTCTGAGGCCAGATTTGAAGTTAGAACTTCCCATCTCCGGGCCTGGTTCTCTATCCACTGAGTTACCTAGCTGATATAACCCAATTTTATTTTTATTTATTTATTTTGGGGGGTTATACATGTATTATCATGTAAAATATACTTCCATATTGTTCTTTTTTGTAAGTGAAAAATCATATAAAACCAAAACCCCAAATAAACAATTGAAAAATTGTTTTGTTTTTGAGATTTGAGATTTGAAAATTGATATGTTTTCATCTGCTTTCTTACTACAACAGTTCTTTCTCTGGAGGCAGAGAGCATTCTTTGCCCTAAGTCCCTCTGAATTGTCCCAGTATGTATCCTTTTTTTTTTTCTTCTCTAAACCCTTAACTTCTGTGTATTGGCTCCTAGGTAGAAGAGTGGTAAGGGTAGGCAATGGGGGTCAAGTGACTTGCCCAGGGTCACACAGCTGGGAAGTGTCTGAGGCTGGATTTGAACCTAGGACCTCCTGTCTCTAGGCCTGGCTCTCAATCCACTGAGCTACCCAGCTGCCCCCTGTATCCCATTTTTAAAGGCTCTGTCTAGTACCTTAATCCCAGAGAACATTCCTGCTAACAGTCTAGTCAGCACCTCAAGCTCAGTTTGTCCAAAGATGAACTCATCCTCCCATGTCTTACTCCCGCTGCCCATTCCCCAATAAATCTGACCCATCTTTTGGTGTAATGGCTAACAGCATTCTGGACTTGTAGTCAGAACTTAATAAGCATGAACATTTTCAATATGAGAAAAAAGGGCAGAAAGGAGGCTTGTATTGGTAACTGTGAACTTCCATGATGTACAGTTTGAGCATTTTGAGTGTACATTAAAGGCAATGCTGTAATAATACAGTTGTCCCTGCTTGTCTGTACCCCCTTCTGAGCTTCCTCCTCTCTTTAGTGCATTTTCTGAAAAAATGTTTCACTGATGTTCTTTTTTCTTAAAGCGGCATCTTCCAAACTGTGGGATACAACCTCCTATTGTGTATGAAGGAGGTTGGAGAGATGGAGGATAGGAGATCTTCCAGAGGGAGTGATGTGAAGCAATGATCAAATTACTGGATATTTTCTTGTGCTATTTCTGCATAAATAATTGTTTTTTAAAATAAATAATTGCTACTATTGGGTCATAACAGGTCTGTCCAATTAGTCTTTGTGACCCCAGTTGAGGTTTTTTTCAAGAGGACACTGGAGTGGTTTGGCATTTCCTTCTCCAACTCCTTTTTACAGATGAAGAAATTGAGGCAAACAGGGTTAAGTGACTTGCCCTTAGCTAGTAAGTATCTGAGACCAGATTTGAGCTCAGGTCTTCCTGACTCCCAGCCCACTTAGCTACCCCCACATAAAGAATTCATCTTCTTTTTCTCAGTGAAAGCCAAGTTCAAATCAAAATCAATAAAAGAAGAACTAACAGCAAATCTGTCCCTACTGAGAGGGAGGTGGGAGATGTGGAAAGAGTCCTCCCTACATCTCACTGCCTTTGTTTCTTCTGTCTGCTTTCTAGACCACTGGGGGGAAGGACTGGAGTCCTTTGCTGGTGGGAACAAGAGGGTCCATGTTTATGGTGCGGTCAATGAACCTAGACAATAGTGAATTCAGCTCAATATGGCTAAAATGGATCCTTCCTAGCTGAAACCCATTTACCCAAAATACCACCTCTTTCTATTACTTCCCCAGCCCAGAACAGAGAGACCCAAGATTTCCTCCTCTTTGCTCTTTTTCTCAGAGTTCATCATCAGTTCTCTATAGAATCCGGCCATCTTTTTTTTTCTGAGGTCTCTGACTCAGAATCTGCCATCTGCTTCCCGGTAATCTGTCCCACCCAAGTCTCCAGTTTCTCTCGTTTGCTTAGTTCCAAAGTGGTTTCCAATAATCTTTCTTTCTGAGGGTCTTTGACTCCATGACCTCTCTTCTTAGCTGCTCAGACACTTTCTCAGACTTCTAGTACCTTCTTCATACAGGGGAACAATTTTCCTCCTCCAGGTAGTCTGTTCTTGGGTAGGCTCATCATCTCCCACCTTTTCAGCCCACTCTTTTTAGTTGTGCATATCCTAGGGGCCAGTGGACTTGGTCTAGAACAGCAGTTCCCAGGAACCAAGAAGAATCTATGAGGTCAAAACTGTTTTCATAATAATACTAAGATGTCCTAATTTCTTGAGTATGGTAAATAGGTATAATTCACATAAATAAAAATTTTTGTGGGGGTCCTCACTAATATTTTTTTACCTTCTGTTTTAGAATTAATACTAAAAAAGTGGTAAAACCTAGACAATTGAGGATAAGTGGCTTGTCCAGGATCACACAGTTAAGAAGTGTCTGAGGCCAAGACCTCCCATCTCTTGGTCTGGCTCTCTAGCCACTAAGTCACTTATTTGCCCATGGTCCTCACTATTTTTTTTTAAACCCTTACCTTCCATTTTAGAATCAATATTCTAAGGCAGAAGAGTAGTAAGGACTAGGCAATGGGAATTAAGTGACTTGCCCAGGATAATACAGGAAATATCGGAGATCAGATTTGATCCCAGGATATCCCATCTCTAGGAGGGCTTTATTGCCACTCGTTCTCACTAACTTTTAAGAGTGTCAAGAGATCCTGAGATTAGAAAGCTCTGATGGAAGATGGCTCTGGATGGAAGTAGGTCAAGACCTGACTGCAGTCACTGGGTAAGAATCTCTTGCACAAAAAATAAAGTTTGCTCAATTGTCGAACTTATAGTTGGGTTATTGATTGCTTAATTCAGAACTAGCCTCAGAGTCACCTCGGGCAAAATGGTCACTTGACTTTTCAGTAACTCCACCTGTAATACTCTTTGACTATAAAATTTTCAAATGCCTCCAAGAATCAAGGGTATGACATTCACTTTGTACCATTTCTACACAGCCTTTGAATACTCTGAACACTGGATTTTATCAGGAGACCAACTGATATTGGGTCTTTCCTTCCCAGAGTGTTGACTTAGCATTAATTCAAGACAGTTCATTTAGTTATGAATATCTTAAAATTATTTCTTCTTGGAGTAACTAAGTGGCCCAGTAGATAGAGAGTGAAGCCTGGAGATGGAAGTCCTGGGTTCAGACCTGATTTCAGATACTTCCTATGTGACCCCAATTTCTTAGCCCTTACTGCTCTTCTGCCTTGAAACAGATTCTTAGTATTGATTCCAAGATTGAAGGTAAGGGTTTTTTTTTTTAAAATATATATACATTTAAATTTTTTTTACCAATTACATGTAATAAATTTCCATGTAAATAAATTATATGATCAAACATATCTCTCTTTCTCCTCCTGGTGCTGGCAGGTGATTCGATCTGGGTTATACATGTCTTTTCATGCAAAACATATTTCCATATTGTTTATTTATGGGTTTTTAAAAAAATGTTACTTTCATTCCTTTTTCAGACAGTATGTGTTGAGGGCAACCTAGTTCACCCCCAGGGTGCACCTCTGCTCAGTTCTTCATCTCCAGGGCCCTTCCCTTCTGCCCTCACCCACTTCCTTTATGACAAAGCTATCTCTCATAAAATAGATTTTGAAGAAGAGGAAAAAAAGTAGTTCAGCAAAATGAACAAACACATCAACCGTGTCTTACAGTTCATGCAGTACTCAACATCTCTAATCCCCCACCTTGATGAGGAAGAGAGGGAGTTGTATTTTCTCAACAATTCCCCAAGGCAAAGCTTGATCATCACAATTACACAATATTACGTTATCTGGGGAGAGGGTGGTGGTAAGTTCCTTGAATCTCTAAAACACAGAGTAAATTATCTGTTCCTTTTTTTTTAATTTAACAATTTAATTTTGTACTAGTTGCTTCAACAATTACTGCAAAAGTTCTCTGAGATACTATAGTTAAACCCACAATGCACCTGCTGGTCCTTTTTATAAAATGAACTCAGGAATGCTATTGATTTTTATGCTCAGAAATCCATTCTTTTAGCTTGAACTTTACAATGTACACTAGAAGACATGGTTTCTCCTTGCTCTTCTGTAAGTCTTTCAGGGGCCTTCCGCAAAAAGCAATAAAACTCTGAACCAACCCTCCTCTTGAGGACACTTGGCTGGGTTACAGGAGGCAAGGATCAGACGAGTGGATGCCACCTCCACGATTTTTTGTTGCTTAATGTTAGGGCTGCTGAGGCTAAAGAGGTAACCTACCCTGCCTCATTTGGATATTAGAGAAGAGGAAGTTGAGGGTGCGCCATGTTTTAAAAAAAAATAAGGAAAGATCAGGAGAGCTTTGGGGAGACTATGTGGATGATGGTTAAAGTACCAAACCTGGAATCAGGAAAATTCAGATACTTAGGAAATGTGTGACCCTGGGCAAGTCGTTTAACCTTGTTTGCCTCAGGTGGCTCATCTATAAAATGAGAAGGGAAATGGCAAACCACTCTAACATCTTTGCCAAGAAAACCCCTGGTCTCAGATACTTCCTAGCTTTGTGACCCTGAGCAAGTCACTTAACCCTGTTTGCCTCAGTTTCCTCATCTGTAAAAGGATCTGGAGAAGGAAATGGCAAACCAGTCCAGTATCTTTGCCAAGAAAACCCCAAACAATGTCATGAAGAGTCAGACACTACTGAAACAATTGAATAACAAGGAGAGCTCAGGGACATTTGGATAAAACCTTTTCCCCAGTACACCTTCTGTTCTCCCTCTCCCTTTTAAAAAATTATAATTAGTGATCTAATTGGGAAGATTCCAAACCAAAGCAGCAGCTGATTTCAGCCTGGGAAACCTGTACAGGCCTCAGAGAATCTTATAAGAGCTCCTCTGTCTTCTAGAAACGTGGTATCTTAGCATTTCTGCCTCCATTTATCACGCTATCTGAGGATCACAAATTGATCTCTGGAAGAAATCTTAGCAGTCGAACAGTCTAATGCCCATGCTTTTCAGATGAGGAAACTGAGGCACAGAGAAGCTTAGGTGACTTTCTGAGAGTTACACAGCAAGTAGATGCCAAAAGCAGGTTCAAACGTAGGTTTTCCTAATTTCCAATCCAATGCCCTCTCCACAGACAGCATTGCCGTACTCTCTAGTCAGGTCTGTCTAGACTAAAAGTTCTACAGTAAAGGAGCCTTCCTCTCAGCCTCCTTACGATGAAGTCTCTCCTGTGCTCTAACCTAGATCCCTCCTGCTTCTTTCCATTTATTTATCTATGTGTTTGTTTGTTTGTTTGTTTGTTTGTTCATGCATTCATTTATTTGCTTGTTTTTTCGTTTATTTGTTTTGGCTTGCCCTGCCTTTAGCAAAGACAGAAGACAACTAGCTTCCATCTTCCTAGAAGAACCTATTAGAAACTTAAGGACAGTAATCATTGACCCTCTTTTCCCTTTTCCCCTAACTGAACAGATTCTATCTCATCAACAGAAAGGGAAGAACCCTGAATTTGTAGTTAAATGACCTGGAGTTGAATCTTTGCTTTGGTCCACAGAAGCTGAGTGACCTTGGGTAAATCACTTCCCTCTCTGAGCCTCAATTTTGAACCTAGGTTCTTTCACTCCAAATCCAGGATTCTTTACACTTCTCTGCCTCTTGGGCTTGGGATCTACTCTAAGCCTCAGATCACATCCTGTAATTTATAAATGGAGACAGTGACAGCAGTTAACCAAGTTATAAGCTGTTATCAATAACATATGGAAAGTGTGAGCCAAGGGGAAACTGAGGCATCTCACCTCATCCCAAAGACAGCTGTGGTGCAGTGAATAGAGTCCTGGGCCTGAAGTCAGGAAAACCAACTCTGACCTCACACACTCACTAGTTGTTTAATCCTGGGCAAATCACTTAATTTGCCTCAGTTTCATCAGCTGTGAAATGGGAATTAGTAATAGCTCCTACCTCATAGGATTTCCCAATTTACATCCTCCCAGTCTTTTTATTTTATTCATTTTTAATTTGTATGTATTACCTCCAGGTAAAGTATTAAGGATTGTTTCAATCCAAAAAACTGCTATTTTTCTGCCTTTGACTTAGTTCTGGTGCCCAGAAGAGCTCTGTCTGAGCCTGTCTACTTACTACAACTGCCTTTGAGAAAGGAAGGAAAGAGAATATGCAAGTCAATTAAATTCTGCCTGCCTCAGTTTCCTAAACTGTAAAATGGTGATAATAATAACACCCACCAAGATTGTTGTTAGGATCAAATGGGGTAATATTTGCAAAGCACAGTGCCAGACACATGACAAATATTTGTTTCCTTATTTATGTACATGTTGTCTCTTCAGATAAAATGTAAGCTCTGAAATCAGGCACATTTCCCTTTCTAGTTCTATATCCCCAGCATCTAGCATAGTATCTGGCTCCGAGAAGGAAATGAATAAATGTTTATCATTTAATTGCTTGAACAATTAATTAAAATAATTAAAACAGACCACTGGGCCCAAATTGGATAGTACCCACCAGAATGTACCCTCTTCTGGGTTGGCATTTAGTTACCCATAGTCCTTTTTATTTCACAAAGATTTAACCTTTAGCCTATTGGTTTTCCTCCCAGGAGCTAGCAAGAGAAGGACGACTCATAGACTATACAAATCTGGTTTCTTAACTTTAGTTCTCACAATGGACCAGTGGGGATTTTGGTTACGGGTCAGCATGAATCGGATGCCACGGTTAGCACACTTCTGCTATGACTCATAATGACGTTCAAGGGAATAGAACTGAGGGTCTACATCTGTAAAACTACGGTGACCACCCTTGAGGCTCAGAATCTCCTTTGCCCTGATCGTGGACTGTCATAAGTTGTGCCCCACAGCTTGCCTTCACCCCTTCAGGATTTCCCCTTGAGAAGGCAGACAGCTCTTTAGAGAGGCTGGAGGAAACTCCTATCCTCAAGCTTCTGGGTCAATCCAGGCCAAAGGTACCACCTCCTCTTCATACCCAGCGGCATGCTGGGTGTAACCACTAGATCCAACATTCATGTCAGCCCTTAGGACAAGTCTTGGGCTTCCTGGTTGGGACATATGGATTTTTCCACTGGAAGAATGTCATGAGGCGAAATAAGATGTTATGGAAACAGGTAGCTAGGAAGCTCGGTGGGTAGAAAGTCAGGTCTGGAGATGGGAGGTCCTGGGTTCAGATCTGATCTCTAATACTGCCTAGATGTGTGATCCTGGGCAAGTCACTTAGCCCTGAATGTTTTCTTTCTGTTTTTTTAAGTCCTTACCTTCCATCTTGGAATCAATACTAAGTATTGGTTCCAAGGCAGAAAAGTGATAAGGGCTAGGCAGTGGGGGTTAAGTGACTGGCCCAGGGTCATACAGCTAAGAAGTGTCTGAGACCAGATATGAACCCAGGACCTCCTCTCGTTAAGCCTGGTTCCACTGAGCCACCTAGTTGCCTCCCCTTTTGCCTTTCTGATTTAGTACTAATTCATAGTAAGTGTTAAGCCTGGTTCCATTGAGTCACCTAGTTGCCCCCCCTTATTGCTTTTCTGACTTAGAACCAATTCATGGTAAGCATTTAAAAAGGAGTTAAAAAAAAAAAGATGTCATGGGGCTTAGCATCCCTCATCAGCAACCTTATTTAAAATGAGTAGGAGAAGCCAGATGGCAAAATGGAAGAAATGCTCAGCTGTCAGAAGATCTGAGATCGAGTCCTGCCTTCCATGCTTTGTTGCTTGTGATTTGTGTGACTCCAGACAAATAAATCACTTTACCACTTCAAGCTCCTATTTCCTCATCTATAAAATGTGAGTACCTAATTAGAGAACTAAGTTCTGAGGTATATTCCAACCTCACAACTAGATCTTACCCAATGAGGCTTCTTTTCTCTTCTTTGCAGAGACCTCATTAGGAGGGTCTGAGGGAAAGACTCCCTGGTCTGAGTCAGTCTTAGTTTTATCAGTATCCAAACCCTGGACGCTGTCATCAGGGCTAAAGAGATAGCTGGGCTCCCTGGGTAGGTCCCAAACCAGCTTCCTTCCTATGCCTTTCCCCCATTCTCTAAAGAGTCCTTCTAGTCCCTCCTCTTTACAGAATTTGGCCTTCCTCTGGAGACATTGGCCATGGCTGTCTTCTCAGTACTTCTTGCCCCAGAGCTCCCATGGGGGATATTTGGGATTTTGTAGGGTTTTCTTAGAAGACCCCAAGAGAAGGGAATTTCCAGCATCCCAAGAGATGATCTTTGCCAGGAATCTTCGGCAGTAGTGCTAATCATTTCAGACCCTTGGAAGCAACAGTATCAAGTGGAGGAGAGGGAGAAAAGTAGGCACATGTGTCTCAGAGTCACAACTAACTCTAGCTCTGCCTGGGGAAAATTCAGTTGAGGTAGAAAACACAGGGAACGGAGACAATTGCCCAAAGAGGGCTGTCTAGACAATTCAGCTCTAGAGGAGGATGTAGGAGAAAGAAGGCCTTGGGAGGAGGGTACTACCATCACAGGGCCATGATGGTGGCAGCCACGGTTCATTGTATGCTTGGAATCCTTGGAGGAACAGGAAGTAGTTGCTGGGGGAAGAACTGGCTACCCTGGAGCAAAGCACTGGTCTCCCCACTCTAGTTATAGATCTGAACCATCATTCAGCATAGGGTCTCCCATGCTCTCATAAGACAAAATGGTAGTATTAATATTGCCTAAGCTCTTTAGGAACCCTCAGTATAGGATTCAGTCTTATTCAAGGATCCAATTCAAAAAGCACATTTATTTTTGTTTTTATAAACCCTTACCTTCTGTCTTAGCATCAATATGTATTGGTTCCAAGGCAGAAGAGTGTTAAGGACTACACAATGCGGGTTAAATGACTTGCTCAGGGTCACACAGCTAGAAAGTACCTGAGGCCTTATTTGAACCCAGAACCATCCCATTTTCAAGTCTGGGTTCTCTTTTCACTGAACCACCTAGTTGGCCCTAAAAAGCACATTTGTTAAGCACCTACTATGGTCAATACCACCCTAGGTGTTGAATTATCTGAAGTATCTACCCTTGAGAAGTTTACAGTCCTCTTCACAAAGTCCCAGAGATACAGCAATGACCAGTTTTAGATGGAGAAATAGATCCAAAGAGACACACAGAGAGACCCTGGAACACATAACTTTTATCAGACCAGGACTAGAATTTTTTAAAGTGTTTATTCCCAATTCCAAGGGTTTTTTGTTTTGCTTTGGCTTGTTTTTTGGTTAGACCATGCAGTCTCCCAATGACCCACAAAGCAATGAGAGAATATTTCCATGCTGCCAGGCCATTGGACAGTTTGTGGGGGTGGGGGGCATGGGACACAGAAATGTTATTGACCCTTAACAGATACACACATATACCCCAAATTCAGGTGTCTCCCCAAGGGAACTATCTGATTGCTTTTTAAGTCACCGATCCATGCTTAGTAATAAGGCTGAGACTTCAAGAAGTATTCTCAGCCTAGAATGCCGGCTTTCTCTCAACATGGGCCCAAAGCATTGTGCTAGTCCTGGAGCTGTGTGCAAAGCTAAACTACTTCTGGGTTCACAGCTGATCTTTTTCATTCCATTTTAGTCACAAATCCACTAGCATCTCCCGTGGCTATTTCCCTCATCCCTCCCGTATCTCAGTCTCAAGACTGGGACCAGATACCAACCTCCCATTCTTTAAGGAACTTGGCTGCCCAAGATCAAAAGCATCCCCAATCCCTTATGTTGTCAACCCTTCTTGCTCTTCTCCCCCAACACCTACCATCCTAACTCCTACCTCTTCTCAACCTGAGTCCTGGAAGCTTTCTGGAACTAACAAAAGTCAGAACCTTCCCTTCCCCCATTCCGTCCCAGTCCCATGCTGCCCACGGTTCCCTTACCTCTGAGGTACAGGCGCCGGAAGGGATTGCTTCTGCTCCCCGCCCTGAGTCTGGTGGGTAATGGGAGACCCAGATGGGTATCTGTTTCTGAAACATCCTTGCAGCTCTGGGGCTGTCCTGGCAGAATGAACTGCTTTATACACTGACTCATAGCCCCACCCTCGCCGGTCCCTCCCAGGAGTCAAATCTGGATGCTAGAGTGAGCAGGTCAGGATCGGCAGGGATGGCCGGGGACCTCAGGGCCACGCTGTGATCTCTGCAGAGGAGCACGTGGCCGGGAGAGCAGGGCTCCTGGGAACAGAAACCTTGACCTCCAAGTCGCAGAGTTGTGTGCCAGGGGCGCTATTTCCCAGCAACATCTGGGGCTGCCACCAGCAAGTTTGGAGTCACAGGGATTCCCAGGGACCAGAGAAAGTGGTACATTTCAGGGAGGACAATGATGGGATAGCACAGGACAAAAAGTAAGGACTCAAGGTCCGGTCCAGCTCCGATCCAGATCCAGAACCTCTCCACTGCCCCCACTTCTCCGGCAACTACCCATTCTCCTAAAGCAGCTGCCTCCACTTCTGGGAGAGGTAGTGCTAAGGTAGACAGAGTTCTCCAGAATTGTGCTGCAGGGTCATGGCGAGTGCGAAGACTGGAGATCAACAGATTCAACCACGGAAGGAGAGATCATTGCATGGATGTTACGCAGAGGGTTGGGACGGCTTCACTCTTCACTCTCTGTCACTGAAGTACCAAGAGAGAAGAGAATGACATACTTCCAAACCTGAGGCTGGGGAAAACGTAGGGCTTTTTTTTTTTTCCAGGGATGACATTCAGGGTCTGTAATCCAATGCGGCACCCAGAGCTTAGAAGATGACCCTTATCTTTATATCTGCCACACTGAGGGGAGGCAGGACAAGGGCCCCACACCCAACTAGGAACACGGGGAGTTTCCGGCCCGGATTTTTGCCCAGGGCAACACAACCGGCTTTTCTCGCCCTTAGATGAAATGATCTGATGAGTATGAGCCTGAGATCTGAACTTGGAGCTGACTGAAAACCTTAATACCAAGATGCAAAGATGGTGAAATTTGTGAACCTTTTTGTGGCCATGTTTCCCTGCTGGTCTTTTTAGCCTCATCCTCTAGAGATGGGCCAAGGAGTCCTTTCTTTGTGTGGGAGAAATGGATGGCCTTCTTGTCTTGATTCCATTCTTCCAGTCTCTGAATCCTGCTACCCATGTTGCCATGGGGACTAACTTACACAGCTAAATTAACTGCATGTAGGAAAGGAGACCACAGACAACCAATGATTGTCATGGCAATGGGGACCCAAACTTTCAAGGTATCCTGACCATCAGAGACTGCTCAGGGGACTCAGGGTCAGGATTCCCATCCCACCCACTCATCCCATAGAAATTCATGTTGTACTCTGCCCCCAACAAAATAATGCTCACCTCTGTCTGTCTGTCTGTCTGTCTGTCTGTCTGTCTCTCCATTTCTCTCTCTCTTTCCCTCTCTCAAAGACCTTACCTTCTGTCTTAGAATTGATCCTAAGTTTTGGTTCCAAGGCAGAAGAGCAGTAAAGGCTACCAACTTGCTCTGGGCCACAGCTAGGAAATATCTAAGACCAGATTTGAACCTAGAAGCTCTCATCTCTAAGCCTAACTCTATCTACCTCTTATGAAACAATTTTTGGACAACTAAGGGTTAAATTGTGCAATAATACTTTTTCCTAAACCCTTATTTTCTGTCTTAGACTCAATACTAAATATCATTTCCAAGGCAGAAGAGAGGTAAGGCAATTGGACAATTGGAGTTAAGTGCCTTGCCCAAATTCACACAGCTAGGTAGTGTCTGAGGTCAGATTTGAACCCAGGACTTCCCATCTCCAGGCCTGGCTCTCTATCCACTGAGCCACCCAGCTGCCCCTAAAGTAAATTTTTATTGATATCTTTTGTCTTTGTATCACCTGAATTCCCTGATGTGTCTGTCCCCTCTCCCCTTCCAGAAATCCGTCCCTTATAACAAAGAATAAAAAAAGAGGAGGAAACAACTAATCAACATATCAAAAAAGTCTGGCTTTATATGCAGTGTTCCATCTATGTGTGTGTTCCAGTCAATTAATTAAGCAATAAATATTTATTAGTGCTGGGAAGTATAGATATATATTGGAGATGCAAAAAGAGGCAGATGGCAATGCCTGCCTTCAAGAATCTCACCATCTATTGGGAAAGACAACAAGCATACAGATACTTGCCAATAAGATATAGTGATATATAAAATAAACCAGAGATAATCAACAAAGGGAAGGCAATAAAATGAAGAGAGGTTAGGAAAGACTTCCTGTACCCATAGTATCCCACCTCTGCAAAGAAGTTGGGAGAGGTACTTCCTTATAGCTCTTCTTAGGGGCCAAGCTTGGTCATTATTATCTCATAGCAGAGATATCGACCCTTTTCCCTTTTCCTTGAGACTCTAGACCTTTTGTTCATCCAAATGAGTTTCACTATCATTTTTTCCAGTTTAATAAAGTAACTTCTTTTTTTTAAACCCTTACCTTCCACCTTAGAATCAATACTATTCATTGTTTCCAAGGCAGAAGAGTGGTAAGGGCTAGGCAATGGGGGTTAAATGACTTGCCCAGGGTTACACAGCTAGGAAGCATCTGAGCCCAGATTTGAACCCAGGACCTCCATATCTCTAGGCCTGGCTCTCAATCCACTGAGCCACCCAGCTGCCCCTAATAAAATACCTTCTTGATCATTTGATTATTATAGCACTTAATCAATAAACTAATTTAGGAAATATTTTATTATAATTGGTCTGGCCTGTGAATTAAAAAGAATCTTTTTAATTGTTTAAATCTAAGGAGCTTAGTTGATATCACAAGACTAACATACATGAAATTATTGAAAGATAAGGCAAGGAGCAAATATACATGCTTCCTGGCTGTATAACCCTGGACGAGTCACTTAACCCAACTGCCTAACCATTCCACGAATATAATATAAGGGATCTATGAATTTGGATGTAGGGAAATTCCAACTTTATTTTCACTAGCCACTAACTGAAACTTAGCATTTCCTTCCATTTTGAATTAGTTTTACTAATTTCACTAATATCGATTTTTTATAATTAATAATAAAATAATTTTATTAATAAAAAATTAAGTATTATTCTGAGAAAGTCCCCATAGGTTTTATCAGATTACCAAAGGGGCCCATTTCACAAACAAAAGTGAAGAACCATTATAGTAAATCAACTTACCAGTGCCCCTCTCTGCCCCACACCCTTAGAATCTCAGCCAAGAGTCCCAAGCTATCCTGTTGGATTCTCTCCAGTGCTCCTGCCTGAAGAAGAGTTTCCAAGGGAATGGTGAACTGAAGCAATTACCCAGAGCCCTTAGCTTTGGAGGTCCCTATACTGCTAAGTAGATAGCCAGGAAAAGACAGAAGAGCCCCACTAGGAAGTGCTTTAAAAAAAAAAAAAAAAGGAAAAAGAAAAAGACCTGAATCTCTTACATAACCCACCCACAACATTTCCAGAGAGATTGACCTGGTAGTCCTTGGAGTCTAGGCTTTGCCATTTCCTAGCTATGTGAACTTGGGTAAGTCACTTATCCTCTCTCATGGCTTTATTTTCTCATCTATAAAAGGAGGAGATTGAATTAGATGACATCTTAGGGCCCTTCTGACTTTTGTGTTGACTATGCCTGATGCTCATTTTAATTTTTTTCTTAAGTATAAAACATAATCTATTCTTTCCAGAAGGATTAGATGAAACAAAAACATAATAAAACATTTGAAGTGTTTTCAGTCCATAGGGTAGAATAACAGTTTAATCAAATAATTGTATAGAGATGATTTATGTTGAAAATCTTTATCTCCAAAAATATTTAGACATATCAGTTTCACAGTTCTTTGAAAGAAACATCCACAATTCCCCTGACTGGATCACCGCAGCTATTGTGCCATAATTAAATATAATTAAACTCATTTTCATTACAGCTATTAAAAAATGTTGTGCTGGAACCAGAGAGAGACATATTATTCACTTGGATATAGAAAATACCATTTGTGGCTTTTATATGAAAAGTATTTTGAAACTCTTTTCTCCCCTCCTTTGTTCCTTTTCATCTTTTTGATGACCATTTAATTGGATTTCACCTGTAAAAAGATAAAGGTCGGGGGGATGATAGGGAGACCACAGAGTTATCACTTGTGGGTCCTGTGTCCAGAGTCCAGTCTTCAGATATGCTTGGGGGCTAGTTTGGAAGATTAGGAAGGTGCTCAGTGAGTGGGCATTTCCTGAGCTGTCCTGTGGTATAGAAGCAGCTGGTGGTACAGTGGAATAGAGTATTGGGCCTGGAGTTAGGAAGATCTAAGTTCAAATCTGATCTTGGACATTTATTAGCTTGATGACCCTAAGCAAGCCACTTTGCCTCTGTTTGCCTTAGTTTCCTCAACTGTAAAATGGGGGTATTAATAGCACTTACCTCGCAGGGATATTAGGTGGGTCAAATTTAGAGAATATTTGTTAAAAAGTGCCCAACACATAGTAGGTACTATGTCCCCTTCCTTCCCTGCCCTTCCCCACATCCTGACTCATATCAAGGTCTTTCTATTGCTATTAAAATTTTTTTAATTAAAAAAAAAAGGATTTATTCATTGAAAGAGCAGTGCAGCATACTGGATAAAGCTCTGGACTTGGTCTCAGGAAGACTTGGGTTTAATCTCTATCTCAGACACAACAGCTGTGCAATCCTGGACAAGTTATTAGCTTCTTTCAGCCTCAATTTACTCATCTGGAAAATGGGGATAATAATAGAACCTAACTCATTGGGTTATATTGTGAGGAACAGATAAGGTCATAGATACCAAAGGCTTTGCAAACTTTAAAGAATTATGTAACTGTTACTTGTCCAGAGTCCAACTCCTCATAGGTACAAAAGGAACTAACCAAATGTGTTATTGGAATTTGGGGTTCTTGGGGGTTCATTGAGCTTTAATATTTAGATATATGATATAAACTTTCTGTGGATGTTTAGGGGACTTGGAAACTACATTTCCCATGATTCCTCTTGTAATACAGGTAGGCAGGAAATGTGATAAAGATATAAAGTTGATTGAGACAACGAAGCAGCCAGGTGGGCAGAAGGTAATGGTGGGCGATTTGAATTAGATCTTAGCAGGCACGCAGCTCAATTACCAATATGGATTATAATAAACTATTAACATTATTGAATATAACCATTTATATCAATATTATTTGTAACACAGAGAAGCAGTGTCTGTTAGTCATTAAACATTTATTAATGACCTACCATGTGCCAGGCACTGTGCTGAGCTCTGGGGATATAAAGAAAATCAAAAGATAGTCCCTGCCCTCAAAGAGCTCACAATCTAATGGGAGAGACAGCATACAAACAATTAGGTACCAACAAACTAAGTCAGGAACCATATTCCTGTGCCTCTCATTTCTTCCCTCCTTAACTCCCTGGGTGCCTCTGAGAGACTGGATGAATTCTTCTTTTTTTTTTTTTTAAACCCTTACCTTCCATCTTAGAATCAATGCTGTGTATTGATTCCAAGGTAGAAGAGAGGTAAGGGCTGGGCAATGGGGATTAAGTGACTTGCCCAGGGTCACACAGCTAGGAAGTTTCCGAGGCCAGACTTGAGCCCAGAACTTCCCATCTCCAGGCCTGGCGCTCTATCCACTGAGCCACCCAGCTGCCCTTGGGCTCTTTTTTTTTTTTTTGAGCTTATCTATTTATTATAAGTCTAGCAGACCAAAAAATAGAGGTCAATGGTCCCTCAGTAGCCAAAGACCCCTGATGCCGATAGAACAGCTCTTTTAAACAAGATTAGTGGTCACATAATGTCCAGAGATGCCCCCCAAACTAAGACTGTGGTTGGTTCTTAATTGTGCTATCTGATCACCTAACCATGAGACTTCTACCTATCATGTGGACCAGAAAACTCAAATTAAGCCAACACCTTCTTGTAAGAACCAACCCCATAGTGCCCTCCTGAATTCAGGATGCTATGAAAAGGGCCATAGAATTAGTCTTCTCTCTGGAATACTCTCTGGAAGTTCTCTTATCTACCACTCCTCCTACCAGCAGAGTCCAACACTAGGAAAATATCTTGTAACCAGGTTGAATCATCCTTCAGCCATCTTTCTTATCTCTCTCTACTGGAATCTTGCTTTGCTCATTTATTGTGGGTTGCAATTAGATCTGCACCATAAACTCTGAGCCTCAATGCCTTAAAGCTCAGTTATAATTGTAAAATTTGATAATAATGATTACTATTCTGATGAACAAATCTCTTAACTATAAATCAATACCAATTTCATAATTCCCCCTTTAATCCCTGATAGACCTGCATTTTCATCGATCACCAGTACAGTAGACAGATTGAAAATGTGTCCCTAGTACATTGAGTAGGGTTGAATTAAGTATCCTTCTTACTGAGGAGAACTAAATTAATTTGCTAAAGCATGAACCAAATTAAATTTTTTTACTAACCCAAACCTTTAAAAATAATAACTGACATTTGCATGACTACTGAATATTTACAAAGTACTTTACATATCCCATCTCATTTCATCTTTCATTTTACAGATGAGGATACTGAGACTCTGAGAATTTCAACGTATTATCCCTGAGCCGAAGAGCTAGTATTAGTGAGGAGATTAGAAAGTAAGTTTTCCTTACTCCAAGAGTGGTACTTCATCCACTACAACAGAAGAGTCAAACACACTGTCTTTGTGTTTCCTGCAATACTTCTGAGTTTCTCCAAAGCTGATTAAAATGTGCGTAGAGTTCTTTCCCCAAGATTCATCTCACCCAACATCCCATTTGTGTGCTTACACTGCATAATTGGATGTGAACACGCATGCATGGGGGGGGTGGAGGATAAAAGTTTTGGTGGGGCACTGCCCTCGCTCTCTTCTTCCCAGAACATGGTTGAGGAGGTTGGCTGGAAACCAGGTGAGAGAATCCATACACGTGGTCAGTTAGGTTAGAAAATTAGCTTTATATTTCTGTCCTTTTTATTTTTTCTACTTCTAGTGATTATTAATAAAACTCTATGGAAAAATAAGAATCTGGAGTTACTGATATTCATTTAATAGGAAAATATTTCACAAAATAAGTAAAAATAAAAACGAACACAGATTTTGACACTAAGTCAATATGTGGTCACCAGAGATCCTTAGATACAGGTTAGCAAAACCCGTTTTTATTTGAGTTTGAACCCTCCATATTGTATCATTTTGCCTCTTCTAAAGCATAATACTGGCTTCCAGGTCATGTGAGCTACAAGATGGTGAATTGGACATTTTTTCCAATCCCTACACCCTCTCAAGCCTCTCCAAAACAGAAATTATGGACCAAAGATAAAGTAAGTTGTCTGTTTCCATGGTCTATGATACCCAGAACCCAAAAGAAAGTTTTTTTTTAAAAAAGCATAGTAATAAAAAAGATTAAACAAAACTGAGGTATTTTCCAAGATCATTCAACTGCAACGAAACTGGAATATCACCTCTTCCCCAAACTGAACTTGAATTGTTGTTGTTGCTCATCCTTTGTTTCTGAAGAAGATCAGTGGCCAGTGATGTTTTGACTTGTTCATGAACTGGATTTAAGTGAGGCTGAGTTGTGCAAAGTTGTTTCTTCCAGAGTCATCCAAGATCAGTGACAAGACAAAGTCAAGATAAATGGTAATGGCCCAGGATGCAGTGGATGATCTTTGTGTCTTTCATGTCTCAGCAAACTCTAAGAGCTTCCATGGCACCTCCTTAAGCTGTCTTCATGACTGCTGGAACAAATTGTTCTTGTCTTCCCAATCTTTGAATTATTCTTCCTTCTAGGAGTAGACATCCCCCTAACTTACTGGCATGCTGTTATTTCTTCACACTTTTATCTACCATCTTAGAATCAATACTGTATATTGGTTCATAGTTTCTTGGAGCCATAGGTGAAAGTTGGATGACAAGTGGATGCCAAAGGTAGATGAAGCAGCCCTGAAAAGGGCTTAGCAAGCCCTCATACCAGAGGTGCTAGTCTTCTGGAACACCCCATATATCCCACTCAGCTGGCTTGAGGCATAGCTTTGAAAGCTTCATAAGTCCTATCATGGTGCCTGTCTCCTACAGAACCATCAATTCTGGTATGATAGGGCAATAGCTATAGGTAATGGACCTCGAATCAGACAACTAAATCCACCACTTATGAGTGTAACTACAGTCTAAATGGAGTAACTTCTGCCACCTCAGTTTTCTCATCTGTCAAAAATAGAGATAGTTATATTCCCTGTAGCTATCTCTCAGGGCTTTTATGAAGATCAAATGAGATAATTTGTGAAATGTTAGTAATTATGAAATATTAATAATAATAAAACCACATATGAAAGCAGAGTCCATCTTCCATAAATATAAGATATTACTATTATTATGATTAGAGAAGGCAAGGAGTTTGCTTTTTTTCCTTGCTTCTACTGCTTGGAATCCCTAGTTCCCTTTTGAAATGCAGCTCAAATGCTACCTCTTCCAACATGAGATTTTTCATGATCTTTACAGCAATTAGGGTATGCCCTCTTACTTCAATCAAGTAATTTCTTTGTATTTACTTTATATATAGGAAGGGAAATAAGAATTTGTTGAATGCCTACAATGTTCAGGCATTTTAAGCTTTAATTTAATTTAATTTAAGCACTTTATAAATATGATTTCATTTGATCCTTACAATGAGCCTGGGAGGTAGGTGCTATCATTACCTCCATTTTATAGTTGAAGAAACTGAGGCAGACAGCAGTTAAGTGACTTGCCTGGGGTCATACAGCTAATTGGTGTCTGAGTCTGGCTCTCAGTCCCTACTTACTGACTTGTTTGAGGCATTTGATTTGAACTCAAGTCTTCCTGACCCAGGACCAGTGTGCTATGTATGCTCTGGGCTAGTTTGCTTTTGTCCTTTTTTCTTCTTTTAATGCCATTATCACTTCGGAGTGATTTCCCCACCCCTGGTAGGATCCTCCCTTATAACAAATAAGTACAGGCCAATTAAAGCATCCCTAGTTTCTCTCCTGACACAGACACCACCCTGATCCATGCCCACAACACCTCATATCTGGATTATTGCAATAATCTACTGTTCAATCTCCTTGCCACAAGCCTCTTCCCTCTCTCTTTCATCCTCCACTGAGCTGTCAAATTGATCTTCATAAAATACAAGCCTGACCCTGTTATCCCCTAGTCAATAAACTCCAGTGGTTACCTATTATCTCCAGGATCAAATAAAAAACCCTCTGTTTGGCTTTGAAAACCATTCCTGCCTTTCCAGTCTTCTTACACCTACTCCCCTCCACATATTTGGCAATGCAGTGACAGTGGCTCCTTGAGGTTCCTTGTACAAGACCATCTGTCTCCAAACTTCCTGCATCTTCACTGGTCCCCATGCCTAGAATTCTCTCCATTCTCCTCTCAGATTCTTGACTTTCTTCAAGTGAGAGCTAAATTACCACTTTCTAACAGAAGCTTTTAATCTTGTTGCCTTCTCTCTGAGATTATTTGTAATTTATTTTATAAATATATGTATATATATAGCTTATATATTTACATATCACATATAGGTTTGTGTGTGTATATTTATATATATTGTGTGTATATGTATATCTATTTTATGTATATATATTTGGACATATTTTTATACACATTTTTTGTTTACATATACTGTATATATATATAGGGCATATATAATATATTTAGTAATGTATAGTTTGTGTATATATTATGTATACATATATTTGTGTATATACACATAGTGTCTATATATATTGTATGTAAATATACATACACATATGTGTAAAGAGGAGGGGGAAAGAGGAGGAAGGAGGGGGAGAGAGAGAATAAAGAGAAGAGGAGAAAGAGAGAGAGGGAAGAGAGAAAAGAGAAGAGGGGAAAGGGAGGGAGGAGAGAGGGAGGGGGAGAGAGAGAGAGAGAGAGAGAGAGAGAGAGAGAGAGAGAGAGAGAGAGAAAGCACTAGCATGTCAAGGATAATGTTAATCTATTTTGAAGTTATTACTTGTTGAAATTTACTGAATATGATACATCAAAATGATATAAGATTAAGATAGTGTTCTCTAGTCTTTGATTACTTAACTATCAACTTTCTAATCTTATACGGTTAGAAGCCAGAATCTGAAAAACATAAAGGAACCATTGAGGTTTCGTTACCATTAATTGTTAGGCATCACATTGACAGAATAACTGAAATATGTATTCAGTTACCTGATTGGTGAATTTAGGACAATAATTAATTTATATTATTTCCTTCTCTCATTAAATTGACCTTTTCCTAATTAATTGAAAAAGAAATGAGCTGATCGGTTTAGATCTGGCCTAAGCTTCTATTTTTGATACACCTTTCTTTCTCAGCATCATATTTCCCCTTTCTATCATGATAAATAAAGGAAACCATAATCTTGATGAGAACTAGAGCTAAAATTCAGCAGTATTTTTGTAACCTGTCCCACTGTATTATTATTCCAAATGTATATATTATGTCAAATACTATATCAAATTGAATTGATGATTTTACATTATTTATCCATGTAGTAATTTGTTTTCATAAATTTTATTTAATTATTTGTGTGAATTATGTGATTCTTAACATTCTATTCCCTCTTTTCTGCAATAGTCATTACAGAAGAGAAGGGGAGCTGTACCAGTGTGAAGGCCATTCTGCATTTTCCTTTAAGGGAAAACTATGTCCAAGGAATGCAACACAAACTGGGCACTCTCTCTCTCTCTCTCTCTCTCTCTCTCTCTCTCTCTCTCTNGGGGGAGAGAGAGAATAAAGAGAAGAGGAGAAAGAGAGAGAGGGAAGAGAGAAAAGAGAAGAGGGGAAAGGGAGGGAGGAGAGAGGGAGGGGGAGAGAGAGAGAGAGAGAGAGAGAGAGAGAGAGAAGGGAAGGGAGAGAGAGAAAAGGGAAGAGAGGAAAGGAGAGGAGAGGAGAGGAGAGGGGAAAGGGAGAGAGCAAACTTGTTTGTAGTTTTGTTTCCCTCATTGAACTATAAGCCCCTTTAGAGCGGGGACTGTTCATTTCTTTCCTTTCTTTTCTTTGTAGTCCCAGGGCATAACACAGTGCCTGGCACATAGTCAGTGCTTAATAAATATTCATTGACTTGACTTGACCTTGTCTGTGTCTGAAAATGCTGTGGAGGGGAAAAGGGTGTCTTTCACTGTCAGTGGTATTTGCTTATCTGTATCCACTTGTTTCCTTCCAGTAGAATGTGAACTCCTTGAAGGCAGGAAGTACATCCTTCTCATCTTTGTAGCTTTAACATCTAGCACAGCACCTGGCATGTAGTAGACCCTTATAAGAATTCATTTTTCATATACTATATTAATTCCTATATACTGTATTAAGCAGAAAGTATTTCTGTGTCTGGGATCCGGGTCAGAGATACCTTCCAGTCTACTGCTTTTTGCATTTTCTTTATCCTTAGGAATCCCAAAGTGTGCCTTCCTTTTGAACAGAATTTAGCTAAAAGATGAAGGAAGGGGAGAAGGGTTTTTCCAGTGTGTATACAAAACTTCATCTGTCAGTTTCAGGAAGGACTGAGGGTCTAATGGATCACCTCTTAATTAACACTCACTTGGAGTGGTCAAGGGAGGAGCTGAATATGAGCTCCTAAAAATCTAATTATTAGGCTGCCTGACCCTGCTCAGGTTGTCCCTGGTCCCCAAGAGCACCATAGAGATCTATATCCCTTTATTGGTTATGATGCTGGCCTAACCAGTAAACCCGATATAATCAATAAACTTAGATTCTTACTTCAAAATGTGTGACTTGGAGCAAGTAACACCCTATTTGCTTCAATTTCCTCATATATAAAATGAGCTAGAGAAGGAAATGGCAAGCCACTCCAGTATCTTTGCCAGGAACACCCCAAGTGGGATAATGAAGAGTCGGCTATGACAGAAATGTCTGAACAACAGTAGTTTAATGGGTTTACCACTTATTCCATAAATGAAGCATTGCAAGTGTATGACTCAGAGCACATCCATTTATTACCAAGTACACATTTTACAATATTACCTTCAAAAGAAACTATTACAGGCTCGTGAAGTATCAAATGACATAAAACTCAATATTCTTTTATTAATGAAGGCATTCAACAAACATTTAAGTTGTTACTACATACAGAGAATGAAGAGTGATAGCACAGTGGAGAGCTAGGTCTCAGAGTCAGGAAGATTCAAATCTTGCTTCTGGCACATACTGGACGTGTGACCCTAGGAAAGTCAATCATCTTCTCATTACCCCTAAGGCACAAAGATGGTAAGTTACAAGTCAGTTGGTTGATGATATTGGTAAAGGGGGTTCCATCATATGTAGATATAGAGTCCCACAACTATTGAAATTACAACTCTAGACAAAAAAATCAGTCATATAGAGAGAGCACTGAATTCCAGAGTTTAGATAAGGTACAGAATCCCAGGGTTTCAGAAATGGAAGAGATCCAACTGACCTAGTCTGTATCTCAGTCAATAGCCAAGGAGGATTTTTTTTTTTTTAGCCCTTGTACTTTGGTGTATTGTCTCATAGGTGGAAGATTGGTAAGTGTGGGCAATGGGGGTCAGGTGACTTGCCCAGGGTCACACAGCTGGGAAGTGGCTGAGGCTGGATTTGAACCTAGGACCTCCCATCTCTAGGCCTGACTCTCACTCCACTGAGCTACCCAGCTGCCCCCCAAGGAGGATTTTATTAAGCATCTACTGTATGCCAGGCACTGTGCTATGTGTTGGGGTTACAAAGGGAGGTAAAAGACAATTCCTGCTCTTAAGGAGTTGGAAGCGTAAGGGGGATGTCAATATGCAAACAACTATATATAAGTAAGAGAAAGAAAAAATTGGAGATAAGAGAAGAAAGGTATTAGCATTAAGGAAGATCAGGAATGAATTCTTGAAGAAGACACTTCTCTAAAAATCCTTCTTTGCAATATCCCCAACAAGTGCTCATCCAACCTTTACTTCAAGGTTTCTAGCAAAGGGGACTCTGCTTTCTGAGTCAGTACCTTCCTTTTTTTGGATAACTTTCATCATTCAGACAGGTATTTATATAGTGCTGTGGATAAAGCACTTGACAGAATCAGGAAGACTCATCTTCCTGAGTTCAAATCTAGTCTCAGTCACTTAGAAACTGTGTGACCCCAAGCAAGTAACTTAACACCATTTGCCTCAGTTTCTTCATCTGTAAAATGAGCTGGAGAAGGAAATGGCAAATCTCTGCCAAGAAAACCCCAAATGGGATCACAAAGAATTGGATATAACTGAAATGGCTCAACAACAACATTATTGAGAAGCTCTTCCTCATATCAAGCTGAAATCTGTTTTTCTGTAACTGTTTGGTTCCCATTGCTCCTAATTCTGCCTTCAGAGGTCAAGTGGAACAAATATAATCCCTCTTCCGCATAATAGAAGATAGATCAGCCAACCAACCAGGTGGCATCAAGAATTAAGAGTCTCAGACATGGGGTGAAGAAGATGAGCTGGAAATCCTGACTCTGACACATATTAGCTATGTAACTAGGTCACACAGGGCAGTTCACTTATCTGCTTTTGACCTCTGTTTCTTTGTCTGAAAATGGGGGTGATAATAGCATTGCCCTTGCAGGGTTGTTGGGAGGATCAGATGAGATAATATACATGAAGTATGATAGAAATATAATCTATTATTTTGCCCCTTGAAGTACTCTTCTATTTTTATTTTTCTTAATTCAATTTTATTTTATTATCAATTCCAAATTCTCTCCCTCCCACAGCCTACTTCCACACACACACACACATTGAGAAAGCAAAAAAAACAAAATCCAGTACATTTTATTTAAGTTCATCAATCATTTCCCAATCTCTCTCAACCCTAATGCCTTCTTGTTGTTCAGACATTTTGGTCATGTCCAATTCTGTGTGTGTGAATCCATTTGGGGTTTTCCTTTCATTCAAGATATTTCCTTTTCCTGCTCATTTTACAGATGAAGAATTGAGGCAAACAGAGTAAAGCGACTTGCCCGGGGTCCCACAGTCAATAAGTGTCAGGCTTGATTTGAACTCGGGTCCTCCTGACTCTGCAGTCAGCACTCTATCCATTGCACCACCTAGCTTACCCATTACAATAAGTATAATCAAGAAAAACATACTCCCACATTGGTGCTCTCTTTTAAAAGCTAAAAATAACGAATTTTTCAATTGATTTTTGTATGGTGTGATCAGAGGCCCTTTATCTCTTTGGTTACCCTCTTCCAGATGCCCTTAAGCTCAGCAGCATTCTTTTTTTTTTTTTTAAACTCTTACTTTCCACCTTAGAATCAAATATTATGTATTGGTTCCAAGGCAGAAGAGTGGTATGGGCTAGTGTGTAATTGGAAATCTTATACCTTTGAACTACATTACCCAGGAACCCACTGACTTCCTGTCCTTAAGGGCTAACATACACAGGAGATAAATTGGGTGGAGTTCCGTGTGTAGTGCTTTTTGCTTCCTGTTGGTGGTTTTGGCAGACTGGCATTTTGAGCAGGTAGATTAGCTTGAGCACGGGTGTTTTTTGTTTTTTGTTGTTGTTGTTGTTGTTGTTATATAATTACTTTTTTATTCCTTTACTTCTACTGACTATACCTAAATCTTATACAAATGTGATATTTGAAGGTACTATATATTCATTTTAATTTTTACACTAGGCAATGGGGGTTAAGTGGCTTGCCCAGGGTCACACAGCTAGGAAGTGTCTGAATCCAGATTTGAGCCCAGGACTTCCCATCTCTAGACCTAGCTCTCTATCCCCTGAGCCACTGTTATATTCAAGCTCTGAGAGCTGGTTTGTCTCACCTTGATTGACAGGGGAAGACAGTTGGAGACCTCGGAATGTTCACAGAGGCGGTTGGCCTGAGGATATAAACAGCCCTCACAGTGATCTGGGGGGAGGTCTTTGGTCCTGGAGGTCTTTTGGTCTTGGAGCTTGGAGCTTGGAGCTTGGATCTTTAATCTTTGAACATTGCTCTGAATCTCCCTAGATATTTAGGCATTTGATCACCATTAGATATTTAAGTATCTGGGCCTGGGTGGTAACCAGGAGGAGGGAAGGAGAAGAAGCAGAGAGAGGTGAAGGGTAAATATTTCCTGAAGGCTGTAAGGCTGACATTACAAACTGAGAGGAAGGAAGCTGAGAGAAACCATCCATACATCTGTAGATTACTCTCTGGTTTGGCCATGGCCAAGCTGAACCAGAGGGGAAGAACAAAAGCTCCAGTTTACTGAAATAACAGCCTACAGTCCTGAGGGATTATTGATCATAGCTGTAGTGACAGGGTCTCCTATCCCCAATCCATTCCTGATTATTCCTTTCCCTATTTAACATTTATAGATAAAGTTTATTTAAGTACCTTCCTGAGTGGTCATTGAATCACGACCCTTCGGGAGGGAGCAACACAGTCAGATGAAAACGTTATCCAAGGCCATTAGAGCCCAATAATATTAATTAATCCAACCCCAGGTAGGACCTGAAAGGGTTACCCATCCACAAACCCATAAGGGTCCTACCTAGGCACTGTTATATTTAGAAAGGGTCTTATACCATCAAACTAAGGTGACTGAGTGGGTGTACCCAGCCACCAGCTACCTAGGGGAATACAAAGGGCACCGCTTCCCTAACCAATATCCCTAAGAGCATAACAGTATCAAGAAGAGTCCTTATTTATTTATTTGTTTGTTTGTTTGTTTGTTTATTTAATGGCACCACCCAGCTGCCCCCCTTAGCAGTATTCTTGGGGAAAGGCAGCACCCAGGAATCCAAGTAGGGTCTGACCAGGACAGAATATAATGGAATTGTCATCCCCTTCAATCTGGGCATGATGTCTCTCTTAAAACTCTCCATAATTGCACGAATATTTTAGGCTGGTTATATTGCATTAGGGTATCACAAAAAGTATTGTAAGAGTCTGAAGGGAAAGGCTGATACTGAGAGAGGTATCAAGAACGGCTTCATGGAAATGGGACATTTGAATTGGGTTTTAAAGGCTATCTAGGAGCTAGACAGATCATGAAGAGGGGAAAGGAGACATGCCAGGCATTGGGAACAATATGAGCACAAGCACAAAGGCAGGATATTGTATGATATATCGGGCAGACAGTGGTTAGAGTTGGGTGGGCATTGCTTGGAACAAACAGCAATTCTGATACGGTTTTATTCTGTGACAGCAATGGTCATGAACATATGCTGCTGCTGATACAAGGCTTACCCCAAATGTCTAAAATCGGTCAGATGAATCCAGGTTGAGCTGGTTTCCTCACCTTTACTTAGCTGTCAGTTGGATGCTAAATTTCATGCCTTACACATTTCATTGCTCTCTTTTGTCTTGTCTTAATTTTGTGACTTTTAAGAATGTTATTCCAAGGAAGCATACAAAAAGTTGTAGCTCTTAAAGAGCATGTTCATGCTTCAATAACTTGGAAAAATATTGCAGTGGCTATTGTTGTGGGAAAATCAAGTCTCATTCAAATTCACAACGAAACAAGACCAGTTACACTACAGTGCAAAGGAAAGGATGATCAAAAGTGAGAAAGTATGCCAAGAACTGACAAGCTAATGCTATGAAACAATCTAATTAATCCTCAGAAACAAAGACCTTCAGTGGGATCAGACAGCTGGAGGAGTGGTTATTTATTCCTCTACAATACAGTATGGATTTCTTGAAGCTGGAAGAATGAGAAGCCCAATTTAAAAAAAAACAAAAAAACAAAAAAACATATGTTGTTTCCTAGAAAGAGAAAAAAGCTCTTATGTTGACAAGGTAATACACAAATTAGAGTACTGAAAATTGGGGAGAGAGGGGAAGGTAATTTTTATTGATTCAAATCACTTTTTCCATCCAAGGACATGCCAAAAGCATTATCAGAAGTATAGGTCATCCTGTAAAATCTGGGCATCTTCATCATCAGCCTTCAAAACATTAACCCAAAATATGTTTATAGGACTTTTATCACCTACATCCTCCAAATATTATTCTTTCTTTCCCTCCCCGAGAGCAGTTTATAACTGTGTGTGGGGGGGGAGGGGGGAAGGGGGAATGGAAAAAGCAATACTTTTTTAAAAATCTAATATTATATGCAGTGTTACGGATCCCAAACCCCAAGTTTTGCAAGGAAGATGGGGGGGAGAAGTATCTTCCTATCAAGATGCCTCCATTCTGGTCACAATCTCCTCCCACCTCCACCTCCTTCTCCCTCCCCCACTTAGACTCTGCCTCTGGGATACTAGGCTCTCATAAGTAAGTTCTCACCTTATCTTGCAGGAATCAGATGTTTTTCTACTTCCCAGCCATCTCCACCCATATACATAAAACCTCCCTCACTCTTTTCCCCTATCCCTCCCCCCCATTTCCAGCTACTCTTTTATGTGTTGTCTTCCCCCATGAGATAAGCTTGAGAGCTGGAACTATTGTGCTTGCTCAAAGAACAAACTTTCTTCCTTGAATTTGTTGGACCAATTCCTGAAACATAATAAATGCTTAATAAATTATGTATATTCTCTCTCTCTCATTTATCTTATCTGTCTATCTATCTACCTATCATTCTGTCCATCCATCCTTCTGTTTACCTGTCCATCTTTTTATATTTCGGTATCTGTCTATCACTCTGTCTCTCGTCTGTCTCTATACCTCTGTCTGCCTATCTGTCTCTCTTTCTGACTCTCTCCCCTCTTTGGGACCAAACTTGGTCACAATCATTTCAAAGCACTCAGTTTCCATTGTTTTGTGGTTATTTTTTCCAAGGACATTGCTGAAGCCATCATGTATATTGTTATCCTGTTTCTGCTTCCTTTACTTTGCATTAGTTCATATAGATCTTTCCAGGCTTCTCTATCTTTGTCATAGTTATCACAGTCTCATAGATTTTGAGCATTGTTTCCTCATTTCACTCAGATACCACAAATTTTTAGCCATTCCCCAGCTGATGGACATCTACTTTGTTAAAGAACCCTTTTTCTGCCCTGCCTACTAGCTTCCTCTATTGTGGCAAGAGGAATTTTTTTATTTTTGGTAGAGAACTAAAAAGTTTGGAGGAGAAAATGAGAAGAGGAAAAATAAAAAAAAGAAATGAAGGTAGAAGGAAGTCAAAGATAAAGAAAAGAAGAAGGGGAAATCAAGGATAAAGAAGGGAAGGAAGGGGGAAATAAAAAAGGAAAAAGGGGGAATCAAGGATAAAGAGAAAGAAGGGGGAAATTAATGATAAAGAAGGGAAGAGTAATCAGGTGAAAGGAGAGCAAGTAAGGAGGGAAGTAGAACAAGAGCAGAAAGAAAACAGAGACACAAGAACAGAGGAGGAGATGTGATTTGTCTATTAATCTGTATAGGATACCTTCAGTGGGTTGACTGTTAAGACCTATCTGCATCCACACCCACCCACCATGTGTTTTGTTGGCCCTATTTATGAAGCCAAGCTGGCAGCTATGTGATGAATATTTTTTAACCAGTCTGAAAGAAAACAAAGAGACAAAGCTCCAAGCCATTAAGCCAATAACAAGTTTGTTGAGAGAGACCAGTGTCTCTAAGCAAAAAGCTGGGTCATTAGGGTTCCTCCCACCTAAGACAATTGAATGAGTTTCTTCTTCTTATATGCCATAATCTCTCACAAAAATTGGTATCTCTCATCAGTTACATCAAGATGACTTTCTAGTCTGAAATCTCTGTGTGCCACATATGGTCTAGCCTTCTGCTTAGAGGGTACAACCTGTAGATCCGCCATTCTCTTCAGCTAGGAGAGGTACCACACCAAGTATTAAAGTACCCATTAACTAAAAGTTAATTTTAATTTAAAAAGTATTAAACTAACCCATTAACTAAACCAGCCCTTGGTTATACCCTTCAAAAGCTGACATCAGTAAGTAAAAATACACAGATGGGAAGATATTTCCAAAAGTAGAGAATGAAGAGAATCCCTCTTAAACATGGGGATTGGAAGATAAAAATGAATCCACTTTTTTCTGTATTAACATATTTACAAATCCAGCAATTCAGTAATTTCTCAGAACATCTCAAGGGGTGAAGACCACTGCAAACTTCTCTATAATTAGGAAGGTCCCAGGAGGCAGAATCAAATGCAGACAAGATCATGCAGCTCTCTATAATCCTTTCCTAGCTTCATAGTTTAGTCATTTTTCAGTCATATCTAATTCTTGGCCAGGGTCACAAAGCTAGTAAGTGTCTGAGGCCACATTTGAAGCCAAGTCCTCCCAACTCTAAGCCTGGAGCTCTATCTACTGTGCTGCCTAGCTGCCCCAGAGGAAGGTGAGTCTTCCCTGCCTCTAGACCCACCACTCTATCCACTGTACCTCTTAGTGGCCCAGAGTCCATTTAGTATAACCCTTTCACTTTGTAGATGAGAAAGCTGAGACCTAGGGAGGATTAATGATTTGATTAACATTGCACATTAAATGTCAGGGGTGGGATTTAACCTGAATCTTGTGTCTCTGTAGTCAGCTCTCTTATCTAGATCACATTCTCTCCCTAGACCCCACCTCACTTGACCCCACCAACCATTCAAGCTATCTTCCTATATTTCTTCTTTTTCAGGCAAAGAGGTCAACTATATCAGGTGCTCTAAAGTCCTCAAGAAAGAGGAGGACTGAGAAAACATTATGAGATTTGGCAATTAAGTGACTGGTGAGAGCAGTTTTATTTGAGTAACAACATGGAAGCAAGATTGCAGAGGGTTGAGAAATAAAGGAGGGACTAGGAAGGGGAAGCAGTAAGAGAGAAACAAAAAGCTTCTTCTGCACTTGGACTATGAAAGGGAGGAGAGATGTGGTATGGCAACTGGAGGGGACCGGAGAGGCAAGTAAAATTTTTTTTTATGTATGAAGGAGATCTGGACATGTTCATGGACAACAGGAAAGGGAAGAGTAAATTAAAAAGAGAGGGGATGATTATGAAGGCAATCCACTGAAGGAGATGGGAAGTGATGGTATCAAGGGTACAACAAGGTTTGGAAAAGGGCTATCTCTTCATCAGAGAACAAAGAAAAGACTGGAGGGTGTCATCATGGGTTGTTTTTTCTTTTAAACCAACTCATTCCTTTTATTACTTTTTCAATTACATGTAGAAACCATTTTTTAACAATTACTTTCTGACCTTTTGCAATCCAAATTCTCTCCCTCCCTCCTTCTTCAGGAGGCAAACAATCTGATAAAGATTATTCCAATGTTGTTATGCAATACAAATTCCCCCGTTCCTCATGTGAAAGAATTCATATATCACACATGGAAGAAAAATTAATGAAGGAAATAAAACAAGAAATGGTTTGATCTGCATTCATACTCTGCCAGTTCGTTCTATGGCTGTGGATAGCATTTTTTAGTCTCTTAGGGCTGTCTTGTGTCCTTGCATTACTGATAATAGTTTAGTCCTTCACAGTTGATCATCATGTAATATGATGTTCTGGTTCTTCTCAGTTTACTTCGCATCAGTTCATATAAATCTTTCCAAGTTTTTATGAAATCATCTCATTCATTGTTTTTTATAACAATAGTATTCCATTATAACCATATACCACAACTTGTTCATCCATTCTATCAATGGATTTTTAACTATAAAAAGGAGCAGAAGGAGCTTAAAGGCTCTTATTTCTCAGTAAAATATCAGACAAGTTCCTCCACTGAGAGGATGGAGGAAGGATGGTATGGGAAATTGTAGGGGGGAAAGTTTTGGAACAGCCAACCTGGGATAGATAATTATTTAGGGATAACTAAAAGGATTGTTTTGCTGCAAGGAAGGCACAGTTGAGATTAAATAACATAAATCAGTAGTGGACCTAATCATCATAGTTTCATGACTTCTTCTTTTATGGTACATTAATAGGAATAGAAGATGTAGAAGATGGCAGCTATCCAGGGCAGCAAGCCAAGCCAAGTGTCTAGAGTGCCAGGCCAGGAGCCAGCTCATCTTCCTGGGTTCAAATTCAGGCTCAGAAATGTAATAGTTATATGACACTAGGCAAGTCACTTCACCCTGTTTGCCTCAGTTTCCTTTTCTGCCAAATGAGCCAAATAAGAAAATGGCAAACCACTCTAGGGTCTTTGCCAAGAAAACCCCAAATGGGGTCAAAAAGAGCTGGACATGACTGAAACAATTGAACAACATCCAGGGAAGGGTTATTGCAAAGCATGAGCAAGGATAGAAGAAAGAAGCAAGGAATCCAAGAATATAGGACAGAGTAGTATTGAAATAGTTCCAATAAGGTAAAATTGTGAAGAAAGGAAAATGAAGATCAAATATGAGATGATGGCTGAAGAGAATACTGAAGGATGAAAAGACTAGAAGTCATGAGGAGGATGAAGAGAAGGGATAGAAGTAGAGAAAGATGAAATAATGGAAGGTTATAATCAGATAAAAGGAATATCAGAATTATTTGATGATGCAAATGGGATATTTGTGAGTGATGGGGATATCAAAAGTATGATTATCCCAAATAATAACTTTAGGTCAAAGGAGTTGAGGAGACTGGAAAATTGGGAAGCCAAGGTGTTTAAAGGTATATTAGCATGTATGTTGAAACCCCCTAGAATAAGAGGCAGGAATTAGGATAGGGAGGATTATTATTTGAGAAAGACATGAGTCTTCCTGACTTCAGGCCTAGCACTCTATCCACTGCACTACCAAAAAGGAGTCATGAAGAGACAGACATGACTGAAACGACTGAAGAACAAATTTGGTACAAGGCACTAGGGAAATAATTCCAAAAGGATAATGAATGTATAACCTTTTATGTCTCATGAGAGCCCTTTGGGATCTGGAACTTAGCTGAACATATTCCATAACAAAGATTAAATCAGAGTTGATGTGTTGACAGGCCTAGACTCAATTGGTCAGTCTTCCATTCTACTTAAAGTAAATAAGATGCTCCAGTCTGGATATCTTTATCAGGTTGGAACACTTGATGAATTGATCAATGGAAGGCACTAAACATGATATGAAAATTTTTTAATTTTGAAGGAATAAAAGCTATTGAATGAAATTAAATGAAGCTACACAGGAGGTTGTATTGAGGTTGGCTGAAGAGACTCAGTCATATTCTCTGCCTTTTAGACAAATGGCAAGCCAGTTTAGGGTATAGAAGTCAAGTGGTTACCTATGTTAGAGGGGGCAGAAGCTTCAGCCAAGACCCTGAAAGAAATCACTTGGGGAAAAGAAGAAAGAATCTGTCTCTCCATCCCATCACTAACCAGATAGGAAACTTTTTTTTTAGTTTTTTGTTTTTTTTTAGTTTTTTTTTCTTTTTTAACCCTTGTACTTCGGTGTATTGTCTCATAGGTGGAAGATTGGTAAGGGTGGGCAATGGGGGTCAAGTGACTTGCCCAGGGTCACACAGCTGGGAAGTGGCTGAGGCCGGGTTTGAACCTAGGACCTCCTGTCTCTAGGCCTGACTCTCACTCCACTGAGCTACCCAGCTGCCCCGGAAACTTTTAAAATTAGAAGATATTTGACTTCCCATGGATGCCCTAGAAGTGTTCTCAGAATAGCAATGGCTGCATCAAAAGCCAAGGGCAAGGGGGCAGCTGGATGGCTCAGTGCATTGAGAGCCAGGCCTAGAGACAAGAGGTCCTGGGTTAAAATCTGGCCTCAGACACTTCCTCACTGTGTGACCCTGGGTGAGTCACTTAAACTCCATTGCCTATCCCTTACCACTTTTCTGCCTTGGAACAAATACACAGTATTGATGGAAGGTGAGGGTTAAAAAAAAACTCCAAGGACAAAATAGACACTCTAATTCTACAAGAGGCCCAAGAGAGAGCTATGCCATACTTAAGGGGAACTTTATGAATACCCCAAAAGGGAGAAAAGTCTTTGGAGTTGTGAATTTACCCCCTTTGCCATATGAGCCCTCTTAAGCTTGGCCCCACTTTCCCCTGAACTCAGAATGTAATTGTGGGAGAATGTTCCCTCAGTATCAATTGTTCTTGTTATACCACCTTAGTAAACACCTGTTTTTAAAAGCTAATTAGGTCTGACTGGATCATTGATATCTATTGATAACCCATGGAATGCACACCAGTGAGAAATCATAACTATAATATCAACCACAGACAAGATATCCCACTTCCCTGAAATTTATTTTCCTTATTTGCAAAATGGGGGTGCCTGTAGCTCCTACCCCCACTGGTTTGTCGCAAGGGTCCACTAGTTAATGTATCTAAAGTACTACTTGAACTCTTCTCCCCGACTCTGTGCAGGGTTACCTCTAGAACTCTGGCAGGACAAGTAGTTAGCCACACTTGGGGATTTGACCTGCTACTCTTAAATGCTGATTGAGAGAGAGAGCTCAATTCTACATGTGGAAAATGGGAAGTAAGCTCTGGGCTCACTCTCTCTATCAATACTTAGATAATAAATTCTATTCTAGACATATCAAATTAAAAATATATTTATATACAACACATACACATATATTAGATATATTATATTACACATATATAAATATGACATCTCAAATGATATTTATGGGACATCCAGGTGTAGATGTCCAACAGCTGGTCAGAGATGTGAGCCTGAAGCTCGGGAAGAGATAAAGGCTAGCTATATAGCTTTAGAAGTCATCATCATCATCATAGAGGAAATCACTAGAAGCTGATAAGATCCACCCAAAGAGAGAGGGACCAGGGGTGGTATGGCCAAGGTACTCCAGAACATAGTGGATGGGATATGGATGATGATCTCATAGAGGAAATTGAGAAGAATTGGTCAGATAGTTAGGAAAAGTAGGAGAGAACAGTCTTCTGGGTTTTCAAACCAAGGAGAATTGAGTGTAGCAGAAAGAATGGTGGACTTGGAGTAAGGAACAGTTCTGGGTTCAAATTCTCTCTCTGACTTACTAATTGCATGATCATAGAGACAAGTTATTCCACCTCCCTGAAATTTACACTCCTTATTTACAAAATGGGGGTGCCTGTAGTATCTATCCCCATTGGGTTGTCATAAGGATCCACTAGTTAATGCAGGGACAGTACCCTAAGGGGGGGTAGCAGCAGCAGCTGTGTTAGTCCAGAAGTCAGCTGATCTAGTTTTGGGATGTCCTTTAACGGTCTATTGTTCACATCAGATAGAAGCACTAATGAGGAAGTTTTGTACTCAAGCATATTCAGACCAACGAATAGCTAAGTATGAAATTATTCTCTTAGGTAATGAGAACATCCAGTTGAAGAGATGTAGCATACTTAATCTAGCTACTCTTCTTCCTGATTTACCAAAGAACAGTGAGCCACTGCATGAATGTGTTGAGGTAGTAGATCTTGTGGATATGCCTAGGATGGATTTAAAAGACACTCCACTTGAAAATCCAGACTGGGTGTTATTCACGGATGGATCATCATATTTATGTAATGGAATCAGATGTACTGGTGCTGCAGTTGTCACAGAATTTGAGACACTGTGGTATGGCTCATTACCTAGTAATCTTAGTGCTCAGGGTGCTGAATTGGTGGCTTTGAAGCAAGCATGTCTTCTAGCTGAAGATAAAAGTGTGAATATTTACACAGACTCTCGATATGCATTTTCTGTTTGCCATGCAACAGGAACGATCTGGAAACAACAAGGTTTTATTACTGCATCAGGAAAACCAATAGCTCATGCAGGAATAATAACTGAGTTGTTAGAAGCAATCTAGAAGCCAAAACAGCTGGCAGTAATTCATTGTTGGAGTCATGCTTATGGTAGAGATTCAGTCTCTAAAGGAACTCACAGAGCTGATATCACTGCGAAGTATGCATCCCAGAATGCTCCAATTTATGTAATGAATTTAACATCTATTGATTCTGATGATCTAGAGAAAGCTTATGTAGACTCAGATATCAAGAAATGGAAGGATAAATTTGGAGCTAGGAAAGAACATGAGATATGGATTACTGATACAGGATGACCATTGTTACCAAAAGATTTGTATACCTATTTGTGTCAAGCCATTCACACAAAAGGTCATTTTGGTACACAAGCTGTTGTGGATTCCATCAGGAGACAATGGGTTGCTCCTGGAATAAGTACTGTGGCAAATAAGATCTGTAATAGCTGTCCAATCTGCCAAAAGTTCAATCAAAGTGCATTCAGAAAGAAAGGTTTGGGTGGTAGGCCTTTAGCATATTGTCCATTTGAGAGTTTGCAGATTGATTATATCTGTATGCCTAAAGCTGGAAGATACAACTATTGTCTTGTGATAGTTGATAGACTAACTAAATGGCCTGAAGCTTTTCCATCAAATACCAATACAGCTAGTTTTGTGGTGAAAGTGTTACTCAAGGAAATTGTGCCTAGATTTGGTGAACCTTTAACCATAGATTCGGATAAGGGATCTCATTTCACTCAGGATATCCTTAGAAGAGTCAATGAGAATCTAGGAATAACACCTAAATATCATGTTCCTTATCACCCGCAAAGTTCAGGTCAAGTGGAGCATATGAATAGGGAACTCAAGACTATGGTTGGGAAACTCTGTGCTGAAACTCATCTTAAATGGCCAGAGATTCTTCCCATAGCTTTGTTTTACCTACGTATGAGATCAAGAGCGGATCTACATATATCATCGTATGAGATGCTCTTTGGACATGCTCCACTACAAGCAAAAACTTGTAAGGCTGTTTATGCATCACTCTTAGGAGGTCATTGCCAAACTGCTTCATATTTAAGTGCTTTACAGCAGAGGCTAAGAGAATTACAAGATATGGGAGAATTAATTCAATCCTGTCCATTGGATTATTCTCTTCATAATTTTCAACCAGGTGATATGGTCTATGTGAAAAAATTTGCCAAAACATCGGCAACAGAACAAAATTGGGCAGGTCCTGATAGAGTTGTATTAGTTTCACCATCTTCTGTGAAAGTTTTAGGTAGCGATTTGTGGTATCACTGTTCTCACATTAAATTAGCACATGGAATAGATAATAAAACTGTAGAGATGAGAAGAAGAAGAAGAAGGAGAAGGAGAAGGAGAAGGAGAAGGAGAAGGAGAAGGAGAAGAAGAAGAAGAAGAAGAAGAAGAAGAAGAAGAAGAAGAAGAAGAAGAAGAAGAAGAAGAAGAAGAAGAGATTGTGTAATTTGAGATCTTCAGTCAATTAGAGTCTGCAGTCAGAAAGTTCAGTAAGGAGAGGACCATTCCAGCAGAAGAGGATGTTTGGATGGAAGAGGACATGGATGAAGAGGATTCAGGATTCATGGACTTTGTATTAAGACTGATGAACTTATGAATTGAATTGATAACACTTCATTTTCAAGGATTTTCTTAAAGAAGAGGATTAATCATGGACAATTTGGATGAATGGTTTGGAAGTATTTTGGGTAATGTATATAGTATCACAACATACTCATATGCATCCAACATAGCACATAAAACTATCAAGACCTTTGTTGTTAAAAGAAAAGATTCTCTGGGTGGGTAGGGGATCAAGAGGGAACATATTCAGAAATAAATGTGTTGTCAAAATAAAAGATATTGATTTTTCAAAGAAATCTTTGCAAATGATAAACTGCTAGATAAATGGGAACTCTTGCTATTTTGTGATCCCTAAGGAGGTCCAAGGGCTGTTTTAGAGCTGCCTAGCTTATATTCCAAAACACATGGATAATCAGACCACTCATATACCCAGAAACTCCAGAGATTCCATTTCACCTCTACCATCAAACATACATTCTTTTGGGCAGGGCAAGCCCTTCACCACCTGGCCCTGGCTAACTCCCCAGCCTTATTACCCTCTGCTCCACTTCCTACACATTACAAACCATCCATACAGTCTCATTTCAGTCATGTCTGACTCTTCATGGCCCCATTTGGGGTTTTCTTGGCAAAGATATTGGAGTAGTTTACCATTTCCTTCTCCAGATCATTTGACAGATGAGGAAACTGAGGCAGGAAGGGTAAAGTAACTTGCCCACAGTCACACAACAAGTAAGTGTCTGAGGCTGAATTTGAAATCGAATGCCTCTACTCTATCCACTGCACCACCTAGCTGCCCTACAGACCATCTTACTCTTTCTTGTACACTAAGGCCCCTGTATCAGTGTTTTTGTCTTCCTGTTCCAGTTATCCTCAGCCAAACCAAAGCCCTGGAGGACTGCCCATAACAGTGGTCTGCCCCTGGCTGCAGTCTCTTTTACCTCCAATTTCACATATTTTTAGGGTGGGTGGGGGTGGAGTGCTGAGCTGAATGGCAAGAGCAAGGACAGTGAGTGCATATGTGGAGGTCAGCAAGTATTCTCATAAATTCGAGGTTTCAGTCAGTTGTGGTAGGTCTTAGAACGCATTCCCAAAGATATAGGGTCCCTACTGCTTATAGATCCTCTCTGCTCCTTTCAGTGGCTACTCCTCATGCCTTCATCTCTCTCTCTCCCTTCTCTCTCCACTTTTCTCTGTCTCTCCTCTTCTCTCTCTCTTTCTCTGTTTCTTCTCTCTCTCTTTATCCCCCTCTCTTTTCACTTCTCTCTCCCTCTCTCATACATACACACATACACTTATTTATTTTGTTATTCACTCCCTCTCTTCCTTCCCTATATCATGGAAGGGGCATCATCTGGCAAAATATATGGATTATGTCTTTTGTGTTTCCATTTCTTAGTTCATTCTCTGGAGGTGAATGTTCATAAATTATTCTTCAAATCTGTAGCTGTATATAATGTTCTCTTGGTTCTACTCATTTCTTCCTTATTATCCCATGTAGTTCTTGTCAAGTTTTTAAAAAAAATTAGTCTGCTCATTATTTCTCATGGCACAGGACACCACACATGTACCACAATTTGTTTAGACATTCCCTAGTTGATGGGCATCCCCTCAATTTCCAGTACTTTGCCACCACAAAGAGAGTTCCTATAAATATTTTGGAACATAGAGGTTCTTTCCTTTTTTCTTGCTCTCTATGGGAAATGGACATTACTGGGTCAAAGTTTTGGGGAGGTTTTTTAGGTTCAGTATCTTTGCCAAGAAAACCCCAAATGGGGCCATGAAGAGTTAGACATGACTGAAAGAGACAGTATGGTTGGTTTGTAATGTGTAACCCAAAAGAGTGTATGTTTGATGGTAGAGGTAAAATGGAATCTCTGGAGTTTATGGGTATATGAGTCATTTTTCTCAATGGTTTGTAAAAATAATTTTTAATATTCATTTTTTAATGTTGAGTTTCAAATTCTCTCTCTCCCTCCCCTCTCTCCTCTCTGAAATGGAAAGCCATTTGATTTATGTGCAGCCATTTGTGTCTCCATTTCTTAGGATCCCTATTTTCTTCCAAAGTCCTCAGCTCATGTGCCATCTGCTATGTGAAGCTTTTCCCATTCCCCATAGCTATTAATATCTCTTCCCCACACCAATCTTCTTTGTACACATTTTGCATATTTCTCCGTTTGTAGATCTTACCTTGCCTGGTTAGATGGTAAGGTCCTTGTGGGCTAGGACTATTTCACTTTTTTTTATTATTATTACCAATATCAAGCACCACCCCAGCTATTGTTTGTCCTTCATTTTTGAAGAGGATCAAAGGCATCATGGGGTGATGTTATGACTTGCTCACGAATTGGATATAAGTGAGTCAGCGTTGCACAGTCTTCAGCCTTACCCTTTCTTCCAGAGTCTTGAAGTCCAGTGGCAAGACAAAAGTCAGGATGACTGGCAATAGCCTGGGATGCAGTGGATGACTTTGGCATTCTCAATGTCTAACCAAGTTCTAAGTGCTCCACAGCATCTGCTTCAACCACCTTCATGGTCACAGGAACAAATTATTCTCACCTGCCCATTCTGTCAGAGAAAGTCTTCACATGCTTGGAATAGACATCTCTCCAAGTCACTGATGGGTCTGTGAATCATTAGCTCTTCTCAACCTCATTTAACCTATCTGGTTTACTGGGGTGTCACCATTGTGCATGCTATAGCTTCTTGGGGCCACAGGTGAGAACTGGGGGGATGATGGGCACCAAAGGTGGATTAACAGCCCTGAAAAGGACTTGGCAAGCCCTGACAGCAGAGGTGCTGATCCTTCTTCAGTTCCCATACCATTCCAAAATGCCAGGCACATAGGTGCTTAAGAAATGTTTATTGATTGATATTTCCACATTGCTAGCTTCCTTGGGCCTGCACCCTCCCTCCCAATCACTCTAAAAAGTTTGGGTACCATTCTGAGGCTTGGACAATTGGGAATACTAAAACATAATTTCCAAGATAAAAGTAACAACTCCCATTTATATGTTGCTTTACATACATTATCTCATATGATCCTCACAATAACTTTGTAAGGTTGGTGCTATTTTTATCCCCTACCTCCATTGTACAGAAAAAGAAACTGAGTCTGAGAGATGGTGAAGATGGAGAGGTGGCATAATACAATGAAGAATGCTAAATTTTGAGTCAGAAGATTTGGGATTAAAACATAATTCTGAGTGCTGAGCCTAGAGTCAAGAAGACTCATCTTCTTGAATCAGATCTGGATTCAGACACTAGCTGTATGACACTGGGTAAGTCATATAACCCTGTTTGCCTTAAAAAAAAAAAAAAAACTTTAAAAAAAAAATTCTGTCCCTGTGGCTTTAGGCAAGTCCTTTAAGCTTCCCTTGGCCTGTTTCCTACTCCTTAAAACGAGAGACCTGGACAAGATGACTTCTAAGTTCCCTTTCCCCTCTAAATCTATGAACCTAGGTCTTGCTCAAAATAGCTAATAAGAATCCTGGGCAGGATTCAAACCCAGGTCTTCCTGTCTTTCAGCCTTTGAGTTCTTTACATTCTTCACACACTCTGACTCTCTAAGGTGAGGATAATATATTTTAAGACTCTAAAGCTATGGATGATTTCTGATTCATGGGGATGGGTAAGATGTGTAATCATCAGATGTCATAAAGATAACAGAAACTAACGAGGACTTCTGATGTCCCAAATTCATTGCAGCATAACCAGAGAAGATAGAAACTTCTCTGGGAAAGTTTAATAATAATTAAGGGCAGATTATTTTCAAAGGGGATGACAATGAAGTATGTGTGACACAGGAGGAAATCAGATGACTATACATAAAATGAGCTCATGCGCCACATTTAAAGCAGAAAAACAACATGCTACCCAGAGTCCTGAATCCTCCCATTTTGTGGCAGAATAGGGTGAGGGACGCTCTTTTTTTTTTTTCCCCTTAAAAATTTAAGAGCCTCAGACAGAAGGCCCCTGCATTAGAGTCCAGGGAATAAACTCTTCATTTACCTAGTCTGAACTACTGTCTGTCAGACTTCTGAATTATTTCTGGGATGGAAGGGCTACAACATCTCCATCCTTTCCCCTTCTCTCCTACTCCAGACCACTCCAGCCTTCAGAAAGGGTTCCTAGAGAACCTCAGTCAGAGCTGGCTTCAAGTCTGACCGCTGTCTGACTTTTTCCCCTTCTCTATTCCAAAACCCACTTCCAATCTCGCTCTTACCAAAACCTTTCTTTCCCTTTTCTTCTCTTGCTAGGATCCCTGCCCACCCTCATCCCTGTTGAAGGAAATCACCTCTCCACTCTCTCCCTTTCCCCATGGCAGTGGGCTCTTCTCACAAAACAAACACTCCATACATCCTAAAAACTCTTGGGTCTTCCCATTTGTACTGTAGTCCTATGGGACTTCTGGGCATTTCTAACCACTTGTGGCCGACTTCTGATCACCGCAAAGTGTAAGATCCTTGAAAATGAACTGTCTTCATTTTCTAACTGTACTTTAGCCCTCTGTCCCAGGACTTGGTACAAATAAGCACTTAATCAATGCTTTTTTCATTCGTTCATTCGTTCATTCACTTAATAGCCATACAACTTCCAGCTGCCACTTACAGGACTTCTTCCCCACAATGGTGACCATCCTGCCCATCCTCTGTGTCCTATTTGATCCCTTGGCCCAGATGTTGACAGCTGGCCAAGCTCTCCATGACCTTAATCTGCTGTTTTCTAATCAGCCTGGGGCCTTGATACTGGCAGCAATACTCTGATATTTTGCCAGGAGAGGATTTGGGCCCCACCAGGCTGATACCAGAGTGTTGCTGTAATCCAAGCTGGTATTGCAGGCTCAGTAACCAACCTGAAGAAATTGACTGAGGGTTGGGGACTCTGACCCGCAGGAAACAGGACCTGGAGGCTCTGTGGTCAGGTCGGGCAGATAGAGGTCAATGCTGCTGGCAGTTCCCTTAGGCCTCTCCCCTCTGTCAGCTGAGCCCCTTGACCCCTCAATCCTGGTGCTATGACTCTGGAGAAAAGAGGCTGGGACAAAGATGGGATGGCTGAAGGGCACCTAGGTGGCTTCGTCGTCAGGTCTGGAGATGGGAAGTCCTGGGTTTAAATCTGGCCTCAGACACTTCCTAACTGTGTGACCCTGGGTAAGTCACTTAACCCCCACTGCCTCGCCCTTACTACTCTGTAGTAAGTATCCCTGGAATGGATAGTATCAATTCTAAAAGAAAAGGCATGAGGTTTTTGTTTTTTTTTTCCATTTTAAATTTTAAAAATAGGATGCATGCTTTCTCAGCATTTCAGATGCTTGCCACCATTTAGGATTCCTTTGTGTGGCACCTGAAGACCACACTGGAATGCCCTGCTAATGTGCCTAGGTTGAGTGCCAATTTCTCCCAGCCCTGTTTCTTCTAGTGTTATGTCAGGAGGAAAGCAAGCTGGTTAAACTAATACATGCTGAACTATGAGTGATTTATAATCTAAACTTTCTGGGGAACACTTGCATTTTCATGCGTTTTCAGTTGTATCCGACTTTCATGACTCCTCTTGAGATTTTTTTTGTCAGAGACACTAGAGTAGTTTGCCATTCTTTCTCTAGCTCATTTTACAGATGAGGAAACTGAGGCAAAGAGGGTTAAGTGACTTGTTCAGGGTCACACAGCTAGTAAGTAACTGAGACTAGATTTGAATTCGGGTTCTCCTGGGCCAGCATTCTATCCACTACATTTTATTAGGGAATTCCAGTCAAGAGCTGTAATTAGGTTGGGGCAACTGGGTCTTTGCACCAGGGCACCAAAACTTGGAGGACAAAAATATTTCATATAAAGATTTTAAGTAATTGTGCAATTTAAAAACACATGACGGGGGGGCGGAGGGTAAGGAGGGGGAAGGCAGCTGGGTGGCTCCATGGATTGAGAGTCAGGCCTAGAGACAGGAGGTCCTAGGTTCAAATCTGCCTGCAGACACTTTCTCTGGGTGACCCTGGGCAAGTCAATTGACCCCCATTGACTAGCCCTGACCACTCTTCTGCCTTGGAGCCAATACACAGTATTGACTCCAAGACTGAAGGTAAGAGTTTAAAAAAAGAAAAAAACAGAAAAAACACATGACAACATTTACAATTTGTCAGCCTTCGTCCTCCTTCAGTGAAGAAATAATTGAGCTTAGCACCTAGTTAGCAAAGGTAATTAGGTAAAATAGGAAACTGCTCTATGGAGTGCTTTGTCTCCTATAAGTCCATGAGCTTCTCCCAGCTCTGCCTCCATCATGAGTTGGTGCTGGGGTCTCAAGGCGGGGTCCTGTGTCCTAGAGCCTCCTCTCCTGGTCACCTGAATCTCCTGTAATTACATATTACAAGGGCATGTTTTGTGGTGCTTGTTTGGACCCTGAGATTACTTGCTCAGAGTATATGTTTGTATTCATCCAGAATTGAATGATTTCAATGGTGGAAAAGGGAAAAGTGTGGTTTAGTCTTCACCTCACACATGCAATCTCTTATTTTGTTTTGTCCCCTTCCAGGGGGCCTAGACTTTTTTTTTTAACTCTTCTTTTTGTTTTAGGCAGTCAACAAGCATTTATCAATGGGGCAGCTAGATGGCTCAATGGATAGATCGCCAGACCTGGAGTCAAGAGGACCTGGGTTCAGATCTGTCCTTAGACACTTCCTGGCTGTGTGACTTTGGGTGAATCACTTAACTTAAGAACCTTATGGCTCTTCTGTCTTAGAATTGACACTAAGACAGAGGGCAAGGGGTTAGGAGCCAGCTAAGTAGCTCAATGGATGGGGAACCAAACCTGGAGATGGGAAACCTGGGTTCAAATCTGTCCTCAGATACTTCCTAACTGTGAGACCTTGGACAAATCACCTAACCTCCATGGCCTAACGGTTACTGCTTTTCTGACTTGGAAGTGTTTTACTCTATTCCATTCACTTTAAGTCTCTGAGCTCAGAAAATGCCCAGTTAGTGCTACTGATAGAACAAACATTGCATAAAGGGAAGAACTTTGGATTTTATTGTTGTTTTTTAAATTAGACATGTGATTTCATTGATAAAGGAAGCTCCCAGTTAGGAAATTTTCTCTCCCAATGTAGACTAACAATTTATTCAGGACTAGAGAACTATGAGATTGACAACTTCTAGGGAGTTGCTTAAGGATTTGAGAAGTTAAGTGACTTACCCAACCCAGCGTCATACATCCAATGTGTCAGACAGGACCTGAACCCGGGACTTCCTGATTCTGAGACCGGTTCTCTGTTCATGATGACACACTTGTTCTCTTCCTTGGACTTTTCATTTTACCCAGATGGTTGAAGGCGAAAAAACTGACCAAACAAGATTTCCTGAGTGTGTTCTTTGTGCCACACACTGTGCTGAACATTGGAGGGTTTGTAAGGGAAATAGCAGATACTCGGTACAGTGGGTAGTGTTGGACGTCGGGTCAGAAAGTTTGTCGTTGAGTCATTTCAGACGACCCCATGTGGGGTTTCTTGGCAAAGATACTAGAGTGGTTTGCCATTTCTTTCTATAGATCATTTTACAGATGAGGAAACTGAGGCAAACTTACCTAGGGTCACATAGCCACTAAGTGTCTGAGGTCAGATTTGAACTCAGATTTTCCTGACTCCAGACCTGGCTCTCTTTCCACTGAGCTACTTGGCCACCCTGGAAGAGCTGAGATCAAATCAGCCTTAGACACTCTGGGGGTGTGTGATTCTGGGCAAATCATTTAATCTCTGTGTGACTCACTTTCCTTATCTATAAGATGGAGATAATAAGAGTATACGTTCCCAGGGTTATTGTAAGAATCAAGTAAAATAAAAGACTGCAGAAAATACCTTGCAACCTTAAAGAATTATATAAATGGCAACTATTATTACTGAATAAAAAGAACTGTAAGACACAACTCCTGTCCTAGAGAAGACTTTCTGTCGAAAAAGAGAGGACTAATATGACATCAAGCAACATAGGAGAAAGCAGAACTGAGTACCGGAGCAGCTAGGTGATGCAGTGATTAGAACACTGGGCTCGCAGTCAGGAAAACCTGAGTTCAAATCTGGCCTCGGATACTTACTGTGTGACCCTGGGCAAGTCACTTCATCCTGTTTGCCTCAATTTCCTCATCTGTAAAAATGAGCTGGAGAAAGAAATGGCAAATTACTCCAGTATCTTTGCCAAGAAAACCTCACATGGGATCATGAAGAACTGGATAGAACGGAAACCACTGAACAAGAACTGAGCCCTGAATTCTATAATTTGGACATTAATTACTGTAGAATCACCTTGAGGGGCCACTTGGCAGATTTGAGCTGGGACCTGAGGGTGGGTGGGATTTGCATGAGAAAGAAGTGGGCTTTGGTGAAAATGGGGACAAGAAGTAAAGAAGGGCATGAGCCGCATGAGTGCTAGGGGCAAAAAAATGACCAAATCTCAGAGCTGGAAGGAACCTTGGATATTTATCTAGGATGATGGGTACTACTGGCAGCAACTGCTTTATTCATTTCAAAAGAAATGAAAAAGAAAGTATATTAGAATACCCAGATTGTTAAGAAATAGACAGGGAAGTGGAACTTAAATGACGGGTGAGAAGAATACTTTGAAGAGAGGCAGCTGGATGGTTCAGTGGATTTTCAGCCAGATCCAGAGATGAAAGGTCCCAGGTTCAAATCTAGCCTCAGACACTTTGAGCAAATCACTAAAGCCCTATTGCCTAGGCTTTATTATTCTTCTGCCTTAGAACCAACACAGTCTCAATTTTAAGACAAAGGTAAGGGTTTGTTGTTTTTTTAAAGACTACTTCGAAGACAAATTTGCCAAGGTGAATTCAAAGTATTTAATATAGTTAAACTATCAAAACTCATTTGATAAGGTTTCATGTCACCAATCAGTGGCAAAATTAGAAAGTCATAATCAGGAAGAAAAGCAAAAGAGGATTTTTGCTCATAAATAGATGGGAAATGGGAACCCAATCTAAAGACTTTGACTTTGAAATGAATTATTTGAGAGTCTTAGTAGCTCAGTATAGAAAGGATGCAGACAAGGGAATGGGGTGGACATAAGGAGGTGGGGTTTAAGGGTGAAGGAGACCTAGAGTTTGTGGAAATAATAAATAACTTTTTAAAAAAGAAAGTCTATTGTAACAGGTTCAAATGTAATATGATTTTCCAATTAATAAACACTGTGTTAAACAAAAGTGAGTCCTGCTTTCAGAGAACATCAGGATGCCTCTGCATCAGCCATATAGTTGTAAAAAACACCCTCTAAAACAATAATAATATATTGTTTAAAATATGCATTAGATATATAATATAAGTTCTTCTACAACAATCTTTAGAAATGCCATCCAGTCATTTAAAGACCTCCAGTAATGGAGAACCTACTACCTCCCAAGGGAGTCCATTCCACTTTGGGTCAGTCCTAATTGTTCAGATTTTTCTGACATCATTCTTCAGCTTCTACCAATTCCTTCTAATTCTGTCCTCTGGGAATGAGAAAAATAAATCTAATCTCTTCTATACGATAATCTTTCAAATAATTGAATAGCTATCATGCCCCTTCCTCAGCCTTATCTTGTTGTCACTCAATCGTGTCCAAATCTTTGTGGACATATACTGTCCATGAGGTTTTCTTGGCAAAAATACTGGAGTGGTTTGCCATTTCCTTCTCCAGTGGATTAAGGCAAACAAAGGTTAAGTGCCAGGATCACGCAGTTGGCAAGTGTCTGAGGTCGGATTTGAACTCAGGTCTTCCTGACACCAGCCTTGCCTACCTCACACTAAACATTCCCAGTTCTTTCAACCTATCACCATATGGCATAATCTCCAGTCTCCTGCCTATCCTGGGATACACCAACCCAGATCTCCGAGTTACCTGGTAAAGTACTCATTTTGAGAGCTTTTTCTATCACTGGCTTAATAATTATATAGTTGTCAGGAAAGGGATGAGGAGGATTTGGAGGGCAAAGAGATGAGAGGCAGGAAGACCATTGAGGAACTCATCTTTATTTGCATAGACATAGGCATGTCATTATCTTGTTCAAAAAATGTTACCATTTCCATGTCATATACCAAACAATGTTCAAACTTCTTCATGTTAAATGAATTCTCAAAATAAGTCTCAAAAAGTGGCCATATGACAGTTCTCTGCTTATTTCAGGTGGCCATATCCTATTTTCCCCAAGATGGGTTGTGAGTTCTTTGGGGTCTGGGATAATGTCTTCTGTTTCTCTTGTGTTCACTGAAATACCTAATGCAGGACCTTCAAAGAGTTAGACCTGGAAGGGTAGTTAGAGACCACTGAGTCCAGCTCTCCCATTTTACAGATTATTAAACAGAGGTACGTAAAGATTAAGTGACTCGCTCAGGGTTACATAACTAGTAAAAGTTCTGAAGAAGGATTTGAACTAGATCTTTCTGATTTCAAGATGTGTGTCTATCCTATACCTATACCCCATTGCTGGTATCCTCAGGGGATAACCAGCAGATATCCTTGCAGATGGGTTAAACCAAGTTGAGGGTAGCTGACAGTCCTCAAACCTGACTTAGGGGATGTACACCCCAAATGTGAAGATTTTTCCCTAGTGGAATGGGTGGATGAGAATAATTTGTAACAACTATGAAGGAGGCTGAAGCAGACACTGTGGAGTGCCTAGAGCTTGGTCAATCATATAAGATGCCAGATGCCACTACATCCCAGACTATTGCCAGTTGCCTTGACTTTTGTCTTGCCACTGGCCTTAAATGACTGGAAAAAAGGGTGAGACTGAGGACTTTGTGCAACTCTGCCTCATTAAAATCCAATTTGCATGGAAGTCAAGACATCATCCTAGTGATGTCATTGGTCCTCCTTGAAAACAAAGGACAATGGCAATAAATCCTTTTGGATATCACTTCTAATATCCTATGCCCCACTGCTGGTAAACTTAGAGGAGAAGGAGTACATTCTCGTTTAACTCCCTAGGTTTTGAAGGCAGGGATAGAAAAGGTGTAAACAACCCTCATGAGAAGCCTCATGGAATGGTAGAAAGCACAGAACATAAAATCAGATCATCTAGGCTCTAGACCTTTCTGGGTCTCAGTAAACCCATCTACAAAATGAGAAAGTTGGACTAGATGAACAAATAACATTTCTTTCAACTCTAGCACCATGACCTCCCTCTCTTGGTTGCTAGTTTTCTCATCTATGAAATGAGAAAATAAGACTAAATTATCTCTGAAGTCTCTTCCTGCCCTGAGATTCTATGGCTAGAGCTGACAGAGTTTACTCTGGGGCATAATCTCATAGGGTGGTGGAGCAGGACTCACCTGCCAATAATAGGCATTGGCAATGTTCTGGCTATTCCATATGTCCACTCCCACTGCCACCTCCCTAGTCAGGTATCCTTATTATTTCTCACCTAGATTAGTGCAATAGACTCTTATTTAGACACAGAGGTTCAGTCCCATTCAATAAATATTTATTAAACTCCTCCTCCTCATATAGCACTGTTCTAAGACTTTGGAAGAAATTCAAAATTTAAATGACAGAGACTCTGTCATCATGGAATTTATACTCTTGTGGGAGATTTGATGTATCCATGAATATCTCTGACACAAAATAATCACTGATAAGTGCTATAGAACTAAGTAATATATGAAATCAATATATGGAAGGAGAGATGTCAGAGAAGGTGACTTGGAGGTGGCATTTGACTTGGGAATTAATGGGTAGGTATGGGTTCAGTTCAACATAGCAGAGCATAGGCAGCAATCCAACAAAATTATCTCTACATTCCCCTCCAAACAACTTTAAAATAATTCCTCAAATAAAATTTTATTTCATTTTCAAAATTTATACATTTTATTTATTCTTTCTGTTTTGCTAGTCAGATAAAACATTTTAAAATTATTTTTATTTATTTCATAAAATATTTCTCAATTACATGTAAAAAAATTAACACTATTTTCTGGGAGAGTTCCAAATTTTCTCCTTCCCTCCCACCCCTCACCACTTTGAGAGGACAAGTGAATTGAAATCAATTTTACATATGAAGTCATGCAAAACATATTTCCATTATTAGCCATATTAAAAAAGAAAACAGAAAATAATCAAAATAAAGAAAGTAAAAAAATAGTATGCTTCAAACTGCATTCACAGTTCATCAGTTCTCTCTCTAGAGATGGAGGTGGATAGCATTTCATCATGGGTACTTTAGAATTGTCTTGGATCACTGTCTTGATCAGACTAGCTAAGTCAAGTCAAATTTTAAAACTCAGAGTGAGACATCTTTCCTGCCACAGACAACTTAGGAGGTCAACAGGAGAGGTCTGTGACACCCGGAGTTCAGCAAGAACATTGGTGGTGGGACTTGGAGGTGGCACAGTGGCAATTGCTTTAAGAGCTCTCAGTCCAGAGATTTTGACCCAAGGGTGGATCAGACAACTGGTCAGAGAAAGATTACAGGGGGTCTTTTGCTGATACTGGGTATTGCTGGTACTGATTGACAATTTTATTGCCCAAAGCAGTTCTGGGTCACAGTTCCAGGGCAGAGAGGAGTGCTTGGGATCAGTCACAAGGGAACAGAGGTCCTGGTCATAACTGTGGGGCCAAGAGGAATTCTAATACTTGCAGTTGCAAGGTAAAACCAAAGCATAGACCAGGAGAGTGGTGACCACACCTCCCCCTGGATCACTCCACTTTGGAAGCATCAAAAATTGCAGATCAACAGAACTGGATCTGAAAGTAACAACACAGAAAAGCTCTGTCTTACACCCAGATGAGCAGAACCCAACTTTAACATAAAGTTCAAAGGCAAGAAATGGGTTCCAAAAAATGAGGAAATCACACACACACACACACACACACACACACACACACACACACACACACACAAAGATATTAACCCTAAAAAAAGCTGCTATGATGGCAGGGAAGACAAGCTGCAAATTCAGAAGAAGAGAATAATATGAAGATAGCAAATCCTCAAAGAAAAATGCCAATTGGACCCAATTCCAACAAGTATTTCTGGAAGAGTTAAAGAAAGAGATAAGAGTGGCAGAGGAAAAATTAGGAAAAGAAATGAGAGTGATGCAAAAAAATATGAAAAGATAATTAAGATCTTGGTAAAAAAAAAAGGCATAAGAAATACTAAAGAAAATAACACCTAAAAAAGTAGAATTGGCCTAAAGATAAAAAGAGATACAAAAATTCACTGAATCAAAGAACTCCTTAAAAAGCAAAGTTGGCCAAATGGAAAAAGCTACAAAAGCTCATTGGAGAAAATAATTTCCTAAAAATTAGAATTGGGGAAGTAGAAGCTAATAGCTTCATGAGGCATCAAGAAACAATAAAACAAAGTCAAAAGGATGAAAAAAAGAGAATAAAGTGTGAAATATCTCATAAGAAAAACAACTGAACTGAAAAATAAATCAAGGAGAAGTCATTTAAGAATTATTGGACTACAACTATCAATAATATGGAATTAGGTCTTGATCAATGATACATGTAAAACCCAGTGGAATTGTGCGGCGGCTAAAGTGGGGTGGAGGGTTTGGAGGAGAGGGAAAGGACATGAAATATGTAACTAGGAGAAAATATTCAAAATTAAAGTTAAAAAAAGAAAGCCTACAAGGTTGCATTTTGCACGATGTAATCAATAAATAAGGACACTGAGATTAAAAAAAAAAGAATTATTGGACTACCTGAAAGTTATGAGAAAAAAAAAGAGCATACACATCATAATTCAAAAAAATCATTAAGGAAAACTGTCCCAACATCTTCCATCCATAGAGGAAATTAGAAATTGAAATGATCCAACAATCATCTCCTGACATTCCAAAATGGAAACTGTGAGAAATATTATTTGCTAAATTCCAGAGTACCCAGTTCAAGGAGAAAATATTGCAAGCAGCCAGAAAAATACCATTTAAATATCATATATAGCAACACAGTCAGGATTGCACAAGATTTAGAAACTCCCACATTAAAGGAGAGGGAGGGCTTGGAATATAATATTCCAGAAGGCAAAGAAGCTAGAATTACAACCAAGAATAATGTACCCAGGAAAACTGAGTATAATCCTTCAGAGGTAAAAACAGATATTTCATGAAATAGAGGACTTTAAAGTATTTCTGATGAAAAGACCAGAGCTGAGTAGAAAATTCAACATACAAACCCAAAACTCAAAAGAAGCATAAAAAGATAGACATGAAAGTGTATTCTTAAAAGACTCATTAAAATTATACAATTTATATTCCTATATGGGAAGATGATACATGTAACTCCTAAGAGCTTTATCATTATTTGAGCAATTGGGAGTCTAAATAGACAAAGGACATGAATGTGAGTCTCTTATGTTGGGATGATCTCAAAAAAAAAGAAGTAGTAGTAGTCAGAAAGTGAGATGTAATGGGAGATAGGGGAAAGAAGAGAATGAGGAAAGTTTTCTTACATAAAACATAAAAGAGACTTGCACAGAAGAATTTTTATAGTGGAGAGGGAAATGAGGGATTAGGGGTAGAAATGGCAAATAATGCCTGAACCTCAATCTCATTGGAATTGGTTCAAAGAGAAAATATATACACACTCAGTCATGTATAGAAATTTGTCTTACTCAATAGGGAAATAAGAAGGGAAGGGGAGAGGAGATATGGGGGGAAAGGATGATAAAAAAGGAGAGTAGACTAAGGAAGATAGTAGTCAGAAGCAAAAAAGACTTTTGAGGAACAATGGGATAAAAAGAGAGAAAAAAATAAACAGGGAAAATAATGGAAGGAAATACACAGTAGTAATCATTGTGACTGAATGATATTAGCTCATCCATAAAACAGAGTAGATTAGAAACCAGAATCCAACAATATGTTTACAACAGATAGACTTGAAAGAGAAAGACACACAGAAGGTTAAAATACAGGGCTGGAGCAGTGCCTATTATGCTTCAACTGAAGTAAAAAAAAGAGAGGGGTAGGGTACAGGTAGGTGGCTCAGTGGATTGAAAGGCAAGTCTAGAAATGGGAGGGCCTAGGTTCAAATCTGGCCTCAGACACTTCCCAGCTGTGTGACCCTGGGCAAGTCACTTAATCCCCACTGCCTTTTTTTTTTTTTGAAGGCAGAAGTAGTGATTATGATATCAGACAAAGCAAAAAGCAAAATTAAACCTAATTAAAAGAGATAATCAGGGAAAATATATTTTGATAAGTGGTACCAAAGACATTGAAGTAATATAAAAAAGTTTTACAACAATTTTCTTTGATAAACAGCCTCATTTCTCCTATTCATAGGGAACTGAGGCAGCTAGATGGCTTATTGGAAACAGTGCCAGGCCAGGAGTCAGAAGGTCTTGAGTTTAAATCTGAACTCAGATACTTCCTAGCTGTGTGATCCTGGGCAAGTCACGTAACCCCAATTGCCTAGCCCTTAATATATATATAAACTGAGTCAATTTTATAAAAATAAGAGCCATTCCCTATTTGATAAATGGTCAAAAGATATGAGTAGGTACTTTTCAGAAGAAGAAATGAAAGCTATTTATAGTCATATGAAAAAATGTTCTAAATCACTCTTGATTAGAGAAATGTAAGTTAAAACAACTCTGAGGTACTATCTCACACCTATCGAAATGAAACATGCTGGAAAAGATGAGGGAAAACAAACATTAATAAACTATTGGTGGAATTGTGAACCAGTCCAACTATTCGAGAGAGCAATTTGCAGTCATACCCAAAGGACTATAAAACTGTGTATACCTTTTGACTCAGCAGTATCACTCCTAGATTTGTACTCCAACAAGATAAAAATAAAAAGGAAAAGGTCTTATGTATATGAAAATATTTATAGCAGCTTTTATTTTGTGATGACAAAGAGTTGGAAACTGAGGGAATATCCATCAATTTGAGAATGTCTGAATAGGTTGTGGTATATGACTCTGATAGAATAGTATTGTGCTATAAGAAATTAAGAGAAAGGTGATTTCAGAATGGAAAAAAGACCATGACAAAATCTACATGAATTGATGCAAAGTGAGAAGAAATAGATCATTGTTCAAAGTAAAACCAATGTTATAATGATGATCAACTATGAAAGACCTAGCTAAATACAATGATCCAAGACAATTCCAAATGACTTATGATGAAAAAATGCTATCCACCTTCAAAGAGAGAGCTGATTAGATTTGAGTGAAAATTAAAGTATAATTCTCTGGGTTTCTTTCTTTATTATTTTGCTTTTTTACGATGTGGCTAATATGGAAATATGTTTTGCATGATTTCACATGCATAATTAATTTATATCATTTCACTTGCCTTCTCTGAGGGTGGAGGAGTGAGAGGGAGGCAGATAATTTGGAACTCAATTTTCAAAAAAATGTAATAAAGAAAGAATAACATTTTTAAAAAGAATGAAATTTAAAAAATAGGGTGGGTATGGATTCACAGAGGGCAGGGAGGATATATATAAGGCAAAGTAGGAAAGCCCAAGGCTTGTTAATGTCCAATCCTTAGCATGGAGCTTTATATATAAAAAGCACTTAATAAATGCTCTCTGATCAATCAGTAACCATCAACATTGAGGAGAAACCCTCCATGAGCAAAATAGATTAAAATTCATTGAAGGCTCAGATGGTGTTTGGCATTTTTTAGAAATAAAGTATTTTTTGCCTAGAGATGGGAGGTCCTAGGTTCAAATTTGGCCTCAGATACTTCCTAGCTGTGTGACCCTGGGCAGGTCACATAACCCCCACTGCCTAGCCATTATCACTCTTCTGCCTTGGAACCAATTTAAAGTATTGATTCTAAGATGGAAGATAAGGGTTTTAAAAAAGGAAAAAAATGTTTTAATTAAGATATGTACATTGTGTTTTTAGACATAATACCATTGCACAAAATGTGGTGATCAGAGTTATGGTTGGTGGTGATTACTGAAGGCTGGGGTGGCTGTGACACTTTCTTAACATAAAGCAACAATGAAGTTTTTTATATATAGAAGTCATCTATTGACTCTTGCTTTCACTTAAACATTTAGAGAAATAAATATACAACATTTATTAATTAAATTCTCCATCTAAATCTGGCTTCAGACACTTCCTAGCTGTGTGACTCTAGGTAAATCACTTAACCCCCATTGCTTAGCCCTTACCATTCTTCTGCCTTGGAACCAATATACGGTATTGATTAAAAAATGAAAGGTAAGGGTTCAAAAAAAGAATCATCATCGAGGGGCAGCTATGTGGTTCAGTGGAGAGAGAGCCAGACCTGGAGTCAGGAGGACCTGGGTTCAAATCTGCCCTTAGATACTTCCTAGCAATGTGATCCTGGGCAAGTCACTTAACCAAGTCACTTAACCCCAGTTGTCTAGCCCTTATCACTCCTCTGCCATAGAACCGATACTTGTTCTCAATTCTAAAACAGAAAGTAAGGATTTTTTCTTAAGTTCCCCTTCTTATATGACTGTGATTCATGGCACCCCAAAATAATTACAGTAGTAACAGCAAAGCTCACTGATCACAGATCACCATAATAGATATAATAATGATAGAGAAGTTGAAAATATTGAAAGAATTATTAAAATGTGGCACAGAGACATAATATGATGCATACTGTTGGGAAAATGGTGCCGCTAGACTTGCTCAACACAGGGTTGTCACAAACCTTCAATTTGTAAAATCACAATATCTGGGAAGCACAATCAAACAAAGCATGTCCATATATTCCCAGATGTCTTGTGGATCTAGAAGGAGACGATTGTTCTCCTTGTCCTGAGAAAGGGAGACATCAAGGTGGAATAAAGGAGGCAGATTTTTAAAAAAAAAGGCAAAGGAGTATAAGGTGGAGTTCAGGAGATGGCTCAAGAAGACACATGGAAGGGCTAAGAATGAGGAACTAGAGAAAGCATCTCCACATGAATCAGGATAGACGTTGCAGGAAATGCTACACACCTGGTGCCTGGTAATCTTTACTCAAAGGTACTAAGCATGAAATAATCAACCCTTCCCAACTGGGTATCGGGCAATAGGTCAGTCAAAAAGAATTCATTTGGGGGGGGGCAGCTGGATAGCTCAATGGATTGAGAGCCAGGCCTAGAGATGGGAGGTCCCAGGTTCAAATCTGGCCTCAGACACTTCCAGCTGTGTGACCCTGGGCAAGTCACTTGACCCCCATTGCCTACCCTTACCACTCTTCTGCCTTGGAGCCAATACACAGTATTGACTCCAAGAAGGAAGGTAAGGGTTTAAAAAAAAAAAAAAAAAGAATTCATTAAATACTATGGACACAAAGAGAAGCAAAAATATAGGCTCTGCCCTCAAGGAGAGACATCAGTAAATTAATTACCCCAGATCTATTCAGAGTAGATGAAGGAAATTTGAAAAAGAGAAGGTTAATGTATGGGATGGGGGGTAGAAGAGGAGCTTCCTGCATAAGGTAGTAGTTGAGTTGGGTCTCAAAGAAAGCTATGGAGACTAAAAGCCCCAAGTGAAGGGCCAGAGAACCAGAGGGATGGAGGGAACCACTGCAAAAGCATGGAGATGAGAGATGGCGTGCCATGTTCCAGGAACTGTAAAATCAGGCCAGTATGGCTTGATGGTAGAAGGCTCAGAGGACATTTTGTGACTTATTTGATTCCCCAAAGTCACACATTTCTATTGGCCAGCGTCAACAACAGCCCACAGCCTGCAGGCCAGAGTCTGTGACCTCTGGGTAATCTTCAGGATTATCTCCAAATGTGGAGTTCCTTATCTGTCCCTTGGGCTTCCTTAAAGGAAGCTGTAGGAGGGGAGAAGAGGGAAGAAGTAATCAATCTCTCTGCACATACAGGAATGGACAGATTCCCTTGGACAGATTCCAGAAGTACAAGCCAAAGAAAATTGTCATCTAGCATGTGGCACCTCCACCTCACCTGACTCAATAATTACTCTTCTCTGGCTTCTTATAGTGGCCTCCCCCAAGCTTGCTGGCCTCTGTGGCTACACTCTGTGTTCTGTAATTATTAAAATTCTTTGGAGGCTTCATATTAATTTATAATCGTTTATTAGTAAAAGTTAGAGAGAGAGAAAGATCACCAGACTGTCCTAACTAAAAAAAAACAAACAAACCACTTCCATGCTTCCCCTGCTCCAGCTCCCAGCTGTGGCCCAAGTGGAGCATTAAATGCTCCAAAGAAGCGAACAAGTCTCAAGTCCAGCCAGAGAGAGAGTCCCCAGCAAAAGAGAGCACCACTGCTGCCAGTGACGTCACTCCTCCTGCATCTCTGATAGGCCAGCCTTAGCTTCAGTCTGGCCCCTGAGTCCTGAACTTCTGGACACGTCACCCATTACGCAGGGACTTCTGCCAGCCCCTTCCAGAAGTCGGGATACATGTGGCACTTTAGTCACATGACATCACTGGCTTGCTGTCTTACCCCAGATAGGGGAGGAAGATAGGAAGAGGAAGAAGGTGAAGGCAAAGGCGAAGGGGAAGAAAAGAAAGAAAGATATGGTTAACTCATTTAGGACAATTAGATGGTGTGGCGCTAAGTATAAATGGACAAGCAGGTGACACTGGATAAAGTGCTGGGCCTGTAGAGCTATTCTATACTTGGTTCACTGTGGTTGAGAAGTTTTTTTCAGTTAACTTCAGAACCAGAATTGGAAATGCCTTCAAAAGGTGTTAAAAGTGCTGGATCTGGAATCAGACACTTACTGGCCGTGACCCTGGGCAAATCACTTAACTGTGCCTCAGTTTCCTCAACTGTAAAATGGGGATAATAATAACAGCACCCACCTCCTAGAGTTAAGTAGATGATAGTGACAATATTTATAAAATGTTTTGCAAACCTTAAATAGCTACTACTACCATTATTATTATGGTATTAATGAATATATTCCTGAATAAATTTGAACCCATCCCCCCCTTTGTCTTTGTCCTTTTGTTTTTGTTACAGCTTCAAAGCATATATCCTTTATAAAAATTAACTGATGTTAAAAGAGAGCAAGCAAGTCAGTGGAGGCAAACAGTGGGAAAATACAACCAATGGTAAGTAGAACTGATAGCATCAGAGAAAAAATTCTGAAAGCCCCTCAAGAATATTCCTAGAATCCTGAGGGCAAATGTAGCACCCTGACTCTGGGAAAGTGGACCAGAGCTTAAGAATATACAAAATAGGATAGGACCTCAGTTTACTCAAATTTAATACATGCAAATTTTGGTATATGCAATTGGTGATCAAAAAAATAATAAATAACAGCAGAAAATATATAAGATAAATAGTTTTAATTACTGACTAAATCCATGCCATTTCCCTAAGTCAGTGATGGCAAACCTATGACACGTGTGCCAGCACTGACACACGTAGCCATTTTTGATGACATGCAGAAGTATGGGACTGCATGCTGAGGATGAAACATTTGCTGTAGTATAGTGTAGACACTCTGTTCACTATAGACAATTCCACCTATATTGATTTACCTATTTTGGTTTATTAAATACAGTTATATATTACAATTATACATTTTTGTTATTTAAACTATAAATATCGTGAAATTATGGTTTTTTTTCTCGAAGTGACACACCATCCAAGTTATGCTCAGTTTTTTGGTGAATTTTGACACACCAAGCTCAAAAGGTTGCCCATCACTGCCCTAAATGGTATAAAGTCTCACAACAGTTTGCCCAATCAGGCTCGGTCTCACTCTGGCTAGTGGGAGTCACTACATTGTTTTGCACCAAACATTAACTCCTGTATCAATCTTCACCAGGAGTTCTTGCTTGTAACAAGTTGTGTCCCAGTCAGAGCAGTGCTCCTCTTTGTTTCATTAATGCTATTTAGTTATTAATAATGGCCCCAACATACAAGACTAGAGATGTGGGTAGCTCTGATAAGCCTAAAAAACACTCAAGTGCCTTGGTAGGTTCATATAAACAATACTTACTAAATAATGGGATTCGCTATTATTTACAATTTTCAACTTCTGTAAAGGGTCTTGAAACACATTAATCATGGGAAATGAAGTCCTATTGTAGATCCAGGATTATTATGGGGGAACAGGGACTTGGGAGCAGGGGGTGACTCACTCGTAGCTATGAGAATCATGAAAGGGAGGCCTTGAGCTAAAGCTCGAAGGATATTGGAGTTTCTAAGAGGTGGAGGTGTTAAGGGGGTAGATTTACAGCAATGTAAAAGGATGGAGATGGGAGATAAAGCCAGTTTGGTCAGATTGTAATGCACATGAAGGTGACCAATATCTATTAAGGCTGGAAAAGTAAGTGTATAGAGATGTTATAAAGGGCTTTAAATTCCAAACAGAGGAGTTTATGTTTGATCTGAGAGGTCATAGTGGTTTACTGACCTAGGAAATGGCACAGTTAGACCTATGTTTTAGAAGACGAATTACAGCCAGGTGAGACCTGAGACAGGGAAACCCATTAAGAAGCTATTGAAATAATCCAAGTGACATTGTTGGTAGAGCTGTAGATTGAACTAATCATTCTGAAAAGTAATTTGGAATTATGGGGAGAAAGAAATTTAAATGTTCATACCCCTTGGCCCAGAGATGTTAGACATATGACACAAAGGGATCAATGATAAAAAGAAGTGCCATATATACCAAAATACTTATAGCAGTCCTTTTTGCACCAGGTATGGCTAAATTTGTTGTTCAGTCATTTCAGTTGAGTTCAATTCTTTATGGCCCCATTTGAGGTTTTCTTAGTAATGATACTGGAATGGTTTGCCTTCTCCTTCTTCAAACACTGATTGCCTCAGTTTCCTCATCTGTAAAATGAAAAAGAAATGGAGAAAAAAATGGCAAACCACTCCAGGATCTTTGCCAAGAAAATTCCAAATGGGGTCACAACTGATAAAACTGAACAACAAATTAGTTTTGCTGAAGTATTTTTCTAAAAATATCTCTGTAATAAAGAATGATTCTCTGGGAAGGGGACAAAGGGATACACTAGAAGTAAAGAGTGATTTTTAAAACAAAAAATTTAAAAATTTTTGGTTTGGGTTTTTTATTTTTAAACATAGCAAGATAACAAAAATAATAGTCCAGGTAAGAAATGATAAGATCATTTTTTAATCATTCAACAAATAATTATTAAGCCTCTACTGTGAGAGGGTAAGGGAAAGCAAAATATTTAGAAAACACAATCCCTACTCTCATGTAGCTTATTGAGGAATGGGTATAGGCATCTGTTTATAATGTTTAACAACCAGTTCTCTTCCTCCCCTCCCCCCAAACACATTGTAAAGTTTTATCTGCATTGTTAACATTTTCTCTATCACAATCAACAAATTAATTCAGTATAGACAATCAACAAAATCAAATCCTGATTGCTATAGCATTTGCTGATTTCTGAGATATAAATGACCACACTGAAAATTTAACAATCCTCTCCTGAGCCCGTTGGAGCTGGCTCCAACACCCTCCTGGATAGGTACCAACATAGATAGTTAAAATACACAAGAAGATATTTAATGATAAATGCCCGGGGAAATGATGTGCTGGGATTAAGAGTCAATAAAACCTGGGTGTGAATCCATTTACTATCTAGGTGATGCTGGGTAAGTCACTTAATCATGAGGGCTTCTGTTTCCTCACTAATATATGAGAAATGGAGGAGGTGGGGACACTAAGTGACTTCATATCCCTTCCATCTCTAAAGTAATGATCTTTATTAAGGTACAAAATATGAAAAAAAAATTTCATGAAGCAGAAGGAGACATAAGTTGTTAGAGAGCATCCTGCCCTCCTCTCAGTGATCACAGCACTCTGGGAAATGGCTCAGGAAGGGAAGCGCTACATTTTCCAAGCACAAGACTGCGGTGACCTACCTGAGAATCCTGGGGGATGGTAGGAAGTGAAGGCCGGCAGATGGATGGCCCCCGATCCTGTATGTCCTCAGAGTCGCTCAACCCCCTTCCCATCCAACTGTCCTCTTCAGTCCCCTGGAGATTCGGGGGCGCAGATGCATTATTTCTGGGATCTGGACTGTCTCGGGGAACCTGCTGGCTCATTTTCAGCCTGGCCTGCCTCTGCACTGTTTAGCCAGTCCCCTGCAGTGGGACCAGGAACAGACCCGGGAAATGTCCTGGGCACACAGGACCAAATCTAAGACCCCTACCTTTCCTCAATAATAAAGTAGCCGGTTACCTTCATGAAAGAGCATTTGGGAAGAATACGAGGACAGCTTATTGCTAGAATAAGAAAGCTACACCACCAAGATTCTTCTTGAAGATAAGTCTGATGAATTATTAAGAAGAGGGAAAAAAGCCAATGTCAGACTGAAGGAAAAGAGCTAAGCTACCATTTATATTTAAAACTCCTTCTGCCGTTTATTACACGGGTGACCTGGAGCAAATCACAACCACACTGCGCCTTAGTTTCCTCAGCAATCAAACAATCGAGTCCTTTTATCCTGGAGAGAAAACTCTCTGGGCACCTTGAAGGAGGTTTGAGGAAGCGAGTCTCCCGACCTCCTCTCTAGGTCATTGCGTGGTCACACAGTCCCAGGGCCAGAGCTCTATTCTCAGACCAGGATAATTCAGGACGACTGAAGACGAGGAGATAGGACTGACAGAAAGCATTAGGTCATGTTTCCATCCTGATGCCGCTAGAGCTCAGCAGCAGCAGCCCTTCTTCAGTCATGAGCTATTTTTAAAAGTATGAAACCCCAGACTTAGGGAATATCACGAGATTGGGAGAGAGGGGAGGAGACAACGGAGGGGAGGGAGGGAAGAGGGGGAGGGGAAGGGAGCCACAATACATTAGGAATGTTTGGGCATACTGCAAGGGAACAAGATAATTGGGCACAATTGTTTCCCTGGAAAATCTTTTTTTATTTAAACCCTTACCTTTCATCTTAGAATCAATACTGTGTATTGGTTCCAAGGTAGAAAAGCAGTAAAGGATAGGCAATGGGGATTAAATGAATTGCCTAGGGTCACATGACTAGGAAGTATCTAGGGATAGATTTGAACCCAGGTCTTCCTGACTCCGAGTAACTTGGCAGCTCAAGAAAAATTTTTTTAACCCTTACCCTCCATCTTAGAATCAATACTGTGTAGTTCCAAGGCAGAAGAGCAGTAAGGCCTAGGAAATGGGAATCAAGTGACTTGCCCAGGGTCACACAACTAGGAAGTATCTAGGGTCAGATTTGAACCTAGGACCTCCCTTCTCTAGGCCTGGCTCTCAATCCACTGAGCCACCCAGCTGCCCCCTCAAGAAAATCTTAACGTGAACAAATGGCTGGCTCCATCTGTCCACTTGGACACTGACCTTCCCTACAATTTAGGAGCCCAATTTTTTTTTTAAAAACTCACCTTCTGCCTTATAATTGATATTAAGTGTCTTGCTCTTACTGCCTCCAGGCCTGGCACTCTATCCACTGTGCTATCCAGCTGCCCCTCCAATTAGGTCTTAAGAATATATAAATGGAAAAGAAGAAATGTGTCCCAGTAGATGGGCTGCAAGGCCTCTGTAAAAGCAAGATTCAGATCCTGCCTCTGACACATACTGGCTGTGTGACTTTGGATAAATCATCTCAACTGGTCAGCATCAATTATGCAACTACTATGTTCCAGGTACATAGTAGTAGCTTAATAATAATAGGTGCTGGGCCAGGGGTTAAATATAACAAAAGAAACCATCCCTCCTTGGCTAGATGCTTAAACTCTGACCCAGGGAGCTCTATCGATTGCAGAGAAGGGTTCCATCTGCAGTTGAATAGAAAAAGTTTTCTCACAGAGATGCTTTATACCAAGGAAATCACAGATTTGGTCCAGGAAAAGGTAGGAGATAAGAGAAATAAAATTTCCCTTGTGTTCAGGGCCAAAAAGAAACTAGGCTGGGCCTAATGGCAAGAGGTGGGAGGGAAAGATAATCAATGGACACCAGTGGCATCTGTAGGATTAAGGAAACTGTAAGATGACAGAGGTCAGAGTCAATGAAGTCTCCCTAATCCCTGGTCTTTGGAGAAACACAGGCAGGCTTGACTGGATGGGAGAGGCAGGAGTCTGTGGAGTACTCCTTCACCTCCCCCCTCCCTCTAAGCAGTTGGAAATCAGTTAACTGTTTGGTAATAGTGGATATTTATAGCTAGATAACTTCTGGGCCAAGATGGTAAGTGGATGGAAACTAAACCCCTTTGTAATAATATCTTTCTCTGTATTATTTCCCACAGGATAGAATAAGTGAAATTTGATGTCTTAGAAGAAGCTCACTGGCTCAGAGGTTAGGATCAACTTCAGAGCCACTAATAAGAGGAACTTGGCTTATGGAGGATGTGAGTATTTCCCCAAATTATCTGTATCCAGACACATTTCCTAGATGATAAGGGTTTAATGATATCTGGGAATAGGAAGGGGGGGAATGGTTTAGGATTGATAGGTAAGGAAAACTACCTATAACAGCTATATCCAATAAGCAGCCCCTCCCCCACAAAGGGGGAAATGTATCTTGAATGGCTGATCTCCTATCTAAGCCTCTATATATTCTTCTTTCTAAACCTAGATAGCTAAACTAAGGTAGACTGTGGTCTTGTTTGAAGGTCTAACAAAGTAGAGCAGCTTTGGCTGTCAGAGACTGAATGGCTCTGCTCAGAGCTACACAGATTGACCCTCTGCTCAGATCTAAGAGCCAAGAGTCAGGACCAGGACCCTTCAAGAAGGGTGACTTGGCTTTTTATACCAGAACTCCAACTGCCTTTAACTGCCTCCTCTCTTAGAGTTCTAGGGGGCACTATGGAATTCTTTGATCCAGCTTGAACTCCTCTCTGCAGCTTGAACCTCTCTCAGCAATATGGATCCCACAGATCCTATTGCCTCCAGGTTCAAATATAATTTTTTTTTCTTTTAAAGCCTTTCATAACCTCTTGGCCTCATCTTACTCTTCTAGCCTTCTTCTACTTCACTATCCCACCTCCATGTTCTTGGAGATTCAGTGACATTGGCCTCTCTGCTGTTCCTCAGACCAAAACACTCTCTCCCAACTGCAGGCATTTTCTTTTTTTCAGAAAAGGGTTCTTCTGTTAGAGTCAGAATGCAGATGGAAGCATGCAATTTTTCAGTTGTTTATTTGGGTTTATGCTTGGGGATTTTGGTTTTATAAGATTTCTCACTTACAAAAATGAACAATATGTTTTGTGTGACAATACATGTATAACCCAGATCTAATGGTCTACTACACTGGGAAGGGAAAAGGAAGGGAGGGAGGGAGGGAGATGAAGTTCAATCGTAAAATTTAGGAAAACTTGTGTGGAAATGTATTATATCTAATTGGTAAAAAATAATTTAAAAATTTTTTTGAAGGGGGTTCTTTAAAACCTATACTTTCTGTCTTAGTAACAACTCTTCCCTCACTTCAGTATCATAGAGAGAGGTTATTCCAAGACCACCATCTCCATAAATCCAAAGTCTAAACAAGGTTAAAAATGGAGTCACTCAGTCTGATTCTGCATAAGAATCATTTTAATCAATCAACAAGCATTATCATCTGTCACATTCCAGGCACTGTTAGGTGCTGGGGAATATAAGGACACAGAATGAAACCATCTCTACAGGCAAGAGTCCTTGTCCTGCTGGCTCAGGGGGTGAGAAATGGGGTTTACACTGCAAATAGTCATAGTTAGTCTTGTAGCCCAGAAAAACTTCCCAATAATTAGAATTATTCAATGCAATGAGCTGCCTTGAAAGGGCATGGAGATCTTCAAACAAAAGTTGGCTGGTGACTTGTCATTTTGCCAAAGAGAGGATTCTCATTCAGGTATGGATTAGACTCACCCGTCTGAGTTTCTAGGTTCTGTCTTATTCATCTCTAAATGCTAAAACCCTTCACCCCATCCCAACATACCTGGATTGTGCTTCTACAAAGAGTGCTTTGTAGCTAGTATGTGCTTAGGATCACAGATTTAAAGTAGGAAGAGGCCTTAGAGGCCATATAGTCCGGACTGCCTTGCTTTATAAGTAGAGAATCTGATGCCCAGGAGAAGTCTAGTGACTTGCATACAAGTACCAAATGTGGAGGGAGTATTCAAACCCAGGTTGTGTGACTCTAAATCCAATACACTTCCCACTGCATTACTCTGCTTAATAAATGCTGATAAATTAAATTGAATTATTTTCAGATAGTGACATTTTCTGACTCTATTCCCTAATCTTTGGGGTATATTCACATTGTTTGAGCCCTGCAATCCAGTATGTACTGACTACATTTAGTTTCACATTACTCTGCATGGAGGCCTTTAGAGAATTATCTCCTTTGACCTGATTAAAAGACTTCTTTCTAACTAATTTGGTGGTTCTGTTTTTCAAAGTTGGCATCTGAAAGTCTATTGGATTAAAAGTTTGAAAATTGCTAAATATTTAATTGGACATATTTTGCTTTTAAATGTATAATAATAACTCATTGTTTGGAGAAAATGGAGCAAAGACATCTTAAGTTGTCCTTATCTATGAAGTTTTGGGGACTTTCTAGTCTTATCTTAGGATCTTGGCATTCCTGCTGATAACAAGTTTTAAAATGCTAAAGTATTGACATCTGGGAATTTAGGAACACTCTCAGTCAAAGTGGGAGGACATACAAGTTCTCTTATAGTAAAGAGTGAGTTTTATCTGAGATGATTTGACCAACACTTAGGAAAATTATGAAATTGTATCTGTTAATGAATAGTATGTGTTGAAGTTACAGCTTTGAACCAATTTGGTAATAATAGACCTTGGGTTCAAAGATGTCATTTTTGCTGTGGAGATAATAAACAATACAGATCAGAGGCTGACTGTGATCAGCATTTGGGGGGAAAAAATTTGAGTGAATTGTTGTGAATTCATTATATTTACAAAACACCAGATTGTGGTTATTCTTCATTTAAGAAGCAACTAAGTAAATGAATTCTTAGGCTTTCTATCCCCTTGCTAATAGGTAAATATTCACCTATAAAATTAGGTCCATGAAGCAATTTATTCTTCCAGGATGGCATAAGGGTTATGTATATTCTAGATAAATCCTTAAAAGAGAGGGACAGGATAAAGATGTAAAGTTTTTTGTTTTTTTTTTTTAAACCCTTACCTTTCATCTTGGAGTCAATACTGTGTATTGTAAATACTTTTGCAAGAAGCCATTTTGGACCAGGATAGTTGCCAGTTACTGAGTTGGAATATAGAATGCAGAGGTTTTAGGGTCTCAATCTGGAGATAGGGTGGGAGCTAGGTTAACTAATATCTCTTATGATTAGTTACCTAGGCTGCTCACTTCTCATCCAGTGCTTACAGCATCCAGCTTTAAATGTCGTCATCATCAACAATATACAAATCTGCTAAATGCCAACAAAAAGATCAACTCTTAAATCAAACCATCAAATAATCAGTGTGAGGCCTTAGGCCTGCCTGGCCAAGGCAGTCTGCCTGGCAGGCTTCAGGAAATCAGCTTCTCCTGAAAACTTCAGAGGATTTAATATAACTTCATTAGTTAGACAAGGTTTTAGGATTTATCCCTAATCCCTCTTTCCTCAATATTTCAACCTAACCTTTCCCTAACCTTGTTTACAATCATAAGTTAATAGAGAGAAACTGGTACTGACCTGTTCTGTACTGAAGATTCCAAGGGGAAGTTGTTAGTTAAAACTTCTCCTTTACATCATCAAAATTATCTAAAAACTTATTGATCTTCTGTTATCAGGATCATCAAATCGCAGTCAGAACTAACATCCTTAATAGTTAAAGTTTATTAATTTTGAATTCAACCAAATAACTAAGTTCATATAACACTGACAGTTGAGGAAAATCATCTACTTCCTCATTGGTCAGTTGTAAAAGGTGGAATCAATTGAGTGAAGTGTCCAGTCAATTGATTCATCACAAACCACATCTAGCTGCAGAATCACTGAAGCTTATTTAAAGCAAACTCATTTACCATCTAAAAAGGAGGTTTTGAAACAGCTTCATTTACCACCTTTTTACAATATTGGCTCCAAGGCAGAAAAGTGGTAAGGGCTACACAATGGGGGTTAAGTGACTTGCCCAGGGTCACACAGCTAGGAAGTGTTAAACTTTTATTTTGAATTGAAAGGAATAGTAAATTTTGAGAAAGCAATAAGATTAGACTATTAGAAATCTAAGGACTGGAATATATATATATACAGGCTTTGAGGATATTTTAATAATAAGTTCTAAAAATTGGACTAAAGATTCTACCTACAAAATTACATGCATAATTGTCAAAAGTCTTTAAATCATAGTTTTCCTAATTCAAGGTTTCCATCTGATAATATTAAGGGACAGAAGGGTTTATTGTCCACATAAGGCCCTCATGGATCCTTTTAGAACCTTAGATCCTTAGAACCATTGGTTCTAAGACAGAAGATAAGGATTTGGTTTTTATTTTAAAGATCCTTCCTTTATGAGCAAAACTAAGAGAACATTATGCACAGCAACAGCAATTCTACATAATAAACAAGTGAATGACTTAGCTTTTCTTCTCAATACAGTGATCCAAGACAGTCCCCAAAGAACATATGATGAAAAATGCCATCCATCACCAGAGAAAGAGCTGATGTACTCTGTAGATAGAAGCTGGCCATTTTTAACTTTCCTCACCTGAACTGGGTTGGAAGCGCAAGTGTTTGGGGTTGTGGGTCAAAGCCCAGTGCAGGGGGCCTGACAGGGGAGGGAGGAGGTACCTTGTGTTGGGAACTTGTCTAAGTTGCCTGTTTGCTACCTAATCAGTCAGCACTTCTTAGCCCATCACTGAAGTGCTCCTCGAGGAAACAAGTTAACTGTGACAAAAGTGGGAAGAAAGTAAAGGATCTCACCATTCAAACATCTGCAGATTGACTTTGTTGAACTGCCAAACTTTAAGGGTTATAGATGTTTTGGCATGAAGAAACCAATTGAATCATTGGGTAGAAGATCTTCTAGATCCTGTGGACCAGTCTGACTGCCTCCAAGGCCCCTGGACAGGTGGCCTAGATACATTGCTCCTATGTGAAGACTGTCATGATTGACTTCAAAACAGCAGAGGACAGAATCCTCAATCAGTCCCTGGCCCCAGAGAGGCTAGAAAGATACCCCAACACCAAGAAGTGGTCTTTGGCTGCCTGTTTATTTGACCCTGATAATTAGGACCTTATCCTTCTCTAGTAACTTATTGTCAACCTGAAAAAATATAGACCTGTCAATGTAATTCTAACAAGGGTCTTTAATGGAATCAGACAGCTTCTAATCTGAAAAGATCCACAGAAACACAGTACTGGGACTTCGACTCAACCGAAGAAAAAGACGTTTGGAAGGGAAAGCAAATACCAGATCTTTTGAATTCACAAAGGCTTAAGAAAGATGCATTAGCCAGAGGCAGGGGTGGTTAGGAGTGGGTTTCTGGTTCTGCAGATCTGATTGTCTTCTTTCAAATTTAGTCCTCTAAGCTTCAGAGTATTTCCTGAGAACAGGTAAGACGGATTCATAAATCATACTTTTGATTTCTTTGTTTTAAGAGTCTGGGAGAGTCAGTAATGGGATTATCTTAAAATGAGGTCATCACTATCACACTTTTTTTTTTTTCTTTCTGACTTGCTGCCCTGTTTTGTGTTCTGAGGTTGGAGGATCCCAGGAGTCCAATACTTATGTGTACTTGATCCAAAATGCCAGCCACACCTTTCACTGGACTCATTGCTAAATATAACCCCCTGCCCCTTTAAACACTGGAAAAGGGACACCACTGGATGGAGTGAGATGGCCAGGAATTATGTGACTATTTGTTTGCTGCCATTCATCCAGGAAAACCTTGGCATAAAGCTAATCGTATGGACTTAAAGGCGGAAGGAGAATTCCTCAACATCCTTTACATTTGACTAGAAGAAAATTAGTAACATCTCCCAGTTTTCACCTCCACTACAGCTATATTTTACGAAACAGCCTCAGTACAAAGGCTCTCCACAGCTCCTCTGTTCTCATTGATGAAGACTTGTAAAAACCTGTGTTTTGGAGGGAGGGTGGGTAGGAGGGAGAGAATTTGGAATTAGAAATTTAAAAATGAATGTAACAAAATTGTTTTTACATGTAATTGTGGAAAAAATAAAACATTTTTTAAAACCCTATTCATTCTATTCAGGAAGGCTAGGCTTTGGGTGGCCCTATACGTAGGCAGTAAGGCAACAAAGGTGGGTTTGTTGTGGGGGGGCTTCAGGATGGGTACCTTTTGCAAGGATGCAAGACTCCGAAACTTAGCTTAAAAATAAAACGAGAAATTGATTGGATTAATTAGATACAACTTTGCTCTCTATCCCTTCCCAGTCTTTTATATAGGTCTTTAATTGGTACTCTTGTGCACAGGTGTAGGACATTGGGTTGTTTTCTTATAAATTAAGGAATTCATTTGTGTCTTTGGATCTCTGACTTGAGAGAGAGCAATGTCCCTGTCCACATTTATTGCACAAAAGCAATAAAACCACTGAGGCTTCATCTTATATTAACCTCTCTGATTATTTAAGTGATTAAAGAGGGTGCATCTTGCTACATCAAGACACCTCCCCCCCAAAAAAATTCCCACTCTGCACATTGGTAAATGCGTGCTTATTGGTAGGATGAATGTGGTCCAGAGGCCAAAAAGAACCCTTTCCATCCTGTAGTATCCCTGCCAACTTTTGAGAAGTTTGATTACACACAATACAGTATGTATGCTTTGTTATTACACAAAATAAAATCCAGGAAAACTATCCTAAAATCAGGTCAGTAAATGTCTGGTCTCCTGGAAAGAAACCATCCTCTATATTCCTGGTCCTCCCCTCACCCACACTTCCCTTTCTGTTATCTGTTTTGTTGTCATCTGCAGAGACTCATTGACCTCTCATGGCAGCCTGAAATGTTCTTGTGCCTTATCAGATTAATCCTGATGTTCCTGTTACCCCTTGACTTTTCCTTCTTTTGGCTGAGAGGTCCTCAAAAAGAATCTTAAAAAGGAGGAAAACACAGTGGGATATAATTTTCAGTCACAATATGTTGTAAGTATCTTGGCATAAAAGCCACAAAAACATTAAGAAATAGAACTCAATATATAGATATGGTGAAACAAAAAGCCAAAGCAATACAATAATGAATATCAACATTAACATTAAGTCTGTTTGTTTTTAATATCCCATCCCCAATGTCAACAAATTTCATCTTAGAACTCAGGTGGCATGGGTGATTGTTTGACTTCCAAAAACATCTCTTGGACATCTTGGGATAGGTCTCCCCTCTGATAGATTTACTTCTTTGGTTCCAAGTTACTGTAGAGATTCCTTAAATGTTCCTCCTAAAACCTATTGCAAAGCAGATCTCAAAACGTGTTAGTACAGCTTCTCAGATTTTACTTCTCCAATAATTAGTTGAGTTGGTAAAAAAAAAAATATATCCAAAACCTTAGTAACAATAGAACTTTAAGAAAAACAATAAATCAGGAACTCACAATTCATTTAAAATTCAGAGATTTTAGGTTTTCATGTGCCTGTTAGAATTATTCACATTAACATTGAGTGCTCATGGGTAGGACGAGATAACATAATAAAAATGACCATTCTACCCAAATTAATTTACTTATTTAGTGCTATACCTATCAAACTACCAAGAAACTTTTTTTACTGAATTAGAAAATACTATAACAAAGTTCATTTGGAAGAACAAAAGACCAAGAATATCAAGAGAAATAATGAAAAAGAAATATGAAGGAAGGTGGCCTAGCAGTACCAGATCTTAAACTGTACTATAAAGCATTAGCTATCAAAACAATATGGTACTGGCTAAGAGACAGAAGGGAGGATCAGTGGAATAGACTAGGGATAATCGATCTCAGCAAGACAGTCTATGATAAACCCAAAGAACCCAGCTTTTGGGACAAAAACCAACTATTTGACAGAAACTATTTGATAAAAACCGCTGGGAAAAAATTATGGGAGAGATTGGGTCTAGATCAACATCTCACACCCTATACCAAGATAAACTCAGAATGGGTGAATGACTTGAACATAAAGAAGGAAACTATAAGTAAATTAGGTGAGTGCAGAATAGTATACTTGTCAGATCTATCAGAAAGGAAAGATTTTAAAACCAAGCAAGAGTTAAAAAAATTTACAAAATGTAAAATAAATAATTTTGACTATATTAAAAAGTTTTTGTACAGACAAAACCAATGCTACCAAAATTAGAAGGGAAGCAACAAATTGGGGGAAAATCTTTATAACAAAAAACTCAGACAAAGGTCTACTTACTCAAAGGAGCTAAATCAATTGTACAAAAAATCAAGGGGCAGCTGGATAGCTCAGTGGATTGAGAGTCAGGCCTAGAGACAGGAGGTCCTGGGTTCAAATATGACCTCAGACACTTCCCAGCGGTGTGACCCTGGGCAAGTCACTTGACCCCCATTGCTTACCCTTACCACTCTTCTGCCTTGGAACCAATACAGAGTATTGACTCCAAGACGGAAAGTAGGGTTTAAAAAGAAAATCAAGCCATACCCCAATTGATCAATGGGCAAGGGACTTGAATAGGCAATTTTCAGATAAAGAAATCAAAACTATCAATAAGCACATGAGAAAATGTTCTAAATCTCTAATAATTAGAGAAATGCAAATAGAAACAACTCTGAGGTACCACCCCACACCTAGCAGATTGGCTAAAATGACAGCAGGGGAGAGTAATGAATGTTGGAGGGGATGTAGCAAAATTGGGACATTAATGCATTGCTAGTGGAGTTGTGAATCAATCCAACCATTCTGGATGGCAATTTGGAACTATGCTCAAACTATGCTTATGGGAGAGTCTTTTAAAGGTTTTAAAAGACTATCTGCCTTTTGATCCAGCCATAGCACTACTTGGATTATACCCCAAAGACATAATAAGGAAAAAGACTTGTACAAAAATATTTATAGCCGCACACTTTGTAGTGGCAAAAAATTGGAAAATGAGAGAATGTCCTTCAATTGGGGAATGGCTGAACAAATTGTGGTATCTGTTGGTGTTGGAATACTATTGTGCTCAAAGGAATAAAGAACTGGAGGAATTCTATGTGAACTGGAATGACCTCCAGGAACTGATGCAGAGTGAAAGAAGCAGATCCAGAAGAACATTGTACACAGAAACTGATACACTGTGGTACAATCAAACATAACAGACTTCTCTACTAGAAGCAATGCAAGAATCCAGAGCAAGGCTGAGGGACTTATGAGAAAGAAAACTAGCCACATTCAGAGGAAGAACTGTGAGAGGAGAAACACAGAAGAAAAACAACTTCTTGAACACATGAGCTGATGGGGATATTATTGGGAATGTAGACACTAAACGATAACTCTAATCCAACTATCAAAAAGTCTTAATCTATGATACATGTAAAACCCAGTGGAATTGTGCATTGGCTACAGGAGGTGAGGGGTTTGGGGGAGAGGGAAAGAATATGAAATATGTAACTCTGGGAAAATATTCAAAATAAAAACAATTTTTTAAATTAAAAAAAAAAAGAATCATTCACATTATATTATACAAGGTTAGGTAACCTGTTGCTTTTTCCAAATTTTCCCATACTCTAATTTTATATATAAAAACATAAGTGACAACACTTTTTTGTAGACAAAGATTTCTCCACCCCTAGGTTCAATGACTACACAAATGAATTGACTTCCAAAAGGATTGTCCTCCAACAGAAACAAAAATAACTACAGGTGGGGTACAAATCCACTTTAAGTAATTCCCAATTGTATACATAGAACAGTGTATATCATGTGGATTATCTGTAGTAAAACATGTTCAGTTGTTAACCACGTCCAAATGGATAGATATTACGCAAGCATTATTTACATTCTGAAAGAATATTTAAGGGACTTAATCTTATACATGACTATGTAAGCATTAAGAGGCAGATGGCAAGTCCAAATACTAATTCACTTTAGTGATTTCGTATATGGAATGATTACACATTCAGACTAGAAAGAGTAACGTATATTTGCATTGTGCTCATGTCTTCTATTAACCACTTTCTCTGATTATAGAGATTTTCTATAACAGGAAAAAACAGGGACATGGTTATAATAGCCCATACCAGGATAAAGAATCCTTAACTGTGTAAGGAATTAAATTAAGGGCTTGATTAAATATGTGAGAATTCTAAAATAATATGGTGGTTGCTGATTTAAAATATTATAGCTCAAGTCAAAATGTCTTTTAATATCTTTTATTTACAAAAGGGTGTAAAGAGTGAAAGTAGAAAAATACAAAAAGAGGGTGGAGAAGATGTCTAGCCTATCACACTAAATATTGCTCTGGTGCTCAGCTCAACCCAGCAGGGCTTGTTAACTCTCAACTGGAGGACCCGGATTTCCACCCACACAGCCTCCCCCAAGAAGGGAAGGCCTCTCCAAAACTATTCTCCCTCCAGACACCAGGAAAGAAAGGCCGGCTACTCACTCACCCAAGAGGCAGTCCAAGTCCCAAGTTAATTTCAAGAGGTAGGTCACCAGACTACAAAGACCCTCAGCTTTTATAGTCCTTTTTGTCCCTTCCCCTCTTCACAGGGGCCAATCACAGTTTCCAAATTGCCTAACACTGCCCGGGGGGCAGTGTCTGTGGGACCCACTTCTTATCCTCTGAAGGTGTCAATTCTTATCATAGGCCTCTGAAGGTGTCAACTTTTATCTTAGGATTCACAAGTTTCTGATTAATTGTGTTAAAAGGGTGGAGCTCTCCAAGTAAATGACTTGTGAATTCTCTTACTTGATAACAAAGTGTTAACTCAAAATAGACAAAGAGAATAAATAATTCCCTTTCACAACTGTACCTAATATAAGAATAAACAGAGCCAGTAACTAATGTTAAATTGAAGGGGGAGAGGGGGCAGCTGGGTAGCTCAGTGGATTGAGAGTCAGGCCTAGAGATGGGAGGTCCTAGGTTCAAATCCAGCCTCAGACACTTCCCAGCTGTGTGACCCTGGGCAAGTCACTTGACCCCCATTGCCCACCTAGGAGCCAATACAGAGAAGTTTAGGGTTAAAAAAAAAAAAAGAAAAAAGCAATTGAAGGGGGGGAGAGAGAGTCTATGAGGTGAGATTCTCTTCTAGCCTAATATGCACTGCCAAAACTTTGAGGGGGTGTCACCCCTAAACTGGGTGACAGGAGTAGGGGCAAGGCTTCCCTATAAGATGAGGTATTGGGTACCCTGATCTGATTCTGAATGAGGGCGGGGTTCACACAAGCCTCCCCTAAGGTCAGTCAACTTCACCACAGGTGGGCTGGCTCCAAGACAGAGGCAGCCAGACCAAGCTGTGATTCCCTTCCCCCTTGTCTCTCAGGCATTCTGGAACACTATCTGACTAATGAATATCTTTTATCAATATCAATATAGGGTACTCTCTTCTCTATTTCTATGGGGTTCATCACTTGGGTGGGAACTTTTGGGGTTCCCACTCCTAAACATCTCCCCCCTTGTCCCTTCTCCTTCTGTTTCTATTTCTATCCTTTTCTATAATTGTAAGTTAGACTGGAAAGGGTGTCTCAACAAGGTTGGGTTATGGGGGAAGGAGCCTAAGAGATCGCTCCCAAAATGGAGTCCCAAAACACTTATCTAACTCGAATGTTGAAGTCTTGATGGGTGAGAAGCAATGAGATGCCTTTGACCAGGGAATCAGAGTATCAGTGTCCCAAGAAAGATCCTCAGGAAGCCCTCAGGACTGGATTCGAGCTGAGATGCTCTCCTCCTCCCTCTCTCAGGCCCCCTCCAGAAGTTCCTCCTTCTCCTTCCTCCTCTGGAGAATTACCCAGAATCCTCTCTGGTCCCAACTGTCCATAACTGTCACCAATGGCCTTCTTCTGGCTCTTTTTGTCCCATCCTCCATCCTTTCACTAGCTAAGAGTCACAATTGGCAACAGGATCATGCAGTAACAATTCCACCTCACACCCAGATTCAATAATAATCAGCTGGGAAACATTCCTATTCAAAAGGAAATAACAAAATGGGAAAATTGGGTCAAAAGGATCCTCTAATTATGTTCAGGTCATCCTCTCAGCTTTTTTTCCCCCAAAAAATAAAGAGCTCCACCTGTCACAGTTCAGGATCACATTCCTTTTTTGTAACTTATAGCTTTTCTCTTAACTGGTAGGTTATTGACTTAATGATCCATCAGAACTATATCTGAACTCAGAAATTCAAAATAATATTAGTTGCATTCCTAAGAGCTTTTGCCTCAAATTGCGAGTTTCACTAACCATAGCTAAGGGTTGAATATAATTAATCTAACTCTCATGGAGTTATAATAATAAAATGTTACCAGGATTCACACACACATAAAGAGATTTCATTTATTTGCCTTCTCTTCCTCTTAAGTTATAAATTCATCCTGGCATATGAGATCAGCATTAGAAATCATTTCTACATTCTCAGTAGTCCAGTTTCATTGTTTAGAAATTTTATAACCAAAGTAAGCTCTTCTCACAGGGCTGATAACCTTGCCCACACAGATGGCAAGCCATATAAGCTTTCAGATAAAGGGAATTCTACAAGGTCTTTCATTTAACTTTTCCAAGCAGTAATTATTATTTTTTTCTTTTTAAATAATTTTTTTATTTTTAGAAAAAAATTTCCCTGGTTACATAAGTCATGTTTTTACTTTACCCTTCACCCCCTTCACCCCCTTCACCACCCCCATCCCCAGATTCATCCCCTTCCCCCACGGTAGCTAATTCGCATTTCCACTGGTGTGGTTAGTCAAGACTTATTTACACGTTATTGATAGTTACATGGGTGTGGTCTTTTCAGGTCTACATCCCCAATCATGTCCTTATCAACCCAAGTATCCAGGCAGTTGTTTTTCTTCTGTGTTTCTACTCCTGCAGTTTTTCCTCTGAATGTGGATAGTGTTCCTTTCCATAAATCCCTCCGTATTGTCTTTGGTCATTGCATTGCTGCTAGTACAGGTGTCCAATTATTATTTTTTTCATTTTATTCTCTCTTTTTGTTGTGGGGAAATAAGACAGTTTTTTAAAATTCAGTTAAACAAATCGCAAAATGGGAAAGAGCTTACAAATTAACATCAGCTCAAAATTTATTAGCATTTATAAAATATTCAAATTTTTTATCCTCAACCCACTGTTCATACTGTTAATGCAAACAATTGACCACTTTCCTCTTTGCCCAACTTTCTACTTCCTTACAACTTGTGCATTACATTTCCCCCAGTGGGTTTTAATTAAAGGCCCTTTAATTTGTTAATGGATTTGATTAAAATCTCTTAAAAACTTGTTTCCTGGGGCCAGCTAGGTGGTTCAGTGGATTGAGAGCCCAGCCTGGAGACAGGAGGTCCTAGGTTCAGATCTGGCCTCAGACACTTCCTAGTTGTGTGACCCTGGGCAAGTTACTTCATCCCCGTTGCCTACCCTTACAGCTCTTCTGCCTTGGAACCAATACACAATATTGATTCTAAGACTGAAGGTAATTACGAGTTAAAAAAAGAAAAAAAAAACTTACTTTCTGATCCAATACTTTTCTTACCTTCTTCTACTTGCTTTCAAGCAAGTCATATCTCAAATAAACTTCCCTTCACTAAATGTTATTATTTTAAAAATATGCCCATGGGGGCAGCTGGGTAGCTCAGTGGAGTGAGAGTCAGGCCTAGAGACAGGAGGTCCTAGGTTCAAACCCGGCCTCAGCCACTTCCCAGCTGTGTGACCGTGGGCAAGTCACTTGACCCCCATTGCCCACCCTTACCAATCTTCCACCTATGAGACAATACACCGAAGTACAAGGGTTTAAAAAAAAATCCTAAAAAAAAAAAATATATGCCCAGTTAATACTTCCAAAGTTTCTCAATTCAAAACTTACTACATAATACTTCAAATTTTTAAAGAATAATTTAAAATCACAATGTAGGAGTTCACATTTTATTGGTTTTGAATTAGTTTTTGACACTGAAAGGTCTTTTTATTGATTTATCTTGCTCTCAAAACATTCTCAATGATTAAGAATGTCAGGAATGAGACAGAAAAAGTTCTAAAACATGAATCACAAGATCCATAGAGGTTTTCATTCTAAAATCCTAGCTTGTGAGCCAAGACCAAAACATGGATTCACAAAGACAGATACCAAACATTTAGCACTCTCCTGTAACTCACACAGTGCAGACAGATAAAAGAAAAAGATTCCATCCAGGAAACTTAATTTAATTTGTTTCATTGACCAGGGTGAGGCCTAAACCAAGATTTCTCTTAACAGTGACATGCCCAATGTTATACAGCCTATGTGTGTCAGATGTGGAAACTGAAATTAGGTCTTCCTGGTTCTATCCACTCCCCAAGGCAGCTTCTCTATTCACTTTATATGTAATCCTCCTAAGCTCTAAAACTGCTTATCCCATTTTTGCTACTCCCATTTTTGAGTCAGGTTTCCCTGAACAAAGATGTTATCTCCTCCTCTCATTGTCCTACCAATAATCCTGAAGGCCAATGAGATTCTAATTAATGATACTGGCTTGGGTTTCTACCCTGTTTTTCCTATGTATGTTGTAAGAATTAAAATTCTGAGGCTGATAGTAGCTTAATAACTTTATTAAATCAAAGTAGTAATAGTAAAGAGAGAGAAAGGTAGGAAAGAGGTAGAAAGGTACTTAGCTTTCTAATCTCTTTCTAATCTATTGGCTGCCATGATGGGCTTGTGGCTAACTCCGACGTGGGTTCCTCCAACCTCCACACTCCAGCCAGAAGACCCCAAAGACCACCTGGACTCCATTTATAAGCTCTTTTCTCCACCCACTAACTCTCACATGTCACATCTCAAGAACCAACCATAGTTTCTTAATTTGCCTGGACCGCCCAAGAGGCAGTGCCTGGAGAATCAGTTTCCTTTCTCATTGGTTCCTTGGTTCTTTAACTTCCTTTCTCTGAGGGCTTATCTATACTTGAATGTACTCATGGTCTTTGACCTCCAGGTCACTGAGAAATGTGTTAAAAAAAGGCGACATAATAGAGAGAGAAATTTGCTTCCAACAATATCATTTCTGTGTGTGTGTGTTATGTTTCATCAGAAGTATTTGATTTGAAACTTCTTTTGATCCCAATTGAGTTTGTGCTGCATAATTGATTTTATTTCTTCAAAAGCTTTTAAATTTTATTTAGTCCATATTGTCTGTTTTCTACCTTCACTTGTTTGGCAAAGAAATCTCTTCCTAGCTTAGTTACAAAAGATATCTCAGTATGTTCAAATGTTTAAAGGGCTTTCATATAAAAGAGGAATTACTTGGACTCTTGTTCTGCTTGGTTCTAGAGGGGAAAATGTTAAACTATGTGGTTAAAGTGCAAAGAAAGATATAGATAAGGAAATATAAATATAGATGTCAAAATAGATATGTACTTTGTTCACAAAGGAGCAAGTTCTCGGCTTCATATTCAAGCAATATGTCACACTGACTCTTAGAAATAAGAAGTTTGGCTCATGTTACATTAGAATGAATTATAGTTTTGGAGTGAAGAGGAACGGGAAGAGATGAGGCAACAGAAGACTGTAAGACCAAGAGACATTCTCCAGCAAAGAAGTCAAAGGATATAAATTAATTTCAAGAGAATAGCAAACTTTGAATGACCTAATGAAAAAGGTAGCGGGCAGCTAGGTAGCACAGTAGAGAAAGTACAGAGTCTGGAGCCAGGAGTTCAAATCTGGCCTCAGATGCTTATTCTCTGTGTGATCCTGGGTGAGTCATCTAACCCTGCTTGCCTCCATTTCCTTATCTGTCAAACGAGCTGGCGAACAGAAATGGCAAGCCACACCAGGATCTTTGCCAAGAAAACCTCAGATGGGGTCACAAAGAATCAGATATGACTGAAATGATTGAACAACAATTAAAAAGATTGATCTAAGGCACTATAACAAGAGAAACGCATGTTCTCTTTGAGGTTTCATCTCCTATTTGGCAAGTTGACAAAGATGACAAGAATCAGAAATAGTCAATGTTGTGGGGAGGTGCTATAGAAAGACAGGAGCAGTAATAGACCATTGATGAAGCTGTGACTTGATTCATACATGCTAGATAACAATGTAGAATGATGCAAAGCAAGTCACTAAGATATTCATACATTTTGACTTAGAGATCCCTCTACTGGGAATATATTTGACTCAAGGAAGTCAAACACAGAAAGGTCCCATATGTACCAAAATATTCATAGCATCACATTTCATGATGGTTAGTCCCCCCCCCCCCAAAAAAAAGCCTGGAAACAAAGGAGTACCCATTCATTGTTACAAGGAAGGGTTTCTATCGGAGGTTGTTGAGTCATTTCAGTTATATCCAACTCATTGTGGCCCACTTTGGAGTTTTCTTAGCAAAGGTACTAGAATGGTTTTCCATTTCCTTCTCCAGCCCATTTGACAGATGAGGAAACTAAGGCAAACAAGGTTAAATGATTTGTGAGGATCACACAGGTAATAAGTACTTGAGGCCAGATTTGAACTCAGGAAGATGAATCTTCCTGATTCCAAGACCAGTATTCTAATCATTGTATCACCTAGCTGTCTCTCTGATTGGTGGTAGGAGGTTACTGGGAAATGACTGTGATATTTTATCTATCTATCTATCTATCTGTCTGTCTGTCTGTTTGTTTGTTTATTTATTTATTTTTAGGCAATAGGGGTTAAGTGACTTTCCCAGAGTCACGCAGCTGGGAAGTGTCTGAGGACAGATTTGAACCTAGGACCTCCCATCTCTAGGCCTGGTTCTCAATCCACCGAGCTACCCAGCTGCCCTGGCTGTGATATTTTTAAAAAGAAAGAGGGAAAAAAGTAATCTATTTTAATTTTTTTATAGCCAACATTGTTGAAATGCATTTAATGCTGAAAATGAGGTGATGTTATAGCATGTACAGTGTCTCCAAAGTCAAAAGTAATATATTTTAAAAGGGAAAAAAAGGTACTTGTAGTTTTCTTCACACTATTTTTTTTTCAAACTTTGGCTCATTTTGAATTTTAGCTTCTTTGATGCTTACATAGGACTACTATTTTTTTTTATTCATCTCTGGGGAGGTGGAACGCTTCCCATTTTGAATATATCCTTACAAAATACCAATCCCAAACAAAAAACAATGTATTTATCTGTCTCCTTTATTCTTTTTAATTTTTTTAAATAAATATTTCATTGTTGTTTTTAAAACCATCATTATAAATTCCTCATTATTTCTTCCCACTCTAACATTAATTCAATAGAACTTTCCCTTGTAATAAAGAAGAGTTGTATAGTTATTTAGTCATGTCTGACTCTTCATGACCCCTTTTTGGGATTTTCTTTACAAAGATACTGGAGTGGTTTGCCATTTCCTTCTCCAATTCATTTTATAGATGAAGAAACTGAGGCGGAGTTAAATGACCTAGCCAGGGCCATAAAAATACTAAGTGTCTGAGGCAGAATTTGAACTTAGGTCTTCCTGACTCCAGGTCCAGCACTCTATCTGCTATGCCACCTAGCAACTCCAGATAGGGAAGTAAATCTAAGCAAAGCAAACCAATACATCAGCCATATCTAAAGACAAACATCTCATTGCATACTTGCAGTCCACCCTCTCTTCCTGAGAAGGGAGGTATCCCTTCATTGACAATTGTCTAAAAATCTCTCTTTGTTTTAATCAATTCAATGTGATTTTCCTTTCTACTGTTTTTTTCCTTTTTTTATGTATTTTTCCCTTTTTTATATAAGTATGGCTATTTTGTGGATTATTTTCCTGTTTCTGCTTATTTCATTCTGCATCAGTTCATATAAATCATCTTCTCTCATTTCTTTGAATCTTTATATTTGTCTTCATATTTCTTACAGAACAATAATATTACATTACATTTATATGTCACAATTTGTTCAACCATTCCCCAACTTTTCTTTCCACTTTCCTTCCAATTCTGTGTTACTACAAAATTTGGTAGGATTTTTGTGTACTTTTGTATATAAGGGACCTCTTCTGTCTTTTACCTCCTTGAACAATATATATGTGCATATATAGTACATATATAAGTATATAAATATATAGGTGAAATTGGTAAAAATATATGTATTCCTCTCCCTGTATCTCCCTTCATAGATACTCTACTTGTCTCCAAGTCTACCAGACTCCAAGAACAACCAATGATTTTGCCTTCCTGACATTGTCAGAATGACCCCCTCGGAGAGGTCCCAGGCCTCATAGACCCTGCCTCTGCCTGCTTGAGGACATGATACTGTCCTCTTCCACCTGGAATGAAATGAAGGTCTTCAAAGTGAAACCAACCAGTCTCAAACAGAGTAGGGCAATCCACCTATCCATGTTCGACCTTCACCAAGCAATGAAGAACCTACGCTATGCGAGGTACTGTGTGAGGGGCTGGATACCAAAATAGAAATGAAAATGGTCAACATTTTATTGGTTGGGTCTGGTGGGCCTTTGAAGAGCCCCACTCCTCTCTTGTTTTACTCTCAAATAATGGTTTCCTGCTGTTTTTTGCTTCAACATTACTAACCTCCCCCTGAGCCCCACTCCAATTGCCAACCTCAACCACTGCAAGGCTGTCCACTGTGGAATTTATCTGGTGCAGCTTAGTGAACCTGATCCTGGAGAAAAAGAGAGTACCCTGCTTGTTTGCTGGTCTCCCTGCCCATTTTGCTTCTTACTTTGTTTCACTACCTTGAATTCTAAAAATTACAGATTTATAAACATTACTTTTTAAAAAATATATACACTACTATTCAATTTAAGGGGTTAGCAGCCATTTACACTTTAGTATGAATTCATTTAATTAGATTACTTTTCCAAAGTATCTAGCTGAGGTGGCTGTATCAAAGCAATGGAAATCATGTTTGAAAAAGAGGAATAATGTTCCGTTCTTTCAGTCATATCCAACTCTTTATGACCATATTTGAGGTTTTCTTTGCAAAGAGATTGAAGTAGTTTGCCATTTCCTGCTCATTTTACAAATGGGTAAACTGAGGCAAACAGAGTAAAGGGTGTTGCTCAGCGTTCTATAGCTAGTAAGTGTCAGAGGCCAGGTTTGAACTCAGGAGGGTGAGTCTTCCTGCCTCTAGCCCCAGCACTCTATTCACTGTTCCACCTAGTTACTCTGAAGGGGAGAAAAGGTAATGAAAAGAACACTTTTAATTAGTATGGAGAGATATTTCTCTACTCTTCCTTTTTTTTAAATCCATTGAGGACCATCCTGTGATTGGTTAGCATCTTCTGGAGGAAGACAAATACAATGTATAGTCTCTAGGTTACTGGAACAGTTCTGTTTCTTCTTTGAAACCCTTGCCTTTTGTCTTAGAATAAATACTGTGTAAGGGTTCCAAGGCAGAAGAACAGTATGGGTTAGGCAAAGGGAGTTCAGTGACTTACCCAAGGTCACACAGCTAGAAAGTGTCTGCATTCAGACTTGAACCCAGAATCTCTGGTCTCTAGACCTAACTCTCAATCCATGGAGTCACCTAGCTGCTCCCTGGAACAGTTGTTACTGCATACTTACCTCCCGTGTCTTAAACTGAACCAAAGTCCTTCACAACCTCCCCTGGAAAAATGTCATTGCAAGTTGCCTAGTTGCTTCACCTGCTCATCTCTGGGCTTCCAGTTGCATGGAGATTCTCTGGAAGCGCTACCTTTCCACCAGTCTATTCTTCTTCCCTTCAATGATAACTTCTGCTAATCTTTTAGGAGTTAGTAATTAGCGTTCACTGTGCCAGCTCTTGGTCAAATCCAGCTTATCGTCCCCTCCTTCAATATTAACAGCCAACACATTGAGCTTCTAGACCTGGATATTTCAGTGTTTCTCTCCCATATTCTCCAACCTCTTTTTGGGGAGAGCAGTGGGCAGAGAGAGAGATGGAGAGATGGGGTGGGAATGGGAGGACACTAAACCCCGCAGGAACTGGATTTGCCACCAGATGGCAGTCATTTGTGAGGCATTCACAACACAGGAGGTTGGAGGATAAAGGAAAAATCCCTGACCTGTCGGGAAGACCTAGGATTCATATTTCAAACCAAATCAAACTGAATAATGGGACTTTGTAAGTGACCTTATAGATATTTGGTTTGGGCCCAAAGATAACCATGTTGCTGATATTATTCAGTGTAATAACTAAATTAAAGTCTGGTCCTTAATTTTTTTTTTTAATTTTTAAACCCTTAACTTCTGTGTATTGACTTATAGGTGGAAGATTGGTAAGGGTAGGCAATGGGGGTCAAGTGACTTGCCCAGGGTCACACAGCTGGGAAGTGTCTGAGGCCACTGGTCCTTAATTTTCATAGAGTTTGTTCATATTTACTTGAATAAGAGAAAGCAGATAGATAGAAAGAAGTCTAATTTGATCTGGCCATGTGGCCTGTGTCTCCATGGACCCCTTAGCCACCTTCCTCTCTCCCCGTACCTGAAAGAATAGAGACAACCCACTTCGTGGAACCCCCTCTTTTATTCCTCCCCTTTTATCCCAGTTTCTCAATCCTTTCTAGCTCAGGTGCCTAGGTCACTGCCCCATGACCCACCCTCAGTGGCATAATGTAGGCGAGACCCCAATGTGTGATCTTGGGAGAGGGCTCCCCTCACACAATAGTCATATCTGACTCATTCAGGGTTTTCTTGGCAAAGATACTGGAGTGGTTTGCCATTGCCTGCTCCAGCTCAATTGATAGATGAGGAAACTGAGGCAGAGTTCAGTGACTTGCCCAGAGTCATATAACTAGCAAGTGTCTAAAGTCAGATTTGAATTCGGGAAGATAAGTCTTCTTGCCTCTAGGTCCAGTACTCTTATCAACTGCACCACCATTCACTGGAGAAAAATAATTTGGACATTGTAAATGTCTTTATATTCTCTGACCTTCAGTGAAGAGAGAGAGCAGATAGGGCTGGGAATACCAGCAACAAGGTATTTGGAGCAGAGGTATAATTAGGATTTTTTTTTCACTTGGAATGAAAATAGAAGCCATGAAGGGTGCAATCTGGAAGCCAGAGCTGAGGAAGGAAAAGGGCCCAGAGGATACTCTGCAGATGGAAAGAGTGGCCTGTTCTCACCCACTCCTTCCCCCATCCTCCAGGGGACCAGATTCTCCTAATCTCCCTCTGTGGGACCCATCTTCCCTTCTAACTACAGCCTATGAAAGGTGGAAGACAAATTGGCAGAGAACCTCAGAGTTCAGGAATGGTGGTTTTGGACCACTCTGGGGAAGAAGTCCTCATCTATACCCCAGCTATCAGCACCTGGGACAAGGTTCCCGCTACCTAGCCCTCATGATAATTCTTTTTTGGACCCAGAAAACTGCAGTTCCTTAGACCAGTGATGGCAAACCTTTTAGAGGGGTGAATGATGTCCTCAGGCATGGGTGGAAAGGGGAAGAAGAACAGCCTGGCCCCAGGTCCTCTGGTTTTCTAGTAAGGAACTCCGATGAACCCTGTGCTGAGATGATGGCACATATGCCCACAGAGAGGGTTCTGAGTGCCCCCTCTGGCACATGTGCCATAGGTTCATCACCACAGCCCCAGGCAATAGAAGCAGAGATAGAATTGGTTGGAGAGACTTCAAAAAGAGTTTCCTCTCAAAAAGGGGCCTTAGGAAAGTACCCTGAGGTTAATATTTTGTTATTTCTCAGAAGAAACTTTTTTTTTTAAAATATACATAGATGTAAAACTAGAAGGGGCCTTAGAGATCAGTTTCTGTATTCTCTTATTAATCAGTCTCTCTGCTCTCTCCCCCTCTTATTTTGAAGATAAGGAAACTGAAACTTAAAAAGAACAAATGATATATCCAAGGTCTGATGGGATTTGAACTTAAGTCCTTTGGCTACAAATCCAGGGTTCTTTTCACTAACCCTTATGAATTCTGAGTAGTTGTCAACTTTGTACTATTAGAATGAGTCAATGAGAGAGGGAAATCCTTTGAACTAAATGTCTCCCAAAAGAAATGGGGAGTTTCCCAATTTTCCCTAAAAATATTTGAGAGCATTAATTGATGCAAAAAGTGTGCTTGATCCTTCAAGGTATTCTTAAATTCCAGGCCTTCTATTTAGGCAAGTCACTTAACCCCTCCATTGCCTAGGCCTTACCACTCTTTAGGCTTGGAACCAATACATAGAATTAATTCTAAGTTGAAAGGTAAGGGTTAAAAAAATTTTTAAAGAGTATTTTAGCTCCTTTTTCCTCTATGCTGCCACTGCAGTGCTGCCACAGTGATGCCCTACTCACTCTTTTCCTACAAGACTTCTAGGATCCAGAGTTTCCTTGAGGAACCAACATCATTCCATTCATCAGGGGAGTCTCGTGAGAACTGGCAGTAAGATTAGGTACAAGAGGAGATGCTGGAGAAGGACCAAGCTGGGACTCCCAAAGCACAGGCCAGTACAAATACCATTCATATTTATTCTGTACCTAGTCTAAACACTTAATCATGCCAATACCGCTGCTGAAAAGGAAACACAACTACCTTCCCAATTGTCTGCCAAGGCATAGATGTTAAAACAAAAAGAAACAAAATAAATAAACAAACAAAAAATTGTTGCTGAAGAGACTTCTCCTGCCTTTTTATTTTCCCAGACAGAGTTGATTGGTTTGATAATAAATCTCTTATCTTCCGTAATATTAGGATTGTTGTTAATTCTGTGACCCCATTTGGAGTTTTCTTGGCAAAGATAGTAGACTGGTTTCCTCTTTCCAGCTCACTTTACAGATGAGGAACCTGAGGCAAATAGAGTTAAGTGACTTGTGCAGAGTCACACAGCTATTAATTGCCTGAGTTCAGATTTGAACTCAGGAAGGTGAGTCTTCCTGACTTCAAGCTGGACACTAACCATTGTGACACCTCGTTGCCCATAATTAGGGCTAGTAATGTTATATTTGAGGCTATACTATGAGAGACAATGTCCATAAATAATGAAGTGTTGGACCTGGAGTCAAGAAGACTCAAATTCTAATTGTACCTCAAACACTAGCTGTGTGATCTATACAAATCACTTCATCTTGCTGAGTTGGGTTTCTTCCTATCTAAAATGGGGATTCAATTCACTGTGCTAAGCACTAAGGATATGGAAAGAAACCTGAGACAGTTCCTGCCCTCAAAGAGCTCACCATCTAATGGGGGAGACAACATGCAAAAAACATATGGAAAGCAAGCTACATATTGGATAAACAGGAAATAATTAAAAGAGGGAAAGCACTAGAATTAAGAGGGAGAGGAGAAGGCTTCCTGTAGCAGGTGGGCTTTTAGTTGGGACTTAAAAGAAAGTGAGGGAAGATAGTAGTCAGATTGGAGGAGGGAAAGCATTCCAGAAATGGGGACAGCCAGAAAAAATGCCTGGAGCTGAGAAATGGAGTATCTTGTTCATGGAAAAGCCAGGAAGCCACGGAAGAGTATGTGTAAGGGAGTAAGGTGTGGGAAGCCTGGAAAGGTAGTTAAAAGGGGCCTCCATAAATGATAGAACCTACCACTCATGGTTGTGAGGACACAACTGAGATAAGGCATAGAGAATCGGCATGCCTATAGAGCTATCCAGCAGGACCTAAATCTGATTGGTTAGGTGCTCATCAAAAGCATGGTCAAAAATTACATGCTGACCCACAGTTTATTTTGCTCAAGAAATCAGTCACTCTTCCATTTTGTTGGGTTGAAAACATAAGATTCTTGATGTTGAAAGTTTCAGACTGAGCATTTTCTTTTCTTTCTTTTTTTTGTTTTTAAACTCTTACCTTCCGTCTTAGAATCAATACTGTGTACTGGTTTCAAGGCAGAAGAGAAATAAGGGCTAGGAAGTGTCTGAGGCCAGATTTGAACCCAGGATTTCTTGTCTCTAAGCCTGGCTTTCTATCTCACTTCGTTGCTACCTAGGTGTTGATTCTAAAGAAGAAGATCAATAAGGGTCAGGCAAGTGGAGTTAAGTGACTTATCCAGAGTCACACAGGTAGAAAGTATCTGAGGCTAAGTTTAAACCCAGGACTTCCCATCTCCAGGCCTTTATCCTTTATCCTTTAATCTTTATCCACTGAGCCACCTAGCTGCCATGCTGAGCATTTTCAGTGACTGTCCTCCATGTCTTCTGATACCCATGTTTTGACTTTCTTGTCTTCTTTTAAATCTCAGTCTAAAATCCCAGTTTCTGCAAGTAAGCCTTTCCTAGTCCCCCTTAATGCTAGTGGACTGAGTCATGGGCCTAGAGTAGGATGACCTGCATTCAACTTTGGCCTCAGACACTTACTAATTGTGTGACCCTGGATAAGTCACTTAACCCTTGCTTGTTTTGGTTTCTTCATCTGTAAAATGGTCGGGGAAAAGAAATAGCAAACCACTCCTGGACCTTTGCCAAGAAAACCCCAAAATAGGGTCATGAAAATTAGGACATGACTGAAAATAATTCAACAACAACACCTCTGACTTTAAAATCAATACACTTTCTTCTGTACCCCACAAAGGGGAGTAGTCATTTATTTCTCCTCTCTCTAAGCTTCAAAACTTCATAGTAAAGTCTTGCATCTGATGTCATGTCCTATGTGGCTTCTGAGATCTCTTCTAACTGAGATTCTATGAAACCCATGAAGATTATTATCTACTTAACTTTAGGAAGGAAAGCCAGTATTAATTAAGGAGTGCTACATTAAACAATTATAGTTTAGTGTGAGAAGGTATTACTGGGTGTTTGTATTTTCTGGGATAAAGAGAGGTCTGACCCTCTACTTTCATTCTATGGTAAAGACATTCATCTATGGTAAAACTTGGGTTCCCTAATCAGCATGGTCACCATTCAGAATAAAAAGCAGAGGAGGGAGAAATAGAGGGAAGTATTTTTCCTTTTGAGGGTCCCAGATTCTCTTCACTTCTTTGTAAGCTTCTCAAGATTATATAAATCTATATTGCTATGAGGCTGCAAGTTCTATAAAAGCAAGGATCACCACATTCCTAAGCTTCACATCCTCAGTCTTCAACATTTGCATGTTTAATTTTCATGATGTCAAGTATTGGCGTGGCTTTATTCGTAATCTCATTTTCCCTTTTGAGTTGGCAACCAGGCACATGTGTAGTGATGCACAGTAGAGAAAAAAATGAGAGATGTGATTCCTCTAGGCTGGTATCTTACTAGGATGTATTATTTCTAGCTGATACATCCTTTATAATCTCCAACCAATGCCATCTACCAACCATGAAGGACAGAACATCAGAGGTAATGTCAAGCCTTAGTGCCTTCTGATAGCAGGAACTAAGGTTTCAGCAACCTCTCCCTTGGTTTTCAGAAGAAAAAGGAGATCAAGGCAAATAGGTTTATAGCAGTACACTATACCACACAACACCCTCACACTGCCATCTGACACAATAGAAGGTAAGATTCAGGTTAAAAAATGTTTTAGTTTAAAAATTTTTATTTACCATGCAGTTTTTATGATACTAAGTGAATATTGTCTGAAATTCGTTGTTTTCTATTGATATGTTAATACAAAAGGTCACAGAATTCTAGGGAATTACTAGTGAGAAAAATGTTTTGCATGTTACCAATTTTATTTTGTATACCTCAATTTATGAGTTATTTCATGGTTACTGTGTTAGGAAAAGTATATGTTATCATAATTTATATTTTGGTATAAAGAATTATATGCCACAAATTCTGTTTTTAGCAATCTCTTAGGAAGGATTATAATTTTTGGTGGTCCCAGGAACTGAACCACCTGTTTCCCATAGGTTTAATGTATCAACATTTGCATTTTTTACTTTTGCACTGTTTTCTAGAAATGTTCCCCTCAAAATGTTAAGGCATGACTATATCTCCTAACACAGTGCACAACACACAGGGAGTTCTGAATAAACTTTTTCTGCTAAATGATGTTTTGTAGCTGAGCTCCCTGTAGGTGCTGAGAGTCAGAAGGAAAGGGTTGGAGCTGAAGTTGCTTGGGGAATTTCCCCACACAATAATGAGCTGCAAAACCAGCTCAGACATGGAGCCAAAAGGAAAACAAATATTGCATAGATACTGTTTCAGCAAAAGAAACAAGCAATTAGTTGGCATATATATGGGTATATTTGGAAACAGGCAGCTGCCCTCTCATTTCTCCTGAGCCATCAGCCTCTAAAGATGATATTAATTGAGGTCAAGACTAGTAAGCTGACCCACTTTTATATGCTCTCTCAGAATAATTTTTTTTCATTTCATTTAATTTTTTCAAAGAACAAAAATCTTTTTTCTCTCTCCATCACCTCAGCATTAAAGAAAAACAAAAACATTTTATAACAAATATGCATAGCTAAATAAAATAAATTTCTGCTTGGTCATGTCCAAAAATGAGGCATAGATTGGCCAATGCAGGAATTTATTCTACTTGATCCTAGAACCCTTTTGGAGGGTTGGGCTAGGACAGAGAGAAAATCAATTTTTGTTCAATAAAAAAGTGTCATTTCACTTTTAAAATATATCTCTTTCTGTATCCTAAGTCCATTATGAGTCCAACAGAATGATGGTTGATTATTTTGTTGATCATATTGTTGATCACAATTCAGAGCAAATTAAGAAATACAAGGTATTCCCATGTTGTTGTAGTTCAGTCACATCCCAATCTTCCTGATCCCATGGACCATAGCATGGCCTTTCTATCCTCCACTATCTTCCAAAATCTATAAAGCTCATGTTTGTTGTTTCCGTGACATGATGCTATCCATCTCTTCCTCTGCCCTCCCCTTCACCTTTTGCCTTCAATCTTTCCCAACATCAGGGTCTTTTCCAATGACTCATCTTCTCATTATGTAGCCTAAGTATTTGAGCTTCAGCCTCGGTTTTTAACCTTGCAGTGAATAGTCAGAATTATGAATATTTAAAAGATTTTATGAACCAGGAACTTCTCTGCTTAATGTAGGAATTCTTCTATCCATTTTTGTCCTGTTTCTTCTGTGGGAATTATCCTCTTGAGTATGAGTCCTGAATGCACTGTATCAGTTCTGTTTCTCAAAGAAGTTGTTGTGTATTTATATGTACTTGTGGGTAAATGAAAGGAATTGTGGAATAGCCCCAGTCAGTCAATTCAGAAGACGTGCCACTGATGCAGATGTGCCCTAGACTAGTTTTGCCTCTTGCTGGAAAGTGTAACTCTAAGGTATTCCCAACTCCATTCTAACTGTATATCCTTCTTATGTTGTTGTTCAGTCATGTTTGACTTTACACAACCCCATAGACTATACTATCGGTGAGATTTTAGGGGCAAAGATCCTAAGGTGGTTTTTCATTTCCTTCTCCAGTGGATTAAGGCAAACATAGGTTAAGTGATTTGCCCAGAGTCACATAGCTAGTGCCTAAATCTGGATTTGAACTCAGGTCTTCTTGATTCCAGAACCATCACTCTACCCATGAGACACCTAGCTACCTTCAAGCACCTTCATACGTTACATGGCAATGCCTTGACATAATAGGGGTTTGTTTTGTGTTTGGATTTGTGACTGGAGTAGAGAATTCCTGGTGAGGAAATTCCTTCCACCAGTGCATATTTCTAGACCTAGAGAATTACCTGGGGCACTGAGAGGCTGAGAGATTTGCCCCAAATCATGGAACCAGTAGTTGTTTATGGCAGGATGTGAGCCCAGGTTTTCTTGACTCAAAAACTAGCTCTCAAGTCTCTATTCCATGCCACCTCCTGTCATAAGTTATAATGAAGTGGGGACATGGGGTCCCCTGGAGACCCCAAGTCACTAGAAGGATCCCAGACCAGAAAGCGTACATGATTCCTCTGAGTTTTAGACCTCAGAAATGCAGCCTGGCCAGAGAAGACCCACCCTGATGACTGCCAAGAAGCAGATAAAGATGGCACACATATTCCATCCTTCTGAGATGTGCTTATCTCACTGACACTCAGCCTTGTCCATCTCGGGCCCCTTCCCAAAGTCACCTATCCTTGAGGTCACTAGCCCACTTCAGAATTACTTGAATTCAAATGCCCCCTCCCTCCTGGTTTCCAGCTCTCCCTTGAAACCAATATAAACTCCATCTTTTGTTACTTTGAGCAGGCAGACTTCTACCTGCAAACCTGCATCCCAACCATCTCCCTAATAAATCTCTTTAAATTTATTGGGGTGCCTTGTAATTCCTTAGGTGTGGATTCCTTGTGAATCAGGATTGTGTTCCCTCTCATAATGATAATAGTATAACTGGGGATTGAATAAAGCAGGAGCAACTCTGCCTTTTCCAGTTCCTAGAGACCACATACTCCCCATTTTGGCACTTGAGAACTTGGGGAATGACCAACCGCACTCCTGGCACTCAGCATTGAAAGGACTCAGCTTTGGGATGAAGAAACAACCAGATGGTTGAGTGCACCAGCCCTTGGACTCAACAGTGGTTATTACTGTTAGATGTGGGCAACTTCTCTGATATTTGAAGGATAGGCCAAATTCCAATCAATCCTGGGTGCTTTGTTCCTCTTTTGGAAAGCCCAAAGGAGTTCAAGACATGTCTGACTTTTTTTTCTTTCTTTTTAAATTAAATCTGATTATATTATCATCAAGTGACTTCCAAACTTCCATTTGGTTTATCCTAAGCACTGGTAAAGATCCACTAGAGAAGAAAAACTAGAGAAGTAAACACTCTACTTGTAATTTTTTTAAACCCTTATCTTCCATCTTAGAATCACTATTGTGTATTGATTTAAGGCAGTGATTCCCAAAGTGGGCACCACCGCCCCCTGGTGGGTGCTGCAGCGATCCAGGAGGGGGGTGATGGCCACAGGTGCATTTGGGGGCAGTGAATAACTGTAAGGGGGCAGTGATAGTATGTGACAGGGGGCGCTAAGTAATATTTTTTCTGGAAAGGGGGAGGTAGGCCAAAAAAGTTTGGGAACCATTGATTTAAGGGATAGGCAATGGAGGTTAAGTGACTTGCCCAGGGTCACAAAGCTGGGAAGTACCTGAGGCTGGATTTGAACCTAGGACCTCCCATCTCTAGGCGTGGCTCTCCATCCACTGAGCCACCTAGCTGCCCCATGTACTTTTAATTTTTAAGTGTCTAGCTTCTTTCCTAGAATTGATGCTAGAGATCAATTCTAAAGCATAAGAGTGGTAAGGGTTATGCAGTTGGGGTGAAGTGACTTGCCCAAGGTCACACAACTAGGAAATGCCTGAGGCCAGATTTGAACCCCAGCTCTCCAAACTCTAGTTCTGCTCTCTGTCCACTGTGCTACCTAGCTACCCCTGGGTACTCTGTGGAACCCAATAAAAATTTTGATGGAATGTCCAACTGGAGAGCACTTTGTATTGGTAGGGATCCACCGAGGAAATGTATGTTTGTTCTGTGTGCCTAAGGGATCCAGGGAATTTGTACCAACCTAGTGTTATGATTAAAAATCCTGGATATTATAGATTCATTTATAATTATTTATTAGTAAAAGTTAGAGAAAGACAGAGACGGAGACAGAAAGACAGAGAGAGTCCCAAGCAAAGAGATCAAGCGACTGCTCCAAACCCTTTCTTACAAGGCTACTGATGTCACTTCTCCTGCTTCTCTGATGGGCCAGGCTTAATTTCAGTCCTGTCCCAAGTCCTGACCTCCCAATGCCTCACCAGTCTTCCAGGGACTTTCTCCAGCCCCTCCAGAAGTCAGAACTCCAGGTACCCAGGAGGCACATTAGACACATGACTCGCTGGCATCCTGGTGTTCTAACAGGATAAGTGGGTACATTTTATATTAAATTCACACACTAGTTTCTCACCTGAGCATGAAAGGCTGACCTCCAGCCAACCCCAGATCCCTATTTCTTTAAGAAAGATTCCCAAGTGTTCTAGGAGCTCATTTGGGACTAGAATTTCCTTTTGAGAGAAGATGCTGTTTTTTCTTTTTTTTCTTCTCTGTTTTTTATTTTTGTTTTATACTCATTTTTTTCTCTCCCACCCCGGTCTATTTGCTTGGGTTAAGACAGGCCCTCTGTAAATACAAACAGGCAATTCTTCCTGATAAGTTGAAAAATATTTTGTTGAATTTGTAGAATTTTAAACTGGGGGATAACTGAGATCTCTAGGCCCTCATTTAAGATTGTTAAGTTGGGGATGACATTTTTCTTTAATTAATAGAATCTATTTACACTCTGAGAGATCAACCAACTTGCCCAAAAAGACAGCTAGTTGGTGGCATAACTGAGATGAGAGTCCCGATCTCCTGACTCAGGATGAGTCAGTCAAAAGAGTGATGTCTGTGAAATCAGATATCTATTCAAATCCTGCCTCTTACCTTGGACAGTTCCTAATCAACCTAGGCTTTAATCCCCTCATATTTTTTTAAACCCTTACTTTCTGTCTTAGTAATAACTCTAATACGGAAGGGCAAAGGCGAGCCAAACACAACTAGGAAGTGTCTGAGGTCAGATTTGAACTCAATCTTCCTGACTCCAGGCCTGGCACTTTATCCTCTGTACCTCCTAGCTGCCCCACCTGGCATTTAAGAGGCCGTTAAGGACTGCGCCACAGGATCTCAATCTTGTTGAATCTCTTTAGCACAAGAAATTTCAGAGAAGCTTTTGGAAGAATAATGCTTGAATCTCCCTGAGATCCCAGAGAACTTTCTAAAGTGGAGACTGAGAACAACTGTGCTGAGCCATCCCAACTGATTGGCTAAGGACAGCAACTATATGTGTGTGTGTATATGTATGTATGTGTATATATGTGTATACATATAATTTTATTTTTTATTTTTTCTATACTTTACTTTCTTTTTCCCCTTATTTTATGTTTATTTGATATTTTATGTTGACTGATCCTTCCTCTCAATCTGCTTCCCCCTTTTTTATTTAGAATATTTTCTATCTTCTAATATTTTTTCTATTTTATTTTGTTTTCTAATACTTATAACATAACACTAATTATAAATTAAAAGTTATTGATTAAATCTTGTCATTGTACACTATGAGTCTTTTGTGCCTTTCAGTATATATATATATATATATATATATCAGTATATACATACATATATCCCCTAACTTCCATCTTAGAATCATTACTGTGTATTGGTCCCAAGGCAGAAGAGGGGGAAAGGGCTAGCCAACGGGGGTAAGTGACTTCCCAGGGTCACACAGGACAGCAAATATTTTAGAGAGCGAAAGAGTACAACTGGGAATAGACTAGAAAGCATGTAAAGCTGCCCTTCCTGATTCTGGCTAACCACTTGTCTGTTAGCTTAGCACTTGAGAGCCATGGAGATTCTAAACCACTGGCTGCTCCTGGCTACATATGACTTAGGACTGAATGATAACCCTCTTATTGGCCACTGAGGAGAAAGAGTCAATGATTCAGAAGAGTGACTAAAAATGAACTGATTGGAAAGGAAGGAGCTCAATTTTTCCTTAGACTTCCCTTGTGGGGAGAGGGGTACTACCCACTCTCCTTCTGTCCAGCCCTGGGCATCAGGTTTACTTTCCATATCACGGAACTCATGTAGATGAGCTTGCACCTGGGCCCTTGGCTGTGTTTTCCATTCTGAATTTCCTTTTCTGAGAGAATGACTGAACATCAATGTCGGTGACTTTATGAGTTCGAGGTCCTGAGGTCCTAGAACTCTCTGAAGGAACTGACTGGTGGTAAGGGAAGGTTTATATCAGAGAAAATGTCACTGACAAGAGGAAGAGCCCAAGCCCGACTGGTCAGCAGATGTGGACTTTGAGAAGAAAGCGCAGACCTGAGGGGAAATGCAACAATACCAATTCATCCATCTCACACACTATTTTATTTTCTAATATTTATACAATAATACTAGTTATAGATTAAGTTACTGATCAAATCTGGTCAATGTTCACTAGGAGTCTTTTGTGCCTTTTAGCATTTCTTTTATGTGTAGGAAATAAATAGCTGTCCCATAATTGATTCATATTTGATATTGAGAACCTTTCTCCTTCTTCTCTTTGGAGCCACCCTAGAAATGAGCTAAAACTCAAGCTTTAAGCAATTCTCTCACCTCTTCTAGGGTGCCAGGTTAAGGACTCAGTGAACCAGAGTGAAAGGAAAGGAGTCTGTTCTCCCTTCTCAGTGGCTAGCCTCTCACAAGAACCCAGTTTGGATGGAGTGTGTGTGTGAGGGGGGGGATGGTTCCAGAACAAAGGGGCCCTTTAGTGGAGAAAGGAAAAGGAGTGAGTGTCCTAGATAGCTTCTGG